>NW_027192785.1:314500-629000 GCF_949987515.2 Delphinus delphis
AGCAGTGATAGGATTGGAGAGGTTCGGTGAGCAAATGAAGACCCTTTGAAGTCATATTGCATGGTACCCATTCCACGGGTTTCAACTACCCAGGTTTTTGGTATTCTTCCTTCAGCTAAAACATGCATGTGTCCCTAGAGTATGATCAACCATGTGATCGGGAGACGTGTTCAAATATGTCTCAGTTTTCGTACACTGGTACTCGGGTGCAACATTCCAGACGCTTTACTAACACTCTCCCGACTTGGAGAGTCAGTCCCTTTAACCTCCTGTTTGGCCCAGTTTGCAATTTCTGCGGAAAATGAACAGGAATAGCGAGAACCAATGAGAGACTAGCTGGAGGTGTCTGGACGGGCAAATTTAACTATCATTTCCCACCAGGAAGAGGAATTAACCAAAGGCTCAGCGTGCCGTGCCGGAACCAGATTAGGGCCTGAAGCCATCCTGTGGTGTTGCGGCCAGGTCACAAGAAAGCGAGTTGAAGAAAGGAGCTCAGGGGCACTGTAATTCACAAACCTGCAGAGTTATAAATGACAGCTATCGTCCAAAAATAGACTGAAGTAAGGCTGCCAAGAGGACTTGAAAGCGGGGCAGAATTGCAGGAAACCGATTTCAGGAGGTAGACTGGAATTGCATTGAAAGCATAGGAAAAGAGGCAGAACGTCCACAATGATGCACTTGGCCAAAAAGGGCGTATGCGTTTTTTCCTGAATATATTCAGGAAAAAACGCATACGCCCTTTTTGGCCAACCAAGCAAGCTTCCAAAGGAAATCTGCACTACAATGAAGTCTCACTTCCCCCCGGTCAAAAGGGCCATCTGAAAAAAGTGTAAAATCCAGAAAGGCAGGACAGGCCATGGAGAACTGGGAGCCTTGTTATGCTGAAGGGCGGGATGTAAATTGCCAACAACCACTCGGGAGAAGTGTATGGTGTTTCCTGAAACATCTAAAAAACAAAGCAACAGAGCCTAGGGCACTTCCACTTATGGTCCTATAGCTTAGGGAATTTAAAATCAAAAAGACACAGCCAGCCCAAAGTTTGGAACGGCTCTGTTTACAAGAACCTCATTTACAGTACAAGTTCAACATCGCAGAAAGTGAAAAATGGATAAAAAAGTTGTGGTATTTACTTACAAAGCAATATCACTCAGCAATGAAATCTATGTCATCAGGCCCTTAGCAGCACAATGAGTGGATTCAGGTATGATGATTCTAACTGAAATAAGTCACACAGAAAAAGAAACATCATAAGATATCAGTAATACACGGAATGTAAACTTGGCTACACAGGAACTGAATTATAGAACAGAACAGGGTCTCAAATTTAGAAAACCAACTTATGCTTGCTTAAGGGTAAAGGTGAGTTGGGGTGCTGCATAAAACCAGAGATTGAAATGAGCACAGATAAAGTTCCTTAAGCCAAATATGGAATAGACAAGAGCTACTCCTTGCTCAACGAAATGGACTCAACACCGCATATTAAACGCCTAAGAATGTACCTGACTAGTAAGTATCTTAAAACCTATGGATTGCTATGTCTCCGAAAGAGAATCAAGCATGTGTACAGGGGCATAAACGCAGCAGTGATAGGATTGGAGAGGTTCGGTGAGCAAATGAAGACCCTTTGAAGTCATATTGCATGGTACCCATTCCACGGGTTTCAACTATCCAGGTTTTAGGTATTCTTCCTTCAGCTAAAACATGCATGTGGAACCCAGAGTATGATCAACCATGTGATCGGGAGACGTGTTCAAATATGTCTCAGTTTTCCTCCCCTGGTACTCGGGTGCAACATTCCAGACACTTTACTAACACTCTCCCCACTTGGAGAGTCAGCGCCTTTAACCTCCTGTTTGGCCCAGTTTGCAATTTCTGCGGAAGATGAACAGGAATAGCGAGAACCAATGAGAGGCTAGCTGGAGGTGTCTGGACGGGCAAATTTAACTCTCATTTCCCACCAGGAAGAGGAATTAACCAAAGGCTCAGCGTGCCGTGCCGGAACCAGATTAGGGCCTGAAGCCATCCTGCGGTGTTGCAGCCAGGTCACAAGAAAGCGAGTTGAACAAAGGAGCTCAGGGGCACTGTAATTCACAAACCTGCAGACTTATAAATGACAGCTATCGTCCAAAAATATACTGAAGTAAGGCTGCCAAGAGGACTTGAAAGCGGGGCAGAATTGCAGGAAACCGATTTCAGGAGGTAGACTGGAATTGCATTGAAAGCATAGGAAAAGAGGCAGAACGTCCACAATGATGCACTTGGCCAAAAAGGGCGTATGCGTTTTTTCCTGAATATATTCAGGAAAAAACGCATATGCCCTTTTTGGCCAACCAAGCAAGCTTGCAAAGGAAATCTGCACTACAATGAAGTCTCACTTCCCCCCGGTCAAAAGGGCCATCTGAAAAAAGTGTAAAATCTAGAAAGGCAGGACAGGCCATGGAGAACTGGGAGCCTTGTTATGCTGAAGGGCGGGATGTAAATTGCCAACAACCACTCAGGAGAAGTGTATGGTGTTTCCTGAAACATCTAAAAAACAAAGCAATAGAGCCTAGGGCACTTCCACTTATGGTCCTATAGCTTAGGGAATTTAAAATCAAAAAGACACAGCCACCCCAAAGTTTGGAACGGCTCTGTTTACAAGAACCTGATTTACAGTACAAGTTCAACATCGCAGAAAGTGAAAAATGGATAAAAAAGTTGTGGTATTTACTTACAAAGCAATATCACTCAGCAATGAAATCTATGTCATCAGGCCCTTAGCAGCACAATGAGTGGATTCAGGTATGATGATTCTAACTGAAATAAGTCACACAGAAAAAGAAACATCATAAGATATCAGTAATACACGGAATGTAAACTTGGCTACACAGGAACTGAATTATAGAACAGAACAGGGTCTCAAATTTAGAAAACCAACTTATGCTTGCTTAAGGGGAAAGGTGAGTTGGGGTGCTGCATAAAACCAGAGATTGAAATGAGCACAGATAAAGTTTCTTAAGCCAAATATGGAATAGACAAGAGCTACTCCTTGCTCAACGAAATGGACTCAACACCGCATATTAAACGCCTAAGAATGTACCTGACTAGTAAGTATCTTAAAACCTATGGATTGCTATGTCTCTGAAAGAGAATCAAGCATGTGTACAGGGGCATAAACGCAGCAGTGATAGGATTGGAGAGGTTCGGTGAGCAAATGAAGACCCTTTGAAGTCATATTGCATGGTACCCATTACACGGGTCTCAACTCTCCAGGTTTAAGGTATTCTTCCTTCAGCTAAAACATGCATGTGGAACCCAGAGTATGATCAACCGTGTGATCGGGAGACGTGTTCAAATATGTCTCAGTTTTCCTCCCCTGGTACTCGGGTGCAACATTCCAGACACTTTACTAACACTCTCCCCACTTGGAGAGTCAGCGCCTTTAACCTCCTGTTTGGCCCAGTTTGCAATTTCTGCGGAAGATGAACAGGAATAGCGAGAACCAATGAGAGGCTAGCTGGAGGTGTCTGGACGGGCAAATTTAACTCTCATTTCCCACCAGGAAGAGGAATTAACCAAAGGCTCAGCGTGCCGTGCCGGAATCAGATTAGGGCCTGAAGCCATCCTGCGGTGTTGCAGCTAGCTCACAAGAAAGCGAGTTGAACAAAGGAGCTCAGGGGCACTGTAATTCACAAACCTGCAGACTTATAAATGACAGCTATCGTCCAAAAATAGACTGAAGTAAGGCTGCCAAGAGGACTTGAAAGCGGGGCAGAATTGCAGGAAACCGATTTCAGGAGGTAGACTGGAATTGCATTGAAAGCATAGGAAAAGAGGCAGAACGTCCACAATGATGCACTTGGCCAAAAAGGGCGTATGCGTTTTTTCCTTAATATATTCAGGAAAAAACGCATACGCCCTTTTTGGCCAACCAAGCAAACTTGCAAAGGAAATCTGCACTACAATGAAGTCTCACTTCCCCCCGGTCAAAAGAGCCATCTGAAAAAAGTGTAAAATCCAGAAAGGCAGGACACGCCATGGAGAATTGGGAGCATTGTTATGCTGATGGGCGGGATGTAAATTGCCAACAACCACTCGGGAGAAGTGTATGGTGTTTCCTGAAACATCTAAAAAACAAAGCAACAGAGCCTAGGGCACTTCCACTTATGGTCCTATAGCTTAGGGAAATTAAAATCAAAAAGACACAGCCACCCCAAAGTTTGGGACGCCTCTGTTTACAAGAACATCGTTTACCGTACAAGTTCAATATCACAGAAAGTGAAAAATGGATAAAGAACTTGTGGTATTTACGTACAATGCAGTATCACTCAGCAATGAAATCTATGTCATCAGGCCCGTAGCAGCATAATGAGTGGATTCAGGTACGATGATTCTAACTGAAATAAGTCACACAGAAAAAGAAACATCATAAGATATCAGTAATACACGGAATGTAAACTTGGCTACACAGGAACTGAATTACAGAACAGAACAGGGTCTCAAATTTAGAAAACCAACTTATGCTTGCTTAAGGGGAAAGGTGAGTTGGGGTGCTGCATAAAACCACAGATCGAAATGAGCACAAAGTTCCTTATGCCAAATATGGAATAGACAAGTGCTATTCCTTGCTCAATGAAATGGACTCAACACCGCATATTAAATGCCTAAGGATGTACCTGACTAGTAAGTATCTTAAAACCTATGGATTGCTATGTCTCCGAAAGAGAATCAAGCATGTGTACAGGGGCATAAACGCAGCAGTGATAGGACTGGAGAGGTTCGGTGAGCAAATGAAGACCCTTTGAAGTCATATTGCATGGTACCCATTCCACGGGTCTCAGCTCTCCAGGTTTAAGGTATTCTTCCTTCAGCTAAAACATGCATGTGGAACCCAGAGCATGATCAACCATGTGATCGGGAGACGTGTTCAAATATGTCTCAGTTTTTGTACCCTGGTACTCGGGTGCAACATTCCAGACGCTTTACTAACACTCTCCCGACTTGGAGAGTCAGTCCCTTTAACCTCCTGTTTGGCCCAGTTTGCAATTTCTGCGGAAAATGAACAGGAATAGCGAGAACCAATGAGAGACTAGCTGGAGGTGTCTGGACGGGAAAATTTAACTCTCATTTCCCACCAGGAAGAGGAATTAACCAAAGGCTCAGCGTGCCGTGCCAGAACCAGATTAGGGCCTGAAGCCTTCCTACGGTGTTGCGGCCAGGTCACAAGAAAGCGAGTTGAAGAAAGGAGCTCAGGGGCACTGTAATTCACACACCTGCAGAGTTATAAATGACAGCTATCGTCCAAAAATATACTGAAGTAAGGCTGCCAAGAGGACTTGAAAGCGGGGCAGAATTGCAGGAAACCGATTTCAGGAGGTAGACTGGAATTGCATTGAAAGCATAGGAAAAGAGGCAGAACGTCCACAATGATGCACTTGGCCAAAAAGGGCGTATGCGTTTTTTCCTGAATATATTCAGGAAAAAACGCATACGCCCTTTTTGGCCAACCAAACAAACTTGCAAAGGAAATCTGCACTACAATGAAGTCTCACTTCCCCCCGGTCAAAAGGGCCATCTGAAAAAAGTGTAAAATCCAGAAAGGCAGGACACGCCATGGAGAATTGGGAGCCTTGTTATGCTGATGGGCAGGATGTAAATTGCCAAAAGACTCTCGGGAGAAGTGTATGGTGTTTCCTGAAACATCTGAAAAACAAAGCAACAGAGCCTCGGGCACTTCCAGTTATGGTCCTATAGCTTAGGGAAATTAAAATCAAAAAGACACAGCCACCCCAAAGTTTGGGACGCCTCTGTTTACAAGAACATCTTTTACCGTACAAGTTCAATATCACAGAAAGTGAAAAATGGATAAAGAACTTGTGGTATTTACGTACAATGCAGTATCACTCAGCAATGAAATCTATGTCATCAGGCCCGTAGCAGCATAATGAGTGGATTCAGGTACGATGATTCTAACTGAAATAAGTCACACAGAAAAAGAAACATCATAAGATATCAGTAATACACGGAATGTAAACTTGGCTACACAGGAACTGAATTACAGAACAGAACAGGGTCTGAAATTTAGAAAACCAACTTATGCTTGCTTAAGGGGAAAGGTGAGTTGGGGTGCTGCATAAAACCAGAGATCGAAATGAGCACAAAGTTCCTTAAGCCAAATATGGAATAGACAAGAGCTACTCCTTGCTCAATGAAATGGACTCAACACCGCATATTAAACACCTAAGAATGTACCTGACTACTAAGTATCTTAAAACCTATGGATTGCTATGTCTCCGAAAGAGAATCAAGCATGTGTACAGGGGCATAAACGCAGCAGTGATAGGACTGGAGAGGTTCGGTGAGCAAATGAAGACCCTTTGAAGTCATATTGCATGGTACCCATTACACGGGTCTCAACTCTCCAGGTTTAAGGTATTCTTCCTTCAGCTAAAACATGCATGTGGAACCCAGAGTATGATCAACCGTGTGATCGAGAGACGTGTTCAAATATGTCTCAGTTTTCCTCCCCTGGTACTCGGGTGCAACATTCCAGACGCTTTACTAACACTCTCCCCACTTGGAGAGTCAGCGCCTTTAACCTCCTGTTTGGCCCAGTTTGCAATTTCTGCAGTAAATGAACAGGAATAGGGAGAACCAATGAGAGAGTATCTGGAGGTGTCTGGACGGGCAAATTTAACTCTCATTTCCCACCAGGAAGAGGAAATAACCAAAGGCTCAGCATGCCGGGCCGGATCCAGATTAGGGCCTGAAGCCATCCTGCGGTGTTGCGGCCAGCTCAAAAGAAAGCGAGTTGAAGAAAGCAGTTCAGGGGCACTGTAATTCACAAACCTGCAGTAATAAATGACAGCTATCGTCCAAAAATATACTGAAGTAAGGCTGCCAAGAGGACTTGAAAGCGGGGCAGAATTGCAGGAAACCGATTTCAGGAGGTAGACTGGAATTGCATTGAAAGCTTAGGAAAAGAGGCAGAACGTCCACAATGATGCACTTGGCCAAAAAGGGCGTATGCGTTTTTTCCTGAATATATTCAGGAAAAAACGCATATGCCCTTTTTGGCCAACCAAGCAAGCTTGCAAAGGAAATCTGCACTACAATGAAGTCTCACTTCCCCCCGGTCAAAAGGGCCATCTGAAAAAAGTGTAAAATCCAGAAAGGCAGGACAGGACATGGAGAACTGGGAGCCTTGTTATGCTGATGGGCGGGATGTAAATTGCCAACAACCACTGGGGAGAAGTGTATGGTGTTTCCTGAAACATCTAAAAAACAAAGCAACAGAGCCTAGGGCACTTCCACTTATGGTCCTATAGCTTAGGGAAATTAAAATCAAAAAGACACAGCCACCCCAAAGTTTGGAAAGGCTCTGTTTACAAGAACCTCGTTTACAGTACAATTCAACATCTCAGAAAGTGAAAAATGGATAAAGAAGATGTGGTATTTACTTACAAAGCAATATCACTCAGCAATGAAATCTATGTCATCAGGCCCTTAGCAGCACAATGAGTGGATTCAGGTATGATGATTCTAACTGAAATAAGTCACACAGAAAAAGAAACATCATAAGATATCAGTAATACACGGAATGTAAATTTGGCTACCCAGGAACTGAATTACAGAACAGAACAGGGACTCAAATTTAGAAAACCAACTTATGCTTGCTTAAGGGTAAAGGTGAGTAGGGGTGCTGCATAAAACCAGAGATTGAAATGAGCACAGATAAAGTTCCTTAAGCCAAATATGGAATAGACAAGAGCTACTCCTTGCTCAACGAAATGGACTCAACACCGCATATTAAACGCCTAAGAATGTACCTGACTAGTAAGTATCTTAAAACCTATGGATTGCTATGTCTCCAAAAGAGAATCAAGCGTGTGTACAGGGGCATAAACGCAGCAGTGATAGGATTGGAGAGGTTCGGTGAGCAAATGAAGACCCTTTGAAGTCATATTGCGTGGTACCCATTCTACGGGTCTCAGCTCTCCAGGTTTAAGGTATTCTTCCTTCAGCTAAAACATGCATGTGGAACCCAAGTATGATCAACCATGTGAAGGAGAGACGTGTTCAAATATGTCTTAGTTTTCCTCCCCTGGTACTCGGGTGCAACATTCCAGACGCTTTACTAACGCTCTCCCGACTTGGAGAGTCAGTGCCTTTAACCTCCTGTTTGGCCCAGTTTGAAATTACTGCGGAAGTTGAACAGGAATAGGGAGAACCAATGAGAGACTAGCTGGAGGTGTCTGGACGGGCAAATTTAACTCTTCTTTCCCACCAGGAAGAGGAATTAACCAAAGTCTCAGCGTGCCGTGCCGGAACCAGATTAGGGCCTGAAGCCATCCTACGGTGTTGCGGCCAGGTCACAAGAAAGCGAGTTGAAGAAAGGAGCTCAGGGGCACTGTAATTCACAAACCTGCAGAGTTATAAATGACAGCTATCGTCCAAAAATACACTGAAGTAAGGCTGCCAAGAGGACTTGAAAGCGGGGCAGAATTGCAGGAAACCGATTTCAGGAGGTAGACTGGAATTGCATTGAAAGCATAGGAAAAGAGGCAGAACGTCCACAGTGATGCACTTGGCCAAAAAGGGCGTATGCGTTTTTTCCTGAATATATTCAGGAAAAAAAGCATACGCCCTTTTTGGCCAACCAAGGATGCTTGCAAAGGAAATCTGCACTACAATGAAGTCTCACTTCCCCCCGGTCAAAAGGGCCATCTGAAAAAAGTGTAAAATCCAGAAAGGCAGGACAGGCCATGGAGAACTGGGAGCCTTGTTATGCTGATGGGCGGGATGTAAATTGCCAACAGACACTCGGGAGAAGTGTATGGTGTTTCCTGAAACATCTAAAAAACAAAGCAACAGAGCCTAGGACACTGCCACTTATGGTCCTATAGCTTAGGGAAATTAAAATCAAAAAGACACAGCCACCCCAAAGTTTGGAACGGCTCTGTTTACAAGAAACTCATTTTCAGTACAAGTTCAACATCTCAGAAAGTGAAAAATGGATAAAGAAGTTGCGGTATTTACTTACAAAGCAATATCACTCAGCAATGAAATCTATGTCACCAGGCCCTTAGCAGCACAATGAGTGGATTCAGGTATGATGATTCTAACTGAAATAAGTCACACAGAAAAAGAAACATCATAAGATATCAGTAATACACGGAATGTAAACTTGGCTACACAGGAACTGAATTACAGAACAGAACAGGGACTCAAATTTAGAAAACCAACTTATGCTTGCTTAAGGGTAAAGGTGAGTAGGGGTGCTGCATAAAACCAGAGATTGAAATGAGCACAGATAAAGTTCCTTAAGCCAAATATGGAATAGACAAGAGCTACTCCTTGCTCAATTAAATGGACTCAACACCCCATATTAAACGCCTAAGAATATACCTCACTAGTAAGTATCTTAAAACCTATGGATTGCTATGTCTCCGAAAGAGAATCAAGCATGTGTACAGGGGCATAATTGCAGCAGTGATAGGATTGCAGAGGTTCGGTGAGCAAATGAAGACCCTTTAAAGTCATATTGCATGGTACCCATTCCACGGGTTTCAACTACCCAGGTTTTAGGTATTCTTCCTTCAGCTAAAACATGCATGTGGAACCCAGAGTATGATCAACCATGTGATCGGGAGACGTGTTCAAATATGTCTCAGTTTTCGTACCCTGGTACACGGGTGCAACATTCCAGATGCTTTACTAACACTCTACCGACTTGCAGAGTCAGTCCCTTTAACCTCCTGTTTGGCCCAGTTTGCAATTTCTGCGGAAAATGAACAGGAATAGCGAGAACCAATGAGACACTAGCTGGAGTTGTCTGGACGGGCAAATTTAACTATCATTTCCCACCAGGAAGAGGAATTAACCAAAGGCTCAGCGTGCCGTGCCGGAACCAGATTAGGGCCTGAAGCCATCCTGCGGTGTTGCGGCCAGGTCACAAGAAAGCGAGTTGAAGAAAGGAGCTCAGGGGCACTGTAATTCACAAACCTGCAGAGTTATAAATGACAGCTATCGTCCAAAAATAGACTGAAGTAAGGCTGCCAAGAGGACTTGAAAGCGGGGCAGAATTGCAGGAAACCGATTTCAGGAGGTAGACTGGAATTGCATTGAAAGCATAGGAAAAGAGGCAGAACGTCCACAATGATGCACTTGGCCAAAAAGGGCGTATGCGTTTTTTCCTGAATATATTCAGGAAAAAACGCATACGCCCTTTTTGGCCAACCAAGCAAACTTGCAAAGGAAATCTGCACTACAATGAAGTCTCACTTCCCCCCGGTCAAAAGAGCCATCTGAAAAAAGTGTAAAATCCAGAAAGGCAGGACAGGCCATGGAGAACTGGGAGCCTTGTTATGCTGATGGGCGGGATGTAAATTGCCAAAAGACACTCGGGAGAAGTGTATGGTGTTTCCTGAAACATCTAAAAAACAAAGCAACAGAGCCTAGGGCACTTCCACTTATGGTCCTATAGCTTAGGGAAATTAAAATCAAAAAGACACAGCCACCCCAAAGTTTGGGACGCCTCTGTTTACAAGAACATCGTTTACCGTACAAGTTCAATATCACAGAAAGTGAAAAATGGATAAAGAACTTGTGGTATTTACAAACAATGCAGTATCACTCAGCATGAAATCTATGTCATCAGGCCCGTAGCAGCATAATGAGTGGATTCAGGTACGATGATTCTAACTGAAATAAGTCACACAGAAAAAGAAACATCATAAGATATCAGTAATACACGGAATGTAAACTTGGCTACACAGGAACTGAATTACAGAACAGAACAGGGTCTCAAATTTAGAAAACCAACTTATGCTTGCTTAAGGGGAAAGGTGAGTTGGTGTGCTGCATAAAACCAGAGATCGAAATGAGCACAAAGTTCCTTAAGCCAAATATGGAATAGACAAGTGCTACTCCTTGCTCAATGAAATGGACTCAACACCGCATATTAAATGCCTAAGGATCTACCTGACTTGTAAATATCTTAAAACTTATGGATTGCTATGTCTCCGAAAGAGAATCAAGCATGTGTACAGGGGCATAAACGCAGCAGTGATAGGACTGGAGAGGTTCGGTGAGCAAATGAAGACCCTTTGAAGTCATATTGCATGGTACCCATTACACGGGTCTCAACTCTCCAGGTTTAAGGTATTCTTCCTTCAGCTAAAACATGCATGTGGAACCCAGAGTATGATCAACCGTGTGATCGAGAGACGTGTTCAAATATGTCTCAGTTTTCCTCCCCTGGTACTCGGGTGCAACATTCCAGACGCTTTACTAACACTCTCCCCACTTGGAGAGTCAGCGCCTTTAACCTCCTGTTTGGCCCAGTTTGCAATTTCTGCAGTAAATGAACAGGAATAGGGAGAACCAATGAGAGAGTATCTGGAGGTGTCTGGACGGGCAAATTTAACTCTCATTTCCCACCAGGAAGAGGAAATAACCAAAGGCTCAGCATGCCGGGCCGGATCCAGATTAGGGCCTGAAGCCATCCTGCGGTGTTGCGGCCAGCTCAAAAGAAAGCGAGTTGAAGAAAGCAGTTCAGGGGCACTGTAATTCACAAACCTGCAGTAATAAATGACAGCTATCGTCCAAAAATATACTGAAGTAAGGCTGCCAAGAGGACTTGAAAGCGGGGCAGAATTGCAGGAAACCGATTTCAGGAGGTAGACTGGAATTGCATTGAAAGCTTAGGAAAAGAGGCAGAACGTCCACAATGATGCACTTGGCCAAAAAGGGCGTATGCGTTTTTTCCTGAATATATTCAGGAAAAAACGCATATGCCCTTTTTGGCCAACCAAGCAAGCTTGCAAAGGAAATCTGCACTACAATGAAGTCTCACTTCCCCCCGGTCAAAAGGGCCATCTGAAAAAAGTGTAAAATCCAGAAAGGCAGGACAGGACATGGAGAACTGGGAGCCTTGTTATGCTGATGGGCGGGATGTAAATTGCCAACAACCACTGGGGAGAAGTGTATGGTGTTTCCTGAAACATCTAAAAAACAAAGCAACAGAGCCTAGGGCACTTCCACTTATGGTCCTATAGCTTAGGGAAATTAAAATCAAAAAGACACAGCCACCCCAAAGTTTGGAAAGGCTCTGTTTACAAGAACCTCGTTTACAGTACAATTCAACATCTCAGAAAGTGAAAAATGGATAAAGAAGATGTGGTATTTACTTACAAAGCAATATCACTCAGCAATGAAATCTATGTCATCAGGCCCTTAGCAGCACAATGAGTGGATTCAGGTATGATGATTCTAACTGAAATAAGTCACACAGAAAAAGAAACATCATAAGATATCAGTAATACACGGAATGTAAATTTGGCTACCCAGGAACTGAATTACAGAACAGAACAGGGACTCAAATTTAGAAAACCAACTTATGCTTGCTTAAGGGTAAAGGTGAGTAGGGGTGCTGCATAAAACCAGAGATTGAAATGAGCACAGATAAAGTTCCTTAAGCCAAATATGGAATAGACAAGAGCTACTCCTTGCTCAACGAAATGGACTCAACACCGCATATTAAACGCCTAAGAATGTACCTGACTAGTAAGTATCTTAAAACCTATGGATTGCTATGTCTCCAAAAGAGAATCAAGCGTGTGTACAGGGGCATAAACGCAGCAGTGATAGGATTGGAGAGGTTCTGTGAGCAAATGAAGACCCTTTGAAGTCATATTGCATGGTACCCATTCTACGGGTCTCAGCTCTCCAGGTTTAAGGTATTCTTCCTTCAGCTAAAACATGCATGTGGAACCCAAGTATGATCAACCATGTGAAGGAGAGACGTGTTCAAATATGTCTTAGTTTTCCTCCCCTGGTACTCGGGTGCAACATTCCAGACGCTTTACTAACGCTCTCCCGACTTGGAGAGTCAGTGCCTTTAACCTCCTGTTTGGCCCAGTTTGAAATTACTGCGGAAGTTGAACAGGAATAGGGAGAACCAATGAGAGACTAGCTGGAGGTGTCTGGACGGGCAAATTTAACTCTTCTTTCCCACCAGGAAGAGGAATTAACCAAAGTCTCAGCGTGCCGTGCCGGAACCAGATTAGGGCCTGAAGCCATCCTACGGTGTTGCGGCCAGGTCACAAGAAAGCGAGTTGAAGAAAGGAGCTCAGGGGCACTGTAATTCACAAACCTGCAGAGTTATAAATGACAGCTATCGTCCAAAAATACACTGAAGTAAGGCTGCCAAGAGGACTTGAAAGCGGGGCAGAATTGCAGGAAACCGATTTCAGGAGGTAGACTGGAATTGCATTGAAAGCATAGGAAAAGAGGCAGAACGTCCACAGTGATGCACTTGGCCAAAAAGGGCGTATGCGTTTTTTCCTGAATATATTCAGGAAAAAAAGCATACGCCCTTTTTGGCCAACCAAGGATGCTTGCAAAGGAAATCTGCACTACAATGAAGTCTCACTTCCCCCCGGTCAAAAGGGCCATCTGAAAAAAGTGTAAAATCCAGAAAGGCAGGACAGGCCATGGAGAACTGGGAGCCTTGTTATGCTGATGGGCGGGATGTAAATTGCCAACAGACACTCGGGAGAAGTGTATGGTGTTTCCTGAAACATCTAAAAAACAAAGCAACAGAGCCAGGACACTGCCACTTATGGTCCTATAGCTTAGGGAAATTAAAATCAAAAAGACACAGCCACCCCAAAGTTTGGAACGGCTCTGTTTACAAGAAACTCATTTTCAGTACAAGTTCAACATCTCAGAAAGTGAAAAATGGATAAAGAAGTTGCGGTATTTACTTACAAAGCAATATCACTCAGCAATGAAATCTATGTCACCAGGCCCTTAGCAGCACAATGAGTGGATTCAGGTATGATGATTCTAACTGAAATAAGTCACACAGAAAAAGAAACATCATAAGATATCAGTAATACACGGAATGTAAACTTGGCTACACAGGAACTGAATTACAGAACAGAACAGGGACTCAAATTTAGAAAACCAACTTATGCTTGCTTAAGGGTAAAGGTGAGTAGGGGTGCTGCATAAAACCAGAGATTGAAATGAGCACAGATAAAGTTCCTTAAGCCAAATATGGAATAGACAAGAGCTACTCCTTGCTCAATTAAATGGACTCAACACCCCATATTAAACGCCTAAGAATATACCTCACTAGTAAGTATCTTAAAACCTATGGATTGCTATGTCTCCGAAAGAGAATCAAGCATGTGTACAGGGGCATAATTGCAGCAGTGATAGGATTGCAGAGGTTCGGTGAGCAAATGAAGACCCTTTAAAGTCATATTGCATGGTACCCATTCCACGGGTTTCAACTACCCAGGTTTTAGGTATTCTTCCTTCAGCTAAAACATGCATGTGGAACCCAGAGTATGATCAACCATGTGATCGGGAGACGTGTTCAAATATGTCTCAGTTTTCGTACCCTGGTACACGGGTGCAACATTCCAGATGCTTTACTAACACTCTACCGACTTGCAGAGTCAGTCCCTTTAACCTCCTGTTTGGCCCAGTTTGCAATTTCTGCGGAAAATGAACAGGAATAGCGAGAACCAATGAGACACTAGCTGGAGTTGTCTGGACGGGCAAATTTAACTATCATTTCCCACCAGGAAGAGGAATTAACCAAAGGCTCAGCGTGCCGTGCCGGAACCAGATTAGGGCCTGAAGCCATCCTGCGGTGTTGCGGCCAGGTCACAAGAAAGCGAGTTGAAGAAAGGAGCTCAGGGGCACTGTAATTCACAAACCTGCAGAGTTATAAATGACAGCTATCGTCCAAAAATAGACTGAAGTAAGGCTGCCAAGAGGACTTGAAAGCGGGGCAGAATTGCAGGAAACCGATTTCAGGAGGTAGACTGGAATTGCATTGAAAGCATAGGAAAAGAGGCAGAACGTCCACAATGATGCACTTGGCCAAAAAGGGCGTATGCGTTTTTTCCTGAATATATTCAGGAAAAAACGCATACGCCCTTTTTGGCCAACCAAGCAAACTTGCAAAGGAAATCTGCACTACAATGAAGTCTCACTTCCCCCCGGTCAAAAGAGCCATCTGAAAAAAGTGTAAAATCCAGAAAGGCAGGACAGGCCATGGAGAACTGGGAGCCTTGTTATGCTGATGGGCGGGATGTAAATTGCCAAAAGACACTCGGGAGAAGTGTATGGTGTTTCCTGAAACATCTAAAAAACAAAGCAACAGAGCCTAGGGCACTTCCACTTATGGTCCTATAGCTTAGGGAAATTAAAATCAAAAAGACACAGCCACCCCAAAGTTTGGGACGCCTCTGTTTACAAGAACATCGTTTACCGTACAAGTTCAATATCACAGAAAGTGAAAAATGGATAAAGAACTTGTGGTATTTACAAACAATGCAGTATCACTCAGCATGAAATCTATGTCATCAGGCCCGTAGCAGCATAATGAGTGGATTCAGGTACGATGATTCTAACTGAAATAAGTCACACAGAAAAAGAAACATCATAAGATATCAGTAATACACGGAATGTAAACTTGGCTACACAGGAACTGAATTACAGAACAGAACAGGGTCTCAAATTTAGAAAACCAACTTATGCTTGCTTAAGGGGAAAGGTGAGTTGCTGTGCTGCATAAAACCAGAGATCGAAATGAGCACAAAGTTCCTTAAGCCAAATATGGAATAGACAAGTGCTACTCCTTGCTCAATGAAATGGACTCAACACCGCATATTAAATGCCTAAGGATCTACCTGACTTGTAAATATCTTAAAACTTATGGATTGCTATGTCTCCGAAAGAGAATCAAGCATGTGTACAGGGGCATAAACGCAGCAGTGATAGGACTGGAGAGGTTCGGTGAGCAAATGAAGACCCTTTGAAGTCATATTGCATGGTACCCATTCCACGGGTCTCAACTCTCAAGGTTTAAGGTATTCTTCCTTCAGCTAAAACATGCATGTGGAACCCAGAGTATGATCAACCATGTGATCGGGAGACGTGTTCAAATATGTCTCAGTTTTCGTACCCTGGTACTCAGGTGCAACATTCCAGACGCTTTACTAACAGTCTCCCAACTTGGAGAGTCAGTCCCTTTAACCTCCTGTTTGGCCCAGTTTGCAATTTCTGCGGAAGATGAACAGGAATAGCGAGAACCAATGAGAGACTAGCTGGAGGTGTCTGGACGGGCAAATTTAACTCTCATTTCCCACCAGGAAGAGGAATTAACCAAAGGCTCAGCGTGCCGTGCTGGAACCAGATTAGGGCCTGAAGCCATCCTGCGGTGTTGCGGCCAGGTCACAAGAAAACCAGTTGAAGAAAGGAGCTCAGGGGCACTGTAATTCACAAACCTGCAGAGTTATAAATGACAGCTATCGTCCAAAAATATACTGAAGTAAGGCTGCCAAGAGAACTAGAAAGCGGGGCAGAATTGCAGGAAACCGATTTCAGGAGGTAGACTGGAAATGCATTGAAAGCATAGGAAAAGAGGCAGAACGTCCACAATGATGCACTTGGCCAAAAAGGGCGTATGCGTTTTTTCCTGAATATATTCAGGAAAAAACGCATACGCCCTTTTTGGCCAACCAAGCAAGCTTGCAAAGGAAATCTGCACTACAATGAAGTCTCACGTCCCCCCGGTCAAAAGGGCCATCTGAAAAAAGTGTAAAATCCAGAAAGGCAGGACAGGCCATGGAGAACTGGGAGCCTTGTTATGCTGATGGGCGGGATGTAAATTGCCAACAACCACTCGGGAGAAGTGTATGGTGTTTCCTGAAACATCTAAAAAACAAAGCAACAGAGCCTAGGGCACTGCCACTTATGGTCCTAAGGCTTAGGGAATTTAAATACAAAAAGACACAGCCACCCCAAAGTTTGGAACGGCTCTGTTTACAAGAACCTCGTTTACAGTACAAGTTCAACATCGCAGAAAGTGAAAAATGGATAAAGAAGTTGTGGTATTTACTTACAAAGCAATATCACTCAGCAATGAAATCTGTGTCATCAGGCCCTTAGCAGCACAATGAGTGGATTCAGGTATGATGATTCTAACTGAAATAAGTCACACAGAAAAAGAAACATCATAAGATATCAGTAATACACGGAATGTAAACTTGGCTACACAGGAACTGAATTACAGAACAGAAAAGGGTCTCAAATTTAGAAAAACAACTTATGCTTGCTTAAGGGTAAAGGTGAGTTGGGGTGCTGCATAAAACCAGAGATTGAAATGAGCACAGATAAAGTTCCTTAAGCCAAATATGGAATAGACAAGAGCTACTCCTTGCTCAACGAAATGGACTCAACACCCCATATTAAACGCCTAAGAATGTACCTGACTAGTAAGTATCTTAAAACCTATGGATTGCTATGTCTCCGAAAGAGAATCAAGCATGTGTACAGGGGCATAAACGCAGCAGTGATAGGATTGGAGAGGTTCGGTGAGCAAATGAAGACCCTTTGAAGTCATATTGCATGGTACCCATTCCACGGGTTTCAACTACCCAGGTTTAAGGTATTCTTCCTTCAGCTTAAACATGCATGTGGAACCTAGAGTATGATCAACCATGTGATCGGGAGACGTGTTCAAATATGTCTCAGTTTTCCTCCCCTGGTACTCGGGTGCAACATTCCAGACGCTTTACTAACACTCTCCCCACTTGGAGAGTCAGTCCCTTTAACCTCCTGTTTGGCCCAGTTTGCAATTTCTGCGGAAGATGAACAGGAATAGCGAGAACCAATGAGAGGCTAGCTGGAGGTGTCTGGACGGGCAAATTTAACTCTCATTTCCCACCAGGAAGAGGAATTAACCAAAGGCTCAGCGTGCCGGGCCGGAACCAGATTAGGGCCTGAAGCCATCCTGCAGTGTTGCGGCCAGGTCACAAGAAATCGAGTTGAAGAAAGGAGCTCAGGCGCACTGTAATTCACAAACCTGCAGAGTTATAAATGACAGCTATCGTCCAAAAATAGACTGAAGTAAGGCTGCCAAGAGGACTTGAAAGCGGGGCAGAATTGCAGGAAACCAATTTCAGAAGGTAGACTGGAATTGCATTGAAAGCATAGGAAAAGAGGCAGAACGTCCACAATGATGCACTTGGCCAAAAAGGGCGTATGCGTTTTTTCCTGAATATATTCAGGAAAAAACGCATACGCCCTTTTTGGCCAACCAAGCAAGTTTGAAAAGGAAATCTGCACTACAATGAAGTCTCACTTCCCCCCGGTCAAAAGGGCCATCTGAAAAAAGTGTAAAATCCAGAAAGGCAACAGGACATTGAGAACTGGGAGCCTTGTTATGCTGATGGGCGGGATGTAAATTGCCAACAGACACTTAGGAGAAGTGTATGGTGTTTCCTGAAACATCTAAAAAACAAAGCAACAGAGCCTAGGGCACTTGCACTTATGGTCCTATAGCTTAGGGAAATTAAAATCAAAAAGACACAGCCACCCCAAAGTTTGGAACGGCTCTGTTTACAAGAACCTCGTTTACAGTACAAGTTCAACATCGCAGAAAGTGAAAAATGGATAAAGAAGTTGTGGTATTCACTTACAAAGCAATATCACTAAGCAATGAAATCTATGTCATCAGGCCCTTAGCAGCACAATGAGTGGATTCAGGTATGATGATTCTAACTGAAATAAGTCACACAGAAAAAGAAACATCATAAGATATCAGTAATTCACGGAATGGAAACTTGGCTACACAGGAACTGAATTACAGAACAGAACAGGGTCTCAAATTTAGAAAACCAACTTATGCTTGCTTAAGGGTAAAGGTGAGTTGGGGTGCTGCATAAAACCAGAGATTGAAATGAGCACAGATAAAGTTCCTTAAGCCAAATATGGAATAGACAAGAGCTACTCCTTGCTCAATGAAATGGACTCAACACCGCATATTAAACGCCTAAGAATGTACCTGACTAGTAAGTATCTTAAAACCTATGGATTGCTATGTCTCCGAAAGAGAATCAAGCATGTGTACAGGGGCATAAACGCAGCAGTGATAGGATTGGAGAGGTTCGGTGAGCAAATGAAAACCCTTTGAAGTCATATTGCATGGTACCCATTCCACGGGTTTCAACTACCCAGGTTTAAGGTATTCTTCCTTCAGCTAAAACATGCATGTGGAACCTAGAGTATGATCAACCATGTGATCGGGAGACGTGTTCAAATATGTCTCAGTTTTCGTACCCTGGTACTCGGGTGCAACATTCCAGACGCTTTACTAACACTCTCCCCACTTGGAGAGTCAGTCCCTTTAACCTCCTGTTTGGCCCAGTTTGCAATTTCTGCGGAAGATGAACAGGAATAGCGAGAACCAATGAGAGGCTAGCTGGAGGTGTCTGGACGGGCAAATTTAACTCTCATTTCCCACCAGGAAGAGGAATTAACCAAAGGCTCAGCGTGCCGGGCCGGAACCAGATTAGGGCCTGAAGCCATCCTGCGGTGTTGCGGCCAGCTCACAAGAAAGCGAGTTGAAGAAAGGAGCTCAGGGGCACTGTAATTCACAAACCTGCAGAGTTATAAATGACAGCTATCGTCCAAAAATAGACTGAAGTAAGGCTGCCAAGAGGACTTGAAAGCGGGGCAGAATTGCAGGAAACCGATTTCAGGAGGTAGACTGGAATTGCATTGAAAGCATAGGAAAAGAGGCAGAACGTCCACAATGATGCACTTGGCCAAAAAGGGCGTATGCGTTTTTTCCTGAATATATTCAGGAAAAAACGCATACGCCCTTTTTGGCCAACCAAGCAAGCTTGCAAAGGAAATCTGCACTACAATGAAGTCTCACTTCCCCCCGGTCAAAAGGGCCATCTGAAAAAAGTGTAAAATCCAGAAAGGCAGGACAGGCCATGGAGAACTGGGAGCCTTGTTATGCTGATGGGCGGGATGTAAATTGCCAACAGACAGTCGGGAGAAGTGTATGGTGTTTCCTGAAACATCTAAAAAACAAAGCAACAGAGCCTAGGGTACTGCCACTTATGGTCCTATAGCTTAGGGAAATTAAAATAAAAAAGACACAGCCACCCCAAAGTTTGGGACGCCTCTGTTTACAAGAACCTCGTTTACAGTACAAGTTCAACATCGCAGAAAGTGAAAAATGGATAAAGAAGTTGTGCTATTTACTTACAAAGCAATATCACTCAGCAATGAAATCTATGTCATCAGGCCCTTAGCATCACAATGAGTGGATTCAGGTATGATGATTCTAACTGAAATAAGTCACACAGAAAAAGAAACATCATAAGATATCAGTAATACACGGAATGGAAACTTGGCTACACAGGAACAGAATTACAGAACAGAACAGGGTCTCAGATTTAGAAAAACAACTTATGCTTGCTTAAGGGTAAAGGTGAGTTGGGGTGCTGCATAAAACCAGAGATTGAAATGAGCACAGATAAAGTTCCTTAAGTCAAATATGGAATAGACAAGAGCTACTCCTTGCTCAACGAAATGGACTCAACACCGCATATTAAACGCCTAAGAATGTACCTGACTAGTAAGTATCGTAAAACCTATGGATTGCTATGTCTCCGAAAGAGAATCAAGCATGTGTACAGGGGCATAAACGCAGCAGTGATAGGATTGGAGAGGTTCGGTGAGCAAATGAAGACCCTTTGAAGTCATATTGCATGGTACCCATTACACGGGTCTCAACTCTCCAGGTTTAAGGTATTCTTCCTTCAGCTAAAACATGCATGTGGAACCCAAGTATGATCAACCATGTGAACGGGAGACGTGTTCAAATATGTCTCAGTTTTCCTCCCCTGGTACTCGGGTGCAACATTCCAGACGCTTTACTAACACTCTCCCCACTTGGAGAGTCAGCGCCTTTAACCTCCTGTTTGGCCCAGTTTGCAATTTCTGCGGAAGAAGAACAGGAATAGCGAGAACCAATGAGAGGCTAGCTGAAGGTGTCTGGACGGGCAAATTTAACTCTCATTTCCCACCAGGAAGAGGAAATAACCAAAGGCTCAGCGTGCCGTGCCGGAACCAGATTAGGGCCTGAAGCCATCCTGCGGTGTTGCGGCCAGCTCACAAGAAAGCAAGTTGAAGAAAGGAGCTCAGGGGCACTGTAATTCACAAACCTGCAGAGTTATAAATGACAGCTATCGTCCAAAAATAGACTGAAGTAAGGCTGCCAAGAGGACTTGAAAGCGGGGCAGAATTGCAGGAAACCGATTTCAGGAGGTAGACTGGAATTGCATTGAAAGCATAGGAAAAGAGGCAGAACGTCCACAATGATGCACTTGGCCAAAAAGGGCGTATGCGTTTTTTCCTGAATATATTCAGGAAAAAACGCATACGCCCTTTTTGGCCAACCAAGCAAGCTTGCAAAGGAAATCTGCACTACAATGAAGTCTCACTTCCCCCCGGTCAAAAGGGCCATCTGAAAAAAGTGTAAAATCCAGAAAGGCAGGACAGGCCATGGAGAACTGGGAGCCTTGTTATGCTGATGGGCGGGATGTAAATTGCCAACAACCCCTCGGGAGAAGTGTATGGTGTTTCCTGAAACATCTAAAAAACAAAGCAACAGAACCTAGGGCACTTCCACTTATGGTCCTATAGCTTAGGGAAATTAAAATCAAAAAGACACAGCCACCCCAAAGTTTGGAACGGCTCTGTTTACAAGAACCTCGTTTACAGTACAAGTTCAACATCGCAGAAAGTGAAAAATGGATAAAGAAGTTGTGGTATTTACTTACAAAGCAATATCACTCAGCAATGAAATCTGTGTCATCAGGCCCTTAGCAGCACAATGAGTGGATTCAGGTATGATGATTCTAACTGAAATAAGTCACACAGAAAAAGAAACATCATAAGATATCAGTAATACACGGAATGTAAACTTGGCTACACAGGAACTGAATTACAGAACAGAAAAGGGTCTCAAATTTAGAAAAACAACTTATGCTTGCTTAAGGGTAAAGGTGAGTTGGGGTGCTGCATAAAACCAGAGATTGAAATGAGCACAGATAAAGTTCCTTAAGCCAAATATGGAATAGACAAGAGCTACTCCTTGCTCAACGAAATGGACTCAACACCCCATATTAAACGCCTAAGAATGTACCTGACTAGTAAGTATCTTAAAACCTATGGATTGCTATGTCTCCGAAAGAGAATCAAGCATGTGTACAGGGGCATAAACGCAGCAGTGATAGGATTGGAGAGGTTCGGTGAGCAAATGAAGACCCTTTGAAGTCATATTGCATGGTACCCATTCCACGGGTTTCAACTACCTAGGTTTAAGGTATTCTTCCTTCAGCTTAAACATGCATGTGGAACCTAGAGTATGATCAACCATGTGATCGGGAGACGTGTTCAAATATGTCTCAGTTTTCCTCCCCTGGTACTCGGGTGCAACATTCCAGACGCTTTACTAACACTCTCCCCACTTGGAGAGTCAGTCCCTTTAACCTCCTGTTTGGCCCAGTTTGCAATTTCTGCGGAAGATGAACAGGAATAGCGAGAACCAATGAGAGGCTAGCTGGAGGTGTCTGGACGGGCAAATTTAACTCTCATTTCCCACCAGGAAGAGGAATTAACCAAAGGCTCAGCGTGCCGGGCCGGAACCAGATTAGGGCCTGAAGCCATCCTGCGGTGTTGCGGCCAGCTCACAAGAAATCGAGTTGAAGAAAGGAGCTCAGGGGCACTGTAATTCACAAACCTGCAGAGTTATAAATGACAGCTATCGTCCAAAAATAGACTGAAGTAAGGCTGCCAAGAGGACTTGAAAGCGGGGCAGAATTGCAGGAAACCAATTTCAGAAGGTAGACTGGAATTGCATTGAAAGCATAGGAAAAGAGGCAGAACGTCCACAATGATGCACTTGGCCAAAAAGGGCGTATGCGTTTTTTCCTGAATATATTCAGGAAAAAACGCATACGCCCTTTTTGGCCAACCAAGCAAGTTTGCAAAGGAAATCTGCACTACAATGAAGTCTCACTTCCCCCCGGTCAAAAGGGCCATCTGAAAAAAGTGTAAAATCCAGAAAGGCAACAGGCCATTGAGAACTGGGAGCCTTGTTATGCTGATGGGCGGGATGTAAATTGCCAACAGACACTTGGGAGAAGTGTATGGTGTTTCCTGAAACATCTAAAAAACAAAGCAACAGAGCCTAGGGCACTTGCACTTATGGTCCTATAGCTTAGGGAAATTAAAATCAAAAAGACACAGCCACCCCAAAGTTTGGAACGGCTCTGTTTACAAGAACCTCGTTTACAGTACAAGTTCAACATCGCAGAAAGTGAAAAATGGATAAAGAAGTTGTGGTATTCACTTACAAAGCAATATCACTCAGCAATGAAATCTATGTCCTCAGGCCCTTAGCAGCACAATGAGTGGATTCAGGTATGATGATTCTAACTGAAATAAGTCACACAGAAAAAGAAACATCATAAGATATCAGTAATTCACGGAATGGAAACTTGGCTACACAGGAACAGAATTACAGAACAGAACAGGGTCTCAGATTTAGAAAAACAACTTATGCTTGCTTAAGGGTAAAGGTGAGTTGGGGTGCTGCATAAAACCAGAGATTGAAATGAGCACAGATAAAGTTCCTTAAGTCAAATATGGAATAGACAAGAGCTACTCCTTGCTCAACGAAATGGACTCAACACCGCATATTAAACGCCTAAGAATGTACCTGACTAGTAAGTATCGTAAAACCTATGGATTGCTATGTCTCCGAAAGAGAATCAAGCATGTGTACAGGGGCATAAACGCAGCAGTGATAGGATTGGAGAGGTTCGGTGAGCAAATGAAGACCCTTTGAAGTCATATTGCATGGTACCCATTACACGGGTCTCAACTCTCCAGGTTTAAGGTATTCTTCCTTCAGCTAAAACATGCATGTGGAACCCAAGTATGATCAACCATGTGAACGGGAGACGTGTTCAAATATGTCTCAGTTTTCCTCCCCTGGTACTCGGGTGCAACATTCCAGACGCTTTACTAACACTCTCCCCACTTGGAGAGTCAGCGCCTTTAACCTCCTGTTTGGCCCAGTTTGCAATTTCTGCGGAAGAAGAACAGGAATAGCGAGAACCAATGAGAGGCTAGCTGAAGGTGTCTGGACGGGCAAATTTAACTCTCATTTCCCACCAGGAAGAGGAAATAACCAAAGGCTCAGCGTGCCGTGCCGGAACCAGATTAGGGCCTGAAGCCATCCTGCGGTGTTGCGGCCAGCTCACAAGAAAGCAAGTTGAAGAAAGGAGCTCAGGGGCACTGTAATTCACAAACCTGCAGAGTTATAAATGACAGCTATCGTCCAAAAATAGACTGAAGTAAGGCTGCCAAGAGGACTTGAAAGCGGGGCAGAATTGCAGGAAACCGATTTCAGGAGGTAGACTGGAATTGCATTGAAAGCATAGGAAAAGAGGCAGAACGTCCACAATGATGCACTTGGCCAAAACGGGCGTATGCGTTTTTTCCTGAATATATTCAGGAAAAAACGCATACGCCCTTTTTGGCCAACCAAGCAAGCTTGCAAAGGAAATCTGCACTACAATGAAGTCTCACTTCCCCCCGGTCAAAAGGGCCATCTGAAAAAAGTGTAAAATCCAGAAAGGCAGGACAGGCCATGGAGAACTGGGAGCCTTGTTATGCTGATGGGCGGGATGTAAATTGCCAACAACCCCTCGGGAGAAGTGTATGGTGTTTCCTGAAACATCTAAAAAACAAAGCAACAGAACCTAGGGCACTTCCACTTATGGTCCTATAGCTTAGGGAAATTAAAATCAAAAAGACACAGCCACCCCAAAGTTTGGAACGGCTCTGTTTACAAGAACCTCGTTTACAGTACAAGTTCAACATCGCAGAAAGTGAAAAATGGATAAAGAAGTTGTGGTATTTACTTACAAAGCAATATCACTCAGCAATGAAATCTGTGTCATCAGGCCCTTAGCAGCACAATGAGTGGATTCAGGTATGATGATTCTAACTGAAATAAGTCACACAGAAAAAGAAACATCATAAGATATCAGTAATACACGGAATGTAAACTTGGCTACACAGGAACTGAATTACAGAACAGAAAAGGGTCTCAAATTTAGAAAAACAACTTATGCTTGCTTAAGGGTAAAGGTGAGTTGGGGTGCTGCATAAAACCAGAGATTGAAATGAGCACAGATAAAGTTCCTTAAGCCAAATATGGAATAGACAAGAGCTACTCCTTGCTCAACGAAATGGACTCAACACCCCATATTAAACGCCTAAGAATGTACCTGACTAGTAAGTATCTTAAAACCTATGGATTGCTATGTCTCCGAAAGAGAATCAAGCATGTGTACAGGGGCATAAACGCAGCAGTGATAGGATTGGAGAGGTTCGGTGAGCAAATGAAGACCCTTTGAAGTCATATTGCATGGTACCCATTCCACGGGTTTCAACTACCTAGGTTTAAGGTATTCTTCCTTCAGCTTAAACATGCATGTGGAACCTAGAGTATGATCAACCATGTGATCGGGAGACGTGTTCAAATATGTCTCAGTTTTCCTCCCCTGGTACTCGGGTGCAACATTCCAGACGCTTTACTAACACTCTCCCCACTTGGAGAGTCAGTCCCTTTAACCTCCTGTTTGGCCCAGTTTGCAATTTCTGCGGAAGATGAACAGGAATAGCGAGAACCAATGAGAGGCTAGCTGGAGGTGTCTGGACGGGCAAATTTAACTCTCATTTCCCACCAGGAAGAGGAATTAACCAAAGGCTCAGCGTGCCGGGCCGGAACCAGATTAGGGCCTGAAGCCATCCTGCGGTGTTGCGGCCAGCTCACAAGAAATCGAGTTGAAGAAAGGAGCTCAGGGGCACTGTAATTCACAAACCTGCAGAGTTATAAATGACAGCTATCGTCCAAAAATAGACTGAAGTAAGGCTGCCAAGAGGACTTGAAAGCGGGGCAGAATTGCAGGAAACCAATTTCAGAAGGTAGACTGGAATTGCATTGAAAGCATAGGAAAAGAGGCAGAACGTCCACAATGATGCACTTGGCCAAAAAGGGCGTATGCGTTTTTTCCTGAATATATTCAGGAAAAAACGCATACGCCCTTTTTGGCCAACCAAGCAAGTTTGCAAAGGAAATCTGCACTACAATGAAGTCTCACTTCCCCCCGGTCAAAAGGGCCATCTGAAAAAAGTGTAAAATCCAGAAAGGCAACAGGCCATTGAGAACTGGGAGCCTTGTTATGCTGATGGGCGGGATGTAAATTGCCAACAGACACTTGGGAGAAGTGTATGGTGTTTCCTGAAACATCTAAAAAACAAAGCAACAGAGCCTAGGGCACTTGCACTTATGGTCCTATAGCTTAGGGAAATTAAAATCAAAAAGACACAGCCACCCCAAAGTTTGGAACGGCTCTGTTTACAAGAACCTCGTTTACAGTACAAGTTCAACATCGCAGAAAGTGAAAAATGGATAAAGAAGTTGTGGTATTCACTTACAAAGCAATATCACTCAGCAATGAAATCTATGTCCTCAGGCCCTTAGCAGCACAATGAGTGGATTCAGGTATGATGATTCTAACTGAAATAAGTCACACAGAAAAAGAAACATCATAAGATATCAGTAATTCACGGAATGGAAACTTGGCTACACAGGAACTGAATTACAGAACAGAACAGGGTCTCAAATTTAGAAAACCAACTTATACTTGCTTAAGGGTAAAGGTGAGTTGGGGTGCTGCATAAAACCAGAGATTGAAATGAGCACAGATAAAGTTCCTTAAGCCAAATATGGAATAGACAAGAGCTACTCCTTGCTCAATGAAATGGACTCAACACCGCATATTAAACGCCTAAGAATGTACCTGACTAGTAAGTATCTTAAAACCTATGGATTGCTATGTCTCCGAAAGAGAATCAAGCATGTGTACAGGGGCATAAACGCAGCAGTGATAGGATTGGAGAGGTTCGGTGAGCAAATGAAGACCCTTTGAAGTCATATTGCATGGTACCCATTCCACGGGTTTCAACTACCCAGGTTTAAGGTATTCTTCCTTCAGCTAAAACATGCATGTGGAACCTAGAGTATGATCAACCATGTGATCGGGAGACGTGTTCAAATATGTCTCAGTTTTCGTACCCTGGTACTCGGGTGCAACATTCCAGACGCTTTACTAACACTCTCCCCACTTGGAGAGTCAGTCCCTTTAACCTCCTGTTTGGCCCAGTTTGCAATTTCTGCGGAAGATGAACAGGAATAGCGAGAACCAATGAGAGGCTAGCTGGAGGTGTCTGGACGGGCAAATTTAACTCTCATTTCCCACCAGGAAGAGGAATTAACCAAAGGCTCAGCATGCCGGGCCGGAACCAGATTAGGGCCTGAAGCCATCCTGCGGTGTTGCGGCCAGCTCACAAGAAAGCGAGTTGAAGAAAGGAGCTCAGGGGCACTGTAATTCACAAACCTGCAGAGTTATAAATGACAGCTATCGTCCAAAAATAGACTGAAGTAAGGCTGCCAAGAGGACTTGAAAGCGGGGCAGAATTGCAGGAAACCGATTTCAGAAGGTAGACTGGAATTGCATTGAAAGCATAGGAAAAGAGGCAGAACGTCCACAATGATGCACTTGGCCAAAAAGGGCGTATGCGTTTTTTCCTGAATATATTCAGGAAAAAACGCATACGCCCTTTTTGGCCAACCAAGCAAGTTTGCAAAGGAAATCTGCACTACAATGAAGTCTCACTTCCCCCCGGTCAAAAGGGCCATCTGAAAAAAGTGTAAAATCCAGAAAGGCAACAGGCCATTGAGAACTGGGAGCCTTGTTATGCTGATGGGCGGGATGTAAATTGCCAACAGACACTCGGGAGAAGTGTATGGTGTTTCCTGAAACATCTAAAAAACAAAGCAACAGAGCCTAGGGCACTTGCACTTATGGTCCTATAGCTTAGGGAAATTAAAATCAAAAAGACACAGCCACCCCAAAGTTTGGAACGGCTCTGTTTACAAGAACCTCGTTTACAGTACAAGTTCAACATCGCAGAAAGTGAAAAATGGATAAAGAAGTTGTGGTATTCACTTACAAAGCAATATCACTCAGCAATGAAATCTATGTCATCAGGCCCTTAGCAGCACAATGAGTGGATTCAGGTATGATGATTCTAACTGAAATAAGTCACACAGAAAAAGAAACATCATAAGATATCAGTAATTCACGGAATGGAAACTTGGCTACACAGGAACTGAATTACAGAACAGAACAGGGTCTCAAATTTAGAAAACCAACTTATACTTGCTTAAGGGTAAAGGTGAGTTGGGGTGCTGCATAAAACCAGAGATTGAAATGAGCACAGATAAAGTTCCTTAAGCCAAATATGGAATAGACAAGAGCTACTCCTTGCTCAATGAAATGGACTCAACACCGCATATTAAACGCCTAAGAATGTACCTGACTAGTAAGTATCTTAAAACCTATGGATTGCTATGTCTCCGAAAGAGAATCAAGCATGTGTACAGGGGCATAAACGCAGCAGTGATAGGATTGGAGAGGTTCGGTGAGCAAATGAAGACCCTTTGAAGTCATATTGCATGGTACCCATTCCACGGGTTTCAACTACCCAGGTTTAAGGTATTCTTCCTTCAGCTAAAACATGCATGTGGAACCTAGAGTATGATCAACCATGTGATCGGGAGACGTGTTCAAATATGTCTCAGTTTTCGTACCCTGGTACTCGGGTGCAACATTCCAGACGCTTTACTAACACTCTCCCCACTTGGAGAGTCAGTCCCTTTAACCTCCTGTTTGGCCCAGTTTGCAATTTCTGCGGAAGATGAACAGGAATAGCGAGAACCAATGAGAGGCTAGCTGGAGGTGTCTGGACGGGCAAATTTAACTCTCATTTCCCACCAGGAAGAGGAATTAACCAAAGGCTCAGCGTGCCGGGCCGGAACCAGATTAGGGCCTGAAGCCATCCTGCGGTGTTGCGGCCAGCTCACAAGAAAGCGAGTTGAAGAAAGGAGCTCAGGGGCACTGTAATTCACAAACCTGCAGAGTTATAAATGACAGCTATCGTCCAAAAATAGACTGAAGTAAGGCTGCCAAGAGGACTTGAAAGCGGGGCAGAATTGCAGGAAACCGATTTCAGGAGGTAGACTGGAATTGCATTGAAAGCATAGGAAAAGAGGCAGAACGTCCACAATGATGCACTTGGCCAAAAAGGGCGTATGCGTTTTTTCCTGAATATATTCAGGAAAAAACGCATACGCCCTTTTTGGCCAACCAAGCAAGCTTGCAAAGGAAATCTGCACTACAATGAAGTCTCACTTCCCCCCGGTCAAAAGGGCCATCTGAAAAAAGTGTAAAATCCAGAAAGGCAGGACAGGCCATGGAGAACTGGGAGCCTTGTTATGCTGATGGGCGGGATGTAAATTGCCAACAGACACTCGGGAGAAGTGTATGGTGTTTCCTGAAACATCTAAAAAACAAAGCAACAGAGCCTAGGGCACTGCCACTTATGGTCCTATAGCTTAGGGAAATTAAAATCAAAAAGACACAGCCACCCCAAAGTTTGGGACGCCTCTGTTTACAAGAACCTCGTTTACAGTACAAGTTCAACATCGCAGAAAGTGAAAAATGGATAAAGAAGTTGTGGTATTTACTTACAAAGCAATATCACTCAGCAATGAAATCTATGTCATCAGGCCCTTAGCATCACAATGAGTGGATTCAGGTATGATGATTCTAACTGAAATAAGTCACACAGAAAAAGAAACATCATAAGTTATCAGTAATACACGGAATGGAAACTTGGCTACACAGGAACTGAATTACAGAACAGAACAGGGTCTCAAATTTAGAAAACCAACTTATGCTTGCTTAAGGGTAAAGGTGAGTTGGGGTGCTGCATAAAACCAGAGATTGAAATGAGCACAGATAAAGTTCCTTAAGCCAAATATGGAATAGACAAGAGCTACTCCTTGCTCAACGAAATGGACTCAACACCGCATATTAAACGCCTAAGAATGTACCTGACTAGTAAGTATCGTAAAACCTATGGATTGCTATGTCTCCGAAAGAGAATCAAGCATGTGTACAGGGGCATAAACGCAGCAGTGATAGGATTGGAGAGGTTCGGTGAGCAAATGAAGACCCTTTGAAGTCATATTGCATGGTACCCATTCCACGGGTTTCAACTACCCAGGTTTAAGGTATTCTTCCTTCAGCTAAAACATGCATGTGGAACCTAGAGTATGATCAACCATGTGATCGGGAGACGTGTTCAAATATGTCTCAGTTTTCCTCCCCTGGTACTCGGGTGCAACATTCCAGACGCTTTACTAACACTCTCCCCACTTGGAGAGTCAGTCCCTTTAACCTCCTGTTTGGCCCAGTTTGCAATTTCTGCGGAAGATGAACAGGAATAGCGAGAACCAATGAGAGGCTAGCTGGAGGTGTCTGGACGGGCAAATTTAACTCTCATTTCCCACCAGGAAGAGGAAATAACCAAAGGCTCAGCGTGCCGGGCCGGAACCAGATTAGGGCCTGAAGCCATCCTGCGGTGTTGCGGCCAGCTCAAAAGAAAGCGAGTTGAAGAAAGGAGCTCAGGGGCACTGTAATTCACAAACCTGCAGAGTTATAAATGACAGCTATCATCCAAAAATAGACCGAAGTAAGGCGGCCAAGAGGACTTGAAAGCGGGGCAGAATTGCAGGAAACCGATTTCAGGAGGTAGACTGGAATTGCATTGAAAGCATAGGAAAAGAGGCAGAACGTCCACAATGATGCACTTGGCCAAAAAGGGCGTATGCGTTTTTTCCTGAATATATTCAGGAAAAAACGCATACGCCCTTTTTGGCCAACCAAGCAAGCTTGCAAAGGAAATCTGCACTACAATGAAGTCTCACTTCCCCACGGTCAAAAGGGCCATCTGAAAAAAGTGTAAAATCCAGAAAGGCAGGACAGGCCATGGAGAACTGGGAGCCTTGTTATGCTGATGGGCGGGATGTAAATTGCCAACAGACACTCGGGAGAAGTGTATGGTGTTTCCTGAAACATCGAAAAAACAAAGCAACAGAGCCTAGGGCACTGCCACTTATGGTCCTATAGCTTAGGGAAATTAAAATCAAAAAGACACAGCCACCCCAAAGTTTGGGACGCCTCTGTTTACAAGAACCTCGTTTACAGTACAAGTTCAACATCGCAGAAAGTGAAAAATGGGTAAATAAGTTGTGGTATTTACTTACAAAGCAATATCACTCAGCAATGAAATCTATGTCATCAGGCCCTTAGCATCACAATGAGTGGATTCAGGTATGATGATTCTAACTGAAATAAGTCACACAGAAAAAGAAACATCATAAGATATCAGTAATACACGGAATGGAAACTTGGCTACACAGGAACTGAATTACAGAACAGAACAGGGTCTCAAATTTAGAAAACCAACTTATGCTTGCTTAAGGGTAAAGGTGAGTTGGGGTGCTGCATAAAACCAGAGATTGAAATGAGCACAGATAAAGTTCCTTAAGTCAAATATGGAATAGACAAGAGCTACTACTTGCTCAACGAAATGGACTCAACACCGCATATTAAACGCCTAAGAATGTACCTGACTAGTAAGTATCGTAAAACCTATGGATTGCTATGTCTCCGAAAGAGAATCAAGCATGTGTACAGGGGCATAAACGCAGCAGTGATAGGATTGGAGAGGTTCGGTGAGCAAATGAAGACCCTTTGAAGTCATATTGCATGGTACCCATTACACGGGTCTCAACTCTCCAGGTTTAAGGTATTCTTCCTTCAGCTAAAACATGCATGTGGAACCCAAGTATGATCAACCATGTGAACGGGAGACGTGTTCAAATATGTCTCAGTTTTCCTCCCCTGGTACTCGGGTGCAACATTCCAGACGCTTTACTAACACTCTCCCCACTTGGAGAGTCAGCGCCTTTAACCTCCTGTTTGGCCCAGTTTGCAATTTCTGCGGAAGATGAACAGGAATAGCGAGAACCAATGAGAGGCTAGCTGAAGGTGTCTGGACGGGCAAATTTAACTCTCATTTCCCACCAGGAAGAGGAAATAACCAAAGGCTCAGCGTGCCGTGCCGGAACCAGATTAGGGCCTGAAGCCATCCTGCGGTGTTGCGGCCAGCTCACAAGAAAGCAAGTTGAAGAAAGGAGCTCAGGGGCACTGTAATTCACAAACCTGCAGAGTTATAAATGACAGCTATCGTCCAAAAATAGACTGAAGTAAGGCTGCCAAGAGGACTTGAAAGCGGGGCAGAATTGCAGGAAACCGATTTCAGGAGGTAGACTGGAATTGCATTGAAAGCATAGGAAAAGAGGCAGAACGTCCACAATGATGCACTTGGCCAAAAAGGGCGTATGCGTTTTTTCCTGAATATATTCAGGAAAAAACGCATACGCCCTTTTTGGCCAACCAAGCAAGCTTGCAAAGGAAATCTGCACTACAATGAAGTCTCACTTCCCCCCGGTCAAAAGGGCCATCTGAAAAAAGTGTAAAATCCAGAAAGGCAGGACAGGCCATGGAGAACTGGGAGCCTTGTTATGCTGATGGGCGGGATGTAAATTGCCAACAACCCCTCGGGAGAAGTGTATGGTGTTTCCTGAAACATCTAAAAAACAAAGCAACAGAACCTAGCGCACTTCCACTTATGGTCCTATAGCTTAGGGAAATTAAAATCAAAAAGACACAGCCACCCCAAAGTTTGGAACGGCTCTGTTTACAAGAACCTCGTTTACAGTACAAGTTCAACATCGCAGAAAGTGAAAAATGGATAAAGAAGTTGTGGTATTTACTTACAAAGCAATATCACTCAGCAATGAAATCTGTGTCATCAGGCCCTTAGCAGCACAATGAGTGGATTCAGGTACGATGATTCTAACTGAAATAAGTCACACAGAAAAAGAAACATCATAAGATATCAGTAATACACGGAATGTAAACTTGGCTACACAGGAACTGAATTACAGAACAGAACAGGGTCTCAAATTTAGAAAAACAACTTATGCTTGCTTAAGGGTAAAGGTGAGTTGGGGTGCTGCATAAAACCAGAGATTGAAATGAGCACAGATAAAGTTCCTTAAGCCAAATATGGAATAGACAAGAGCTACTCCTTGCTCAACGAAATGGACTCAACACCCCATATTAAACGCCTAAGAATGTACCTGACTAGTAAGTATCTTAAAACCTATGGATTGCTATGTCTCCGAAAGAGAATCAAGCATGTGTACAGGGGCATAAACGCAGCAGTGATAGGATTGGAGAGGTTCGGTGAGCAAATGAAGACCCTTTGAAGTCATATTGCATGGTACCCATTCCACGGGTCTCAACTACCCAGGTTTAAGGTATTCTTCCTTCAGCTAAAACATGCATGTGGAACCTAGAGTATGATCAACCATGTGATCGGGAGACGTGTTCAAATATGTCTCAGTTTTCCTCCCCTGGTACTCGGGTGCAACATTCCAGACGCTTTACTAACACTCTCCCCACTTGGAGAGTCAGCCCCTTTAACCTCCTGTTTGGCCCAGTTTGCAATTTCTGCGGAAGATGAACAGGAATAGCGAGAACCAATGAGAGGCTAGCTGGAGGTGTCTGGACGGGCAAATTTAACTCTCATTTCCCACCAGGAAGAGGAATTAACCAGAGGCTCAGCGTGCCGGGCCGGAACCAGATTAGGGCCTGAAGCCATCCTGCGGTGTTGCGGCCAGGTCACAAGAAATCGAGTTGAAGAAAGGAGCTCAGGCGCACTGTAATTCACAAACCTGCAGAGTTATAAATGACAGCTATCGTCCAAAAATAGACTGAAGTAAGGCTGCCAAGAGGACTTGAAAGCGGGGCAGAATTGCAGGAAACCGATTTCAGGAGGTAGACTGGAATTGCATTGAAAGCATAGGAAAAGAGGCAGAACGTCCACAATGATGCACTTGGCCAAAAAGGGCGTATGCGTTTTTTCCTGAATATATTCAGGAAAAAACGCATACGCCCTTTTTGGCCAACCAAGCAAGCTTGCAAAGGAAATCTGCACTACAATGAAGTCTCACTTCCCCCCGGTCAAAAGGGCCATCTGAAAAAAGTGTAAAATCCAGAAAGGCAGGACAGGCCATGGAGAACTGGGAGCCTTGTTATGCTGATGGGCGGGATGTAAATTGCCAACAGACACTCGGGAAAAGTGTATGGTGTTTCCTGAAACATCTAAAAAACAAAGCAACAGAGCCTAGGGCACTGCCACTTATGGTCCTATAGCTTAGGGAAATTAAAATCAAAAAGACACAGCCACCCCAAAGTTTGGGACGCCTCTGTTTACAAGAACCTCGTTTACAGTACAAGTTCAACATCGCAGAAAGTGAAAAATGGATAAAGAAGTTGTGGTATTTACTTACAAAGCAATATCACTCAGCAATGAAATCTATGTCATCAGGCCCTTAGCATCACAATGAGTGGATTCAGGTACGATGATTCTAACTGAAATAAGTCACACAGAAAAAGAAACATCATAAGATATCAGTAATACACGGAATGGAAACTTGGCTACACAGGAACTGAATTACAGAACAGAACAGGGTCTCAAATTTAGAAAACCAACTTATGCTTGCTTAAGGGTAAAGGTGAGTTGGGGTGCTGCATAAAACCAGAGATTGAAATGAGCACAGATAAAGTTCCTTAAGTCAAATATGGAATAGACAAGAGCTACTCCTTGCTCAACGAAATGGACTCAACACCGCATATTAAACGCCTAAGAATGTACCTGACTAGTAAGTATCATAAAACCTATGGATTGCTATGTCTCCGAAAGAGAATCAAGCATGTGTACAGGGGCATAAACGCAGCAGTGATAGGATTGGAGAGGTTCGGTGAGCAAATGAAGACCCTTTGAAGTCATATTGCATGGTACCCATTACACGGGTCTCAACTCTCCAGGTTTAAGGTATTCTTCCTTCAGCTAAAACATGCATGTGGAACCCAAGTATGATCAACCATGTGAACGGGAGACGTGTTCAAATATGTCTCAGTTTTCCTCCCCTGGTACTCGGGTGCAACATTCCAGACGCTTTACTAACACTCTCCCCACTTGGAGAGTCAGCACCTTTAACCTCCTGTTTGGCCCAGTTTGCAATTTCTGCGGAAGATGAACAGGAATAGCGAGAACCAATGAGAGGCTAGCTGAAGGTGTCTGGACGGGCAAATTTAACTCTCATTTCCCACCAGGAAGAGGAAATAACCAAAGGCTCAGCGTGCCGTGCCGGAACCAGATTAGGGCCTGAAGCCATCCTGCGGTGTTGCGGCCAGGTCACAAGAAAGTGAGTTGAAGAAAGGAGCTCAGGGGCACTGTAATTCACAAACCTGCAGAGTTATAAATGACAGCTATCGTCCAAAAATATACTGAAGTAAGGCTGCCAAGAGGACTTGAAAGCCGGGCAGAATTGCAGGAAACCGATTTCAGGAGGTAGACTGGAATTGCATTGAAAGCATAGGAAAAGAGGCAGAACGTCCACAATGATGCACTTGGCCAAAAAGGGCGTATGCGTTTTTTCCTGAATATATTCAGGAAAAAACGCATACGCCCTTTTTGGCCAACCAAGCAAGCTTGCAAAGGAAATCTGCACTACAATGAAGTCTCACTTCCCCCCGGTCAAAAGGGCCATCTGAAAAAAGTGTAAAATCCAGAAAGGCAGGACAGGCCATGGAGAACTGGGAGCCTTGTTATGCTGATGGGCGGGATGTAAATTGCCAACAACCCCTCGGGAGAAGTGTATGGTGTTTCCTGAAACATCTAAAAAACAAAGCAACAGAGCCTAGGGCACGTCCACTTATGGTCCTATAGCTTAGGGAAATTAAAATCAAAAAGACACAGCCACCCCAAAGTTTGGAACGGCTCTGTTTACAAGAACCTCGTTTACAGTACAAGTTCAACATCGCAGAAAGTGAAAAATGGATAAAGAAGTTGTGGTATTTACTTACAAAGCAATATCACTCAGCAATGAAATCTGTGTCATCAGGCCCTTAGCAGCACAATGAGTGGATTCAGGTATGATGATTCTAACTGAAATAAGTCACACAGAAAAAGAAACATCATAAGATATCAGTAATACACGGAATGTAAACTTGGCTACACAGGAACTGAATTACAGAACAGAACAGGGTCTCAAATTTAGAAAAACAACTTATGCTTGCTTAAGGGTAAAGGTGAGTTGGGGTGCTGCATAAAACCAGAGATTGAAATGAGCACAGATAAAGTTCCTTAAGCCAAATATGGAATAGACAAGAGCTACTCCTTGCTCAACGAAATGGACTCAACACCCCATATTAAACGCCTAAGAATGTACCTGACTAGTAAGTATCTTAAAACCTATGGATTGCTATGTCTCCGAAAGAGAATCAAGCATGTGTACAGGGGCATAAACGCAGCAGTGATAGGATTGGAGAGGTTCGGTGAGCAAATGAAGACCCTTTGAAGTCATATTGCATGGTACCCATTCCACGGGTTTCAACTACCCAGGTTTAAGGTATTCTTCCTTCAGCTAAAACATGCATGTGGAACCTAGAGTATGATCAACCATGTGATCGGGAGACGTGTTCAAATATGTCTCAGTTTTCCTCCCCTGGTACTCGGGTGCAACATTCCAGACGCTTTACTAACACTCTCCCCACTTGGAGAGTCAGTCCCTTTAACCTCCTGTTTGGCCCAGTTTGCAATTTCTGCGGAAGATGAACAGGAATAGCGAGAACCAATGAGAGGCTAGCTGGAGGTGTCTGGACGGGCAAATTTAACTCTCATTTCCCACCAGGAAGAGGAATTAACCAAAGGCTCAGCGTGCCGGGCCGGAACCAGATTAGGGCCTGAAGCCATCCTGCGGTGTTGCGGCCAGGTCACAAGAAAGCGAGTTGAAGAAAGGAGCTCAGGGGCACTGTAATTCACAAACCTGCAGAGTTATAAATGACAGCTATCGTCCAAAAATAGACTGAAGTAAGGCTGCCAAGAGGACTTGAAAGCGGGGCAGAATTGCAGGAAACCGATTTCAGGAGGTAGACTGGAATTGCATTGAAAGCATAGGAAAAGAGGCAGAACGTCCACAATGATGCACTTGGCCAAAAAGGGCGTATGCGTTTTTTCCTGAATATATTCAGGAAAAAACGCATACGCCCTTTTTGGCCAACCAAGCAAGCTTGCAAAGGAAATCTGCACTACAATGAAGTCTCACTTCCCCCCGGTCAAAAGGGCCATCTGAAAAAAGTGTAAAATCCAGAAAGGCAGGACAGGCCATGGAGAACTGGGAGCCTTGTTATGCTGATGGGCGGGATGTAAATTGCCAACAGACACTCGGGAGAAGTGTATGGTGTTTCCTGAAACATCTAAAAAACAAAGCAACAGAGCCTAGGGCACTGCCACTTATGGTCCTATAGCTTAGGGAAATTAAAATCAAAAAGACACAGCCACCCCAAAGTTTGGGACGCCTCTGTTTACAAGAACCTCGTTTACAGTACAAGTTCAACATCGCAGAAAGTGAAAAATGGATAAAGAAGTTGTGGTATTTACTTACAAAGCAATATCACTCAGCAATGAAATCTATGTCATCAGGCACTTAGCATCACAATGAGTGGATTCAGGTATGATGATTCTAACTGAAATAAGTCACACAGAAAAAGAAACATCATAAGATATCAGTAATACACGGAATGGAAACTTGGCTACACAGGAACTGAATTACAGAACAGAACAGGGTCTCAAATTTAGAAAACCAACTTATGCTTGCTTAAGGGTAAAGGTGAGTTGGGGTGCTGCATAAAACCAGAGATTGAAATGAGCACAGATAAAGTTCCTTAAGTCAAATATGGAATAGACAAGAGCTACTCCTTGCTCAACGAAATGGACTCAACACCGCATATTAAACGCCTAAGAATGTACCTGACTAGTAAGTATCTTAAAACCTATGGATTGCTATGTCTCCGAAAGAGAATCAAGCATGTGTACAGGGGCATAAACGCAGCAGTGATAGGATTGGAGAGGTTCGGTGAGCAAATGAAGACCCTTTGAAGTCATATTGCATGGTACCCATTACACGGGTCTCAACTCTCCAGGTTTAAGGTATTCTTCCTTCAGCTAAAACATGCATGTGGAACCCAAGTATGATCAACCATGTGAATGGGAGACGTGTTCAAATATGTCTCAGTTTTCCTCCCCTGGTACTCGGGTGCAACATTCCAGACGCTTTACTAACACTCTCCCCACTTGGAGAGTCAGTACCTTTAACCTCCTGTTTGCCCCAGTTTGCAATTTCTGCGGAAGATGAACAGGAATAGCGAGAACCAATGAGAGGCTAGCTGAAGGTGTCTGGACGGGCAAATTTAATTCTCATTTCCCACCAGGAAGAGGAAATAACCAAAGGCTCAGCGTGCCGTGCCGGAACCAGATTAGGGCCTGAAGCCATCCTGTGGTGTTGCGGCCAGGTCACAAGAAAGCAAGTTGAAGAAAGGAGCTCAGGGGCACTGTAATTCACAAACCTGCAGAGTTATAAATGACAGCTATCGTCCAAAAATAGACTGAAGTAAGGCTGCCAAGAGGACTTGAAAGCGGGGCAGAATTGCAGGAAACCGATTTCAGGAGGTAGACTGGAATTGCATTGAAAGCATAGGAAAAGAGGCAGAACGTCCACAATGATGCACTTGGCCAAAAAGGGCGTATGCGTTTTTTCCTGAATATATTCAGGAAAAAACGCATACGCCCTTTTTGGCCAACCAAGCAAGCTTGCAAAGGAAATCTGCACTACAATGAAGTCTCACTTCCCCCCGGTCAAAAGGGCCATCTGAAAAAAGTGTAAAATCCAGAAAGGCAGGACAGGCCATGGAGAACTGGGAGCCTTGTTATGCTGATGGGCGGGATGTAAATTGCCAACAACCACTCGGGAGAAGTGTATGGTGTTTCCTGAAACATCTAAAAAACAAAGCAACAGAACCTAGGGCACTTCCACTTATGGTCCTATAGCTTAGGGAAATTAAAATCAAAAAGACACAGCCACCCCAAAGTTTGGAACGGCTCTGTTTACAAGAACCTCGTTTACAGTACAAGTTCAACATCGCAGAAAGTGAAAAATGGATAAAGAAGTTGTGCTATTTACTTACAAAGCAATATCACTCAGCAATGAAATCTGTGTCATCAGGCCCTTAGCAGCACAATGAGTGGATTCAGGTATGATGATTCTAACTGAAATAAGTCACACAGAAAAAGAAACATCATAAGATATCAGTAATACACGGAATGGAAACTTGGCTACACAGGAACTGAATTACAGAACAGAACAGGGTCTCAAATTTAGAAAAACAACTTATGCTTGCTTAAGGGTAAAGGTGAGTTGGGGTGCTGCATAAAACCAGAGATTGAAATGAGCACAGATAAAGTTCCTTAAGTCAAATATGAAATAGACAAGAGCTACTCCTTGCTCAACGAAATGGACTCAACACCACATATTAAACGCCTAAGAATGTACCTGACTAGTAAGTATCGTAAAACCTATGGATTGCTATGTCTCCAAAAGAGAATCAAGCATGTGTACAGGGGCATAAACGCAGCAGTGATAGGATTGGAGAGGTTCGGTGAGCAAATGAAGACCCTTTGAAGTCATATTGCATGGTACCCATTACACGGGTCTCAACTCTCCAGGTTTAAGGTATTCTTCCTTCAGCTAAAACATGCATGTGGAACCCAAGTATGATCAACCATGTGAACGGGAGACATGTTCAAATATGTCTCAGTTTTCCTCCCCTGGTACTCGGGTGCAACATTCCAGACGCTTTACTAACACTCTCCCCACTTGGAGAGTCAGTCCCTTTAACCTCCTGTTTGGCCCAGTTTGCAATTTCTGCGGAAGATGAACAGGAATAGCGAGAACCAATGAGAGGCTAGCTGGAGGTGTCTGGACGGGCAAATTTAACTCTCATTTCCCACCAGGAAGAGGAATTAACCAAAGGCTCAGCATGCCGGGCCGGAACCAGATTAGGGCCTGAAGCCATCCTGCGGTGTTGCGGCCAGGTCACAAGAAAGCGAGTTGAAGAAAGGAGCTCAGGGGCACTGTAATTCACAAACCTGCAGAGTTATAAATGACAGCTATCGTCCAAAAATAGACTGAAGTAAGGCTGCCAAGAGGACTTGAAAGCGGGGCAGAATTGCAGGAAACCGATTTCAGGAGGTAGACTGGAATTGCATTGAAAGCATAGGAAAAGAGGCAGAACGTCCACAATGATGCACTTGGCCAAAAAGGGCGTATGCGTTTTTTCCTGAATATATTCAGGAAAAAACGCATACGCCCTTTTTGGCCAACCAAGCAAGCTTGCAAAGGAAATCTGCACTACAATGAAGTCTCACTTCCCCCCGGTCAAAAGGGCCATCTGAAAAAACTGTAAAATCCAGAAAGGCAACAGGCCATGGAGAACTGGGAGCCTTGTTATGCTGATGAGCCGGATGTAAATTGCCAACAACCACTCAGGAGAAGTGTATGGTGTTTCCTGAAACATCTAAAAAACAAAGCAACAGAGCCTAGGGCACTTCCACTTATGGTCCTATAGCCTAGGGAAATTAAAATCAAAAAGACACAGCCACCCCAAAGTTTGGAACGGCTCTGTTTACAAGAACCTCGTTTACAGTACAAGTTCAACATCGCAGAAAGTGAAAAATGGATAAAGAAGTTGTGGTATTCACTTACAAAGCAATATCACTCAGCAATGAAATCTATGTCATCAGGCCCTTAGCAGCACAATGAGTGGATTCAGGTATGATGATTCTAACTGAAATAAGTCACACAGAAAAAGAAACATCATAAGATATCAGTAATACACGGAATGGAAACTTGGCTACACAGGAACTGAATTACAGAACAGAACAGGGTCTCAAATTTAGAAAACCAACTTATGCTTGCTTAAGGGTAAAGGTGAGTTGGGGTGCTGCATAAAACCAGAGACTGAAATGAGCACAGATAAAGTTCCTTAAGCCAAATATGGAATAGACAAGAGCTACTCCTTGCTCAACGAAATGGACTCAACACCGCATATTAAACGCCTAAGAATGTACCTGACTTTTAAGTATCTTAAAACCTATGGATTGCTATGTCTCCGAAAGAGAATCAAGCATGTGTACAGGGGCATAAACGCAGCAGTGATAGGATTGGAGAGGTTCGGTGAGCAAATGAAGACCCTTTGAAGTCATATTGCATGGTACCCATTCCACGGGTCTCAACTACCCAGGTTTAAGGTATTCTTCCTTCAGCTAAAACATGCATGTGGAACCTAGAGTATGATCAACCATGTGAACGGGAGACGTGTTCAAATATGTCTCAGTTTTCCTCCCCTGGTACTCGGGTGCAACATTCCAGACGCTTTACTAACACTCTCCCCACTTGGAGAGTCAGCCCCTTTAACGTCCTGTTAGGCCCAGTTTGCAATTTCTGTGGAAGATGAACAGGAATAGCGAGAACCAATGAGAGGCTAGCTGGAGGTGTCTGGACGGGCAAATTTAACTCTCATTTCCCACCAGGAAGAGGAATTAACCAAAGGCTCAGCGTGCCGGGCCGGAACCAGATTAGGGCCTGAAGCCATCCTGCAGTGTTGCGGCCAGGTCACAAGAAAGCGAGTTGAAGAAAGGAGCTCAGGGGCACTGTAATTCACAAACCTGCAGACTTATAAATGACAGCTATCGTCCAAAAATAGACTGAAGTAAGGCTGCCAAGAGGACTTGAAAGCGGGGCAGAATTGCAGGAAACCGATTTCAGGAGGTAGACTGGAATTGCATTGAAAGCATAGGAAAAGAGGCAGAACGTCCACAATGATGCACTTGGCCAAAAAGGGCGTATGCGTTTTTTCCTGAATATATTCAGGAAAAAACGCATACGCCCTTTTTGGCCAACCAAGCAAGCTTGCAAAGGAAATCTGCACTACAATGAAGTCTCACTTCCCCCCGGTCAAAAGGGCCATCTGAAAAAAGTGTAAAATCCAGAAAGGCAGGACAGGCCATGGAGAACTGGGAGCCTTGTTATGCTGATGGGCGGGATGTAAATTGCCAACAACCACTTGGGAGAAGTGTATGGTGTTTCCTGAAACATCTAAAAAACAAAGCAACAGAACCTAGGGCACTTCCACTTATGGTCCTATAGCTTAGGGAAATTAAAATCAAAAAGACACAGCCACCCCAAAGTTTGGAACGGCTCTGTTTACAAGAACCTCGTTTACAGTACAAGTTCAACATCGCAGAAAGTGAAAAATGGATAAAGAAGTTGTGCTATTTACTTACAAAGCAATATCACTCAGCAATGAAATCTGTGTCATCAGGCCCTTAGCAGCACAATGAGTGGATTCAGGTATGATGATTCTAACTGAAATAAGTCACACAGAAAAAGAAACATCATAAGATATCAGTAATACACGGAATGGAAACTTGGCTACACAGGAACTGAATTACAGAACAGAACAGGGTCTCAAATTTAGAAAAACAACTTATGCTTGCTTAAGGGTAAAGGTGAGTTGGGGTGCTGCATAAAACCAGAGATTGAAATGAGCACAGATAAAGTTCCTTAAGTCAAATATGAAATAGACAAGAGCTACTCCTTGCTCAACGAAATGGACTCAACACCACATATTAAACGCCTAAGAATGTACCTGACTAGTAAGTATCGTAAAACCTATGGATTGCTATGTCTCCAAAAGAGAATCAAGCATGTGTACAGGGGCATAAACGCAGCAGTGATAGGATTGGAGAGGTTCGGTGAGCAAATGAAGACCCTTTGAAGTCATATTGCATGGTACCCATTACACGGGTCTCAACTCTCCAGGTTTAAGGTATTCTTCCTTCAGCTAAAACATGCATGTGGAACCCAAGTATGATCAACCATGTGAACGGGAGACATGTTCAAATATGTCTCAGTTTTCCTCCCCTGGTACTCGGGTGCAACATTCCAGACGCTTTACTAACACTCTCCCCACTTGGAGAGTCAGTCCCTTTAACCTCCTGTTTGGCCCAGTTTGCAATTTCTGCGGAAGATGAACAGGAATAGCGAGAACCAATGAGAGGCTAGCTGGAGGTGTCTGGACGGGCAAATTTAACTCTCATTTCCCACCAGGAAGAGGAATTAACCAAAGGCTCAGCATGCCGGGCCGGAACCAGATTAGGGCCTGAAGCCATCCTGCGGTGTTGCGGCCAGGTCACAAGAAAGCGAGTTGAAGAAAGGAGCTCAGGGGCACTGTAATTCACAAACCTGCAGAGTTATAAATGACAGCTATCGTCCAAAAATAGACTGAAGTAAGGCTGCCAAGAGGACTTGAAAGCGGGGCAGAATTGCAGGAAACCGATTTCAGGAGGTAGACTGGAATTGCATTGAAAGCATAGGAAAAGAGGCAGAACGTACACAATGATGCACTTGGCCAAAAAGGGCGTATGCGTTTTTTCCTGAATATATTCAGGAAAAAACGCATACGCCCTTTTTGGCCAACCAAGCAAGCTTGCAAAGGAAATCTGCACTACAATGAAGTCTCACTTCCCCCCGGTCAAAAGGGCCATCTGAAAAAAGTGTAAAATCCAGAAAGGCAGGACAGGCCATGGAGAACTGGGAGCCTTGTTATGCTGATGGGCGGGATGTAAATTGCCAACAACAACTCGGGAGAAGTGTATGGTGTTTCCTGAAACATCTAAAAAACAAAGCAACAGAACCTAGGGCACTTCCACTTATGGTTCTATAGCTTAGGGAAATTAAAATCAAAAAGACACAGCCACCCCAAAGTTTGGAACGGCTCTGTTTACAAGAACCTCGTTTACAGTACAAGTTCAACATCGCAGAAAGTGAAAAATGGATAAAGAAGTTGTGGTATTTACTTACAAAGCAATATCACTCAGCAATGAAATCTGTGTCATCAGGCCCTTAGCAGCACAATGAGTGGATTCAGGTATGATGATTCTAACTGAAATAAGTCACACAGAAAAAGAAACATCATAAGATATCAGTAATACACGGAATGGAAACTTGGCTACACAGGAACTGAATTACAGAACAGAACAGGGTCTCAAATTTAGAAAAACAACTTATGCTTGCTTAAGGGTAAAGGTGAGTTGGGGTGCTGCATAAAACCAGAGATTGAAATGAGCACAGATAAAGTTCCTTAAGCCAAATATGGAATAGACAAGAGCTACTCCTTGCTCAACGAAATGGACTCAACACCGCATATTAAACGCCTAAGAATGTACCTGACTTGTAAGTATCTTAAAACCTATGGATTGCTATGTCTCCGAAAGAGAATCAAGCATGTGTACAGGGGCATAAACGCAGCAGTGATAGGATTGGAGAGGTTCGGTGAGCAAATGAAGACCCTTTGAAGTCATATTGCATGGTACCCATTCCACGGGTTTCAACTACCCAGGTTTAAGGTATTCTTCCTTCAGCTAAAACATGCATGTGGAACCTAGAGTATGATCAACCATGTGATCGGGAGACATGTTCAAATATGTCTCAGTTTTCCTCCCCTGGTACTCGGGTGCAACATTCCAGACGCTTTACTAACACTCTCCCCACTTGGAGAGTCAGTCCCTTTAACCTCCTGTTTGGCCCAGTTTGCAATTTCTGCGGAAGATGAACAGGAATAGCGAGAACCAATGAGAGGCTAGCTGGAGGTGTCTGGACGGGCAAATTTAACTCTCATTTCCCACCAGGAAGAGGAATTAACCAAAGGCTCAGCGTGCCGGGCCGGAACCAGTTTAGGGCCTGAAGCCATCCTGCGGTGTTGCGGCCAGCTCACAAGAAAGCGAGTTGAAGAAAGGAGCTCAGGGGCACTGTAATTCACAGACCTGCAGAGTTATAAACGACAGCTTTCGTCCAAAAATAGACTGAAGTAAGGCTGCCAAGAGGACTTGAAAGCGGAGCAGAATTGCAGGAAACCGATTTCAGGAGGTAGACTGGAATTGCATTGAAAGCATAGGAAAAGAGGCAGAACGTCCACAATGATGCACTTGGCCAAAAAGGGCGTATGCGTTTTTTCCTGAATATATTCAGGAAAAAACGCATACGCCCTTTTTGGCCAACCAAGCAAGCTTGCAAAGGAAATCTGCACTACAATGAAGTCTCACTTCCCCCCGGTCAAAAGGGCCATCTGAAGAAACTGTAAAATCCAGAAAGGCAGGACAGGCCATGGAGAACTGGGAGCCTTGTTATGCTGATGGGCGGGATGTAAATTGCCAACAGACACTCGGGAGAAGTGTATGGTGTTTCCTGAAACATCTAAAAAACAAAGCAACAGAGCCTAGGGCACTGCCACTTATGGTCCTATAGTTTAGGGAAATTAAAATCAAAAAGACACAGCCACCCCAAAGTTTGGGACGCATCTGTTTACAAGAAACTCGTTTACAGTACAAGTTCAACATCGCAGGAAGTGAAAAATGGATAAAGAAGTTGTGGTATTTACTTACAAAGCAATATCACTCAGCAATGAAATCTATGTCATCAGGCCCTTAGCATCACAATGAGTGGATTCAGGTATGATGATTCTAACTGAAATAAGTCACACAGAAAAAGAAACATCATAAGATATCAGTAATACACGGAATGGAAACTTGGCTACAGAGGAACTGAATTACAGAACAGAACAGGGTCTCAAATTTAGAAAACCAACTTATGCTTGCTTAAGGGTAAAGGTGAGTTGGGGTGCTGCATAAAACCAGAGATTGAAATGAGCACAGATTAAGTTCCTTAAGTCAAATATGGAATAGACAAGAGCTACTCCTTGCTCAACGAAATGGACTCAACACCGCATATTAAACGCCTAAGAATGTACCTGACTAGTAAGTATCGTAAAACCTATGGATTGCTATGTCTCCGAAAGAGAATCAAGCATGTGTACAGGGGCATAAACGCAGCAGTGATAGGATTGGAGAGGTTCGGTGAGCAAATGAAGACCCTTTGAAGTCATATTGCATGGTACCCATTACACGGGTCTCAACTCTCCAGGTTTAAGGTATTCTTCCTTCAGCTAAAACATGCATGTGGAACCCAAGTATGATCAACCATGTGAACGGGAGACGTGTTCAAATATGTCTCAGTTTTCCTCCCCTGGTACTCGGGTGCAACATTCCAGACGCTTTACTAACACTCTCCCCACTTGGAGAGTCAGCGCCTTTAACCTCCTGTTTGGCCCAGTTTGCAATTTCTGCGGAAGATGAACAGGAATAGCGAGAACCAATGAGAGGCTAGCTGAAGGTGTCTGGACGGGCAAATTTAACTCTCATTTCCCACCAGGAAGAGGAAATAACCAAAGGCTCAGCGTGCCGTGCCGGAACCAGATTAGGGCCTGAAGCCATCCTGCGGTGTTGCGGCCAGCTCAAAAGAAAGCGAGTTGAACAAAGGAGCTCAGGGGCACTGTAATTCACAAACCTGCAGAGTTATAAATGACAGCTATCGTCCAAAAATAGACTGAAGTAAGGCTGCCAAGAGGACTTGAAAGCGGGGCAGAATTGCAGGAAACCGATTTCAGGAGGTAGACTGGAATTGCATTGAAAGCATAGGAAAAGAGGCAGAACGTCCACAATGATGCACTTGGCCAAAAAGGGCGTATGCGTTTTTTCCTGAATATATTCAGGAAAAAACGCATACGCCCTTTTTGGCCAACCAAGCAAGCTTGCAAAGGAAATCTGCACTACAATGAAGTCTCACTTCCCCCCGGTCAAAAGGGCCATCTGAAAAAAGTGTAAAATCCAGAAAGGCAGGACAGGCCATGGAGAACTGGCAGCCTTGTTATGCTGATGGGCGGGATGTAAATTGCCAACAGACACTCGGGAGAAGTGTATGGTGTTTCCTGAAACATCTAAAAAACAAAGCAACAGAGCCTAGGGCACTTCCACTTATGGTCCTATAGCTTAGGGAAATTAAAATCAAAAAGACACAGCCACCCCAAAGTTTGGAACGGCTCTGTTTACAAGAACCTCGTTTACAGTACAAGTTCAACATCGCAGAAAGTGAAAAATGGATAAAGAAGTTGTGGTATTCACTTACAAAGCAATATCACTCAGCAATGAAATCTATGTCATCAGGCCCTTAGCAGTACAATGAGTGGATTCAGGTATGATGATTGTAACTGAAATAAGTCACACAGAAAAAGAAACATCATAAGATATCAGTAATACACGGAATGGAAACTTGGCTACACAGGAACTGAATTACAGAACAGAACAGTGTCTCAAATTTAGAAAAACAACTTATGCTTGCTTAAGAGTAAAGGTGAGTTGGGGTGCTGCATAAAACCAGAGATTGAAATGAGCACAGATAAAGTTCCTTAAGCCAAATATGGAATAGACAAGAGCTACTCCTTGCTCAACGAAATGGACTCAACACCGCATATTAAACGCCTAAGAATGTACCTGACTTGTAAGTATCTTAAAACCTATGGATTGCTATGTCTCCGAAAGAGAATCAAGCATGTGTACAGGGGCATAAACGCAGCAGTGATAGGATTGGAGAGGTTCGGTGAGTAAATGAAGACCCTTTGAAGTCATATTGCATGGTACCCATTCCACGGGTTTCAACTACCCAGGTTTAAGGTATTCTTCCTTCAGCTAAAACATGCATGTGGAACCTAGAGTATGATCAACCATGTGATCGGGAGACGTGTTCAAATATGTCTCAGTTTTCCTCCCCTGGTACTCGGGTGCAACATTCCAGACGCTTTACTAACACTCTCCCCACTTGGAGAGTCAGTCCCTTTAACCTCCTGTTTGGCCCAGTTTGCAATTTCTGCGGAAGATGAACAGGAATAGCGAGAACCAATGAGAGGCTAGCTGGAGGTGTCTGGACGGGCAAATTTAACTCTCATTTCCCACCAGGAAGAGGAATTAACCAAAGGCTCAGCATGCCGGGCCGGAACCAGATTAGGGCCTGAAGCCATCCTGCGGTGTTGCGGCCAGCTCACAAGAAAGCGAGTTGAAGAAAGGAGCTCAGGGGCACTGTAATTCACAAACCTGCAGAGTTATAAGTGACAGCTATCATCCAAAAATAGACTGAAGTAAGGCTGCCAAGAGGACTTGAAAGCGGGGCAGAATTGCAGGAAACCGATTTCAGGAGGTAGACTGGAATTGCATTGAAAGCATAGGAAAAGAGGCAGAACGTCCACAATGATGCACTTGGCCAAAAAGGGCGTATGCGTTTTTTCCTGAATATATTCAGGAAAAAACGCATACGCCCTTTTTGGCCAACCAAGCAAGCTTGCAAAGGAAATCTGCACTACAATGAAGTCTCACTTCCCCCGGTCAAAAGGGCCATCTGAAAAAAGTGTAAAATCCAGAAAGGCAGGACAGGCCATGGAGAACTGGGAGCCTTGTTATGCTGATGGGCGGGATGTAAATTGCCAACAGACACTCGGGAGAAGTGTATGGTGTTTCCTGAAACATCTAAAAAACAAAGCAACAGAGCCTAGGGCACTGCCACTTATGGTCCTATAGCTTAGGGAAATTAAAATCAAAAAGACACAGCCACCCCAAAGTTTGGGACGCCTCTGTTTACAAGAACCTCGTTTACAGTACAAGTTCAACATCGCAGAAAGTGAAAAATGGATAAAGAAGTTGTGGTATTTACTTACAAAGCAATATCACTCAGCAATGAAATCTATGTCATCAGGCCCTTAGCATCACAATGAGTGGAGTCAGGTATGATGATTCTAACTGAAGTAAGTCACACAGAAAAAGAAACATCATAAGATATCAGTAATACACGGAATGTAAACTTGGCTACACAGGAACTGAATTACAGAACAGAACAGGGTCTCAAATTTAGAAAACCAACTTATGCTTGCTTAAGGGTAAAGGTGAGTTGGGGTGCTGCATAAAACCAGAGATTGAAATGAGCACAGATAAAGTTCCTTAAGTCAAATATGAAATAGACAAGAGCTACTCCTTGCTCAACGAAATGGACTCAACACCACATATTAAACGCCTAAGAATGTACCTGACTAGTAAGTATCGTAAAACCTATGGATTGCTATGTCTCCAAAAGACAATCAAGCATGTGTACAGGGGCATAAACGCAGCAGTGATAGGATTGGAGAGGTTCGGTGAGCAAATGAAGACCCTTTGAAGTCATATTGCATGGTACCCATTACACGGGTCTCATCTCTCCAGGTTTAAGGTATTCTTCCTTCAGCTAAAACATGCATGTGGAACCCAAGTATGATCAACCATGTGAACGGGAGACATGTTCAAATATGTCTCAGTTTTCCTCCCCTGGTACTCGGGTGCAACATTCCAGACGCTTTACTAACACTCTCCCCACTTGGAGAGTCAGCGCCTTTAACCTCCTGTTTGGCCCAGTTTGCAATTTCTGCGGAAGATGAACAGGAATAGCGAGAACCAATGAGAGGCTAGCTGGAGGTGTCTGGACGGGCAAATTTAACTCTCATTTCCCACCAGGAAGAGGAATTAACCAAAGGCTCAGCATGCCGGGCCGGAACCAGATTAGGGCCTGAAGCCATCCTGCGGTGTTGCGGCCAGGTCACAAGAAAGCGAATTGAAGAAAGGAGCTCAGGGGCACTGTAATTCACAAACCTGCAGAGTTATAAATGACAGCTATCGTCCAAAAATAGACTGAAGTAAGGCTGCCAAGAGGACTTGAAAGCGGGGCAGAATTGCAGGAAACCGATTTCAGGAGGTAGACTGGAATTGCATTGAAAGCATAGGAAAAGAGGCAGAACGTCCACAATGATGCACTTGGCCAAAAAGGGCGTATGCGTTTTTTCCTGAATATATTCAGGAAAAAACGCATACGCCCTTTTTGGCCAACCAAGCAAGCTTGCAAAGGAAATCTGCACTACAATGAAGTCTCACTTCCCCCCGGTCAAAAGGGCCATCTGAATAAAGTGTAAAATCCAGAAAGGCAGGACAGGCCATGGAGAACTGGGAGCCTTGTTATGCTGATGGGCGGGATGTAAATTGCCAACAGACACTCGGGAGAAGTGTATGGTGTTTCCTGAAACATCTAAAAAACAAAGCAACAGAGCCTAGGGCACTTCCACTTATGGTCCTATAGCTTAGGGAAATTAAAATCAAAAAGACACAGCCACCCCAAAGTTTGGAACGGCTCTGTTTACAAGAACCTCGTTTACAGTACAAGTTCAACATCGCAGAAAGTGAAAAATGGATAAAGAAGTTGTGGTATTCACTTACAGAGCAATATCACTCAGCAATGAAATCTATGTCATCAGGCCCTTAGCATCACAATGAGTGGATTCAGGTATGATGATTGTAACTGAAATAAGTCACACAGAAAAAGAAACATCATAAGATATCAGTAATACACGGAATGGAAACTTGGCTACACAGGAACTGAATTACAGAACAGAACAGGGTCTCAAATTTAGAAAAACAACTTATGCTTGCTTAAGGGTAAAGGTGAGTTGGGGTGCTGCATAAAACCAGAGATTGAAATGAGCACAGATAAAGTTCCTTAAGCCAAATATGGAATAGACAAGAGCTACTCCTTGCTCAACGAAATGGACTCAACACCGCATATTAAACGCCTAAGAATGTACCTGACTTGTAAGTATCTTAAAACCTATGGATTGCTATGTCTCCGAAAGAGAATCAAGCATGTGTACAGGGGCATAAACGCAGCAGTGATAGGATTGGAGAGGTTCGGTGAGCAAATGAAGACCCTTTGAAGTCATATTGCATGGTACCCATTCCACGGGTTTCAACTACACAGGTTTAAGGTATTCTTCCTTCAGCTAAAACATGCATGTGGAACCTAGAGTATGATCAACCATGTGATCGGGAGACGTGTTCAAATATGTCTCAGTTTTCCTCCCCTGGTACTCGGGTGCAACATTCCAGACGCTTTACTAACACTCTCCCCACTTGGAGAGTCAGTCCCTTTAACCTCCTGTTTGGCCCAGTTTGCAATTTCTGCGGAAGATGAACAGGAATAGCGAGAACCAATGAGAGGCTAGCTGGAGGTGTCTGGACGGGCAAATTTAACTCTCATTTCCCACCAGGAAGAGGAATTAACCAAAGGCTCAGCATGCCGGGCCGGAACCAGATTAGGGCCTGAAGCCATCCTGTGGTGTTGCGGCCAGGTCACAAGAAAGCGAGTTGAAGAAAGGAGCTCAGGGGCACTGTAATTCACAAACCTGCAGAGTTATAAGTGACAGCTATCATCCAAAAATAGACTGAAGTAAGGCTGCCAAGAGGACTTGAAAGCGGGGCAGAATTGCAGGAAACCGATTTCAGGAGGTAGACTGGAATTGCATTGAAAGCATAGGAAAAGAGGCAGAACGTCCACAATGATGCACTTGGCCAAAAAGGGCGTATGCGTTTTTTCCTGAATATATTCAGGAAAAACGCATACGCCCTTTTTGGCCAACCAAGCAAGCTTGCAAAGGAAATCTGCACTACAATGAAGTCTCACTTCCCCCGGTCAAAAGGGCCATCTGAAAAAAGTGTAAAATCCAGAAAGGCAGGACAGGCCATGGAGAACTGGGAGCCTTGTTATGCTGATGGGCGGGATGTAAATTGCCAACAGACACTCGGGAGAAGTGTATGGTGTTTCCTGAAACATCTAAAAAACAAAGCAACAGAGCCTAGGGCACTGCCACTTATGGTCCTATAGCTTAGGGAAATTAAAATCAAAAAGACACAGCCACCCCAAAGTTTGGGACGCCTCTGTTTACAAGAACCTCGTTTACAGTACAAGTTCAACATCGCAGAAAGTGAAAAATGGATAAACAAGATGTGGTATTTACTTACAAAGCAATATCACTCAGCAATGAAATCTATGTCATCAGGCCCTTAGCATCACAATGAGTGGAGTCAGGTATGATGATTCTAACTGAAGTAAGTCACACAGAAAAAGAAACATCATAAGATATCAGTAATACACGGAATGTAAACTTGGCTACACAGGAACTGAATTACAGAACAGAACAGGGTCTCAAATTTAGAAAACCAACTTATGCTTGCTTAAGGGTAAAGGTGAGTTGGGGTGCTGCATAAAACCAGAGATTGAAATGAGCACAGATAAAGTTCCTTATGCCAAATATGGAATAGACAAGAGCTACTCCTTGCTCAACGAAATGGACTCAACACCCCATATTAAACGCCTAAGAATGTACCTGACTAGTAAGTATCTTGAAACCTATGGATTGCTATGTCTCCAAAAGAGAATCAAGTGTGTGTACAGGGGCATAAACGCAGCAGTGATAGGATTGGAGAGGTTCGGTGAGCAAATGAAGACCCTTTGAAGTCATATTGCATGGTACCCATTCCACGGGTCTCAACTCTCCAGGTTTAAGGTATTCTTCCTTCAGCTAAAACATGCATGTGGAACCCAAGTATGATCAACCATGTGAACGGGAGACGTGTTCAAATATGTCTCAGTTTTCCTCCCCTGGTACTCGGGTGCAACATTCCAGACGCTTTACTAACACTCTCCCCACTTGGAGAATCAGCGCCTTTAACCTCCTGTTTGGCCCAGTTTGCAATTTCTGCGGAAGATGAACAGGAATAGCGAGAACCAATGAGAGACTAGCTGGAGGTGTCTGGACGGGCAAATTTAACTCTCATTTCCCACCAGGAAGAGGAAATAACCAAAGGCTCAGCATGCCGTGCCGGAACCAGATTAGGGCCTGAAGCCATCCTGCGGTGTTGCGGCCAGCTCAAAAGAAACCGAGTTGAAGAAAGGAGCTCAGGGGCACTGTAATGCACAAACCTGCAGAGTTATAAATGACAGCTATCGTCCAAAAATAGACTGAAGTAAGGCTGCCAAGAGGACTTGAAAGCGGGGCAGAATTGCAGGAAACCGATTTCAGGAGGTAGACTGGAATTGCATTGAAAGCATAGGAAAAGAGGCAGAACGTCCACAATGATGCACTTGGCCAAAAAGGGCGTATGCGTTTTTTCCTGAATATATTCAGGAAAAAATGCATACGTCCTTTTTGGCCAACCAAGCAAGCTTGCAAAGGAAATCTGCACTACAATGAAGTCTCACTTCCCCCCGGTCAAAAGGGCCATCTCAAAAAAGTGTAAAATCCAGAAAGGCAGGACAGGCCATGGAGAACTGGGAGCCTTGTTATGCTGATGGGCGGGATGTAAATTGCCAACAGACACTCGGGAGAAGTGTATGGTGTTTCCTGAAACATCTAAAAAACAAAGCAACAGAACCTAGGGCACTTCCACTTATGGTCCTATAGCTTAGGGAAATTAAAATCAAAAAGACACAGTCACTCCAAAGTTTGGGACGCCTCTGTTTACAAGAACCTCGTTTACAGTACAAGTTCAACATCGCAGAAAGTGAAAAATGGATAAAGAAGTTGTGGTATTTACTTACAAAGCAATATCACTCAGCAATGAAATCTGTGTCATCAGGCCCTTAGCAGCACAATGAGTGGATTCAGGTATGATGATTCTAACTGAAGTAAGTCACACAGAAAAAGAAACATCATAAGATATCAGTAATACACGGAATGGAAACTTGGCTACACAGGAACTGAATTACAGAACAGAACAGGGTCTCAAATTTAGAAAACCAACTTATGCTTGCTTCAGGGGAAAGGTGAGTTGGGGTGCTGCATAAAACCAGAGATTGAAATGAGCACAGATAAAGTTCCTTAAGCCAAATATGGAATAGACAAGAGCTACTCCTTGCTCAACGAAATGGACTCAACACCGCATATTAAACGCCTAAGAATGTACCTGACTAGTAAGTATCGTAAAACCTATGGATTGCTATGTCTCCGAAGGGGAATCAAGCATGTGTACAGGGGCATAAACGCAGCAGTGATAGGATTGGAGAGGTTCGGTGAGCAAATGAAGACCCTTTGAAGTCATATTGCATGGTACCCATTACACGGGTCTTAACTCTCCAGGTTTAAGGTATTCTTCCTTCAGCTAAAACATGCATGTGGAACCCAAGTATGATCAACCATGTGAACGGGAGACGTGTTCAAATATGTCTCAGTTTTCCTCCCCTGGTACTCGGGTGCAACATTCCAGACGCTTTACTAACACTCTCCCCACTTGGAGAATCAGCGCCTTTAACCTCCTGTTTGGCCCAGTTTGCAATATCTGCGGAAGATGAACAGGAATAGCGAGAACCAATGAGAGACTAGCTGGAGGTGTCTGGACGGGCAAATTTAACTCTCATTTCCCACCAGGAAGAGGAAATAACCAAAGGCTCAGCGTGCCGTGCCGGAACCAGATTAGGGCCTGAAGCCATCCTGCGGTTTTGCGGCCAGGTCACAAGAAAGCAAGTTGAAGAAAGGAGCTCAGGGGCACTGTAATGCACAAACCTGCAGAGTTATAAATGACAGCTATCGTCCAAAAATAGACTGAAGTAAGGCTGCCAAGAGGACTTGAAAGCGGGGCAGAATTGCAGAAAACCGATTTCAGGAGGTAGACTGGAATTGCATTGAAAGCATAGGAAAAGAGGCAGAACGTCCACAATGATGCACTTGGCCAAAAAGGGCGTATGCGTTTTTTCCTGAATATATTCAGGAAAAAACGCATACGCCCTTTTTGGCCAACCAAGCAAGCTTGCAAAGGAAATCTGCACTACAATGAAGTCTCACTTCCCCCCGGTCAAAAGGGACATCTGAAAAAAGTGTAAAATCCAGAAAGGCAGGACAGGCCATGGAGAACTGGGAGCCTTGTTATGCTGATGGGCGGGATGTAAATTGCCAACAGACACTTGGGAGAAGTGTATGGTGTTTCCTGAAACATCTAAAAAACAAAGCAACAGAGCCTAGGGCATTTCCACTTATGGTCCTATAGCTTAGGGAAATTAAAATCAAAAAGACACAGCCACCCCAAAGTTTGGGACGCCTCCGTTTACAAGAACCTCGTTTACCGTACAAGTTCAATATCACAGAAAGTGAAAAATGGATAAAGAACTTGTGGTACTTACGTACAATGCAGTATCACTCAGCAATGAAATCTATGTCATCAGGCCCGTAGCAGCATAATGAGTGGATTCAGGTACGATGATTCTAAGTGAAATAAATCACACAGAAAAAGAAACATCATAAGATATCACTAATACACGGAATGTAAACATGGCTACACAGGAACTGCATTCCAAAACAGAACAGGGTCTCAAATTTAGAAAACCAACTTATGCTTGCTTAAGGGGAAAGGTGAGTTGGGGTGCTGCATTAAACCAGAGATTGAAATGAGCACAGATAACGTTCCTTCAGCCAAATATGGAATAGACAAGAGCTACTCCTTGCTCAACGAAATGGACTCAACACCCCATATTAAACGCCTAAGAATGTACCTGACTAGTAAGTATCTTAAAACCTATGGATTGCTATGTCTCCAAAAGAGAAACAAGCGTGTGTACAGGGGCATAAACGCAGCAGTGATAGGATTGGAGAGGTTCGGTGAGCAAATGAAGACCCTTTGAAGTCATATTGCATGGTACCCATTCCACGGGTCTCAACTCTCCAGGTTTAAGGTATTCTTCCTTCAGCTAAAACATGCATGTGGAACCCAGAGTATGATCAACCATGTGAACGGGAGACGTGTTCAAATATGTCTCAGTTTTCCTCCCCTGGTACTCGGGTGCAACATTCCAGACGCTTTACTAACACTCTCCCCACTTGGAGAGTCAGTCCCTTTAACCTCCTGTTTGGCCCAGTTTGCAATTTCTGCGGAAGATGAACAGGAATAGCGAGAACCAATGAGAGACTAGCTGGAGGTGTCTGAACGGGCAAATTTAACTCTCATTTCCCACCAGGAAGAGGAATTAACCAAAGGCTCAGCATGCCGGGCCGGAACCAGATTAGGGCCTGAAGCCATCCTGCGGTGTTGCGGCCAGGTCACAAGAAAGCGAGTTGAAGAAAGGAGCTCAGGGGCACTGTAATTCACAAACCTGCAGAGTTATAAATGACAGCTATCGTCCAAAAATAGACTGAAGTAAGGCTGCCAAGAGGACTTGAAAGCGGGGCAGAATTGCAGGAAACCGATTTCAGGAGGTAGACTGGAATTGCATTGAAAGCATAGGAAAAGAGGCAGAACGTACACAATGATGCACTTGGCCAAAAAGGGCGTATGCGTTTTTTCCTGAATATATTCAGGAAAAAACGCATACGCCCTTTTTGGCCAACCAAGCAAGCTTGCAAAGGAAATCTGCACTACAATGAAGTCTCACTTCCCCCCGGTCAAAAGGGCCATCTGAAAAAAGTGTAAAATCCAGAAAGGCAGGACAGGCCATGGAGAACTGGGAGCCTTGTTATGCTGATGGGCGGGATGTAAATTGCCAACAGACACTTGGGAGAAGTGTATGGTGTTTCCTGAAACATCTAAAAAACAAAGCAACAGAGCCTAGGGCACTGCCACTTATGGTCCTATAGCTTAGGGAAATTAAAATCAAAAAGACGCAGCCACCCCAAAGTTTGGGACACCTCTGTTTACAAGAACCTCGTTTACAGTACAAGTTCAACATCGCAGAAAGTGAAAAATGGATAAAGAAGTTGTGGTATTTACTTACAAAGCAATATCACTCAGCAATGAAATCTATGTCATCAGGCCCTTAGCATCACAATGAGTGGATTCAGGTATGATGATTCTAACTGAAATAAGTCACACAGAAAAAGAAACATCATAAGATATCAGTAATACACGGAATGGAAACTTGGCTACACAGGAACTGAATTACAAAACAGAACAGGGTCTCAAATTTAGAAAAACAACTTATGCTTGCTTAAGGGTAAAGGTGAGTTGGGGTGCTGCATAAAACCAGAGATTGAAATGAGCACAGATAAAGTTCCTTAAGCCAAATATGGAATAGACAAGAGCTACTCCTTGCTCAACGAAATGGACTCAACACCGCATATTAAACGCCTAAGAATGTACCTGACTTGTAAGTATCTTAAAACCTAAGAATTGCTATGTCTCCGAAAGAGAATCAAGCATGTGTACAGGGGCATAAACGCAGCAGTGATAGGATTGGAGAGGTTCGGTGAGCAAATGAAGACCCTTTTAAGTCATATTGCATGGTACCCATTCCACGGGTTTCAAATACCCAGGTTTAAGGTATTCTTCCTTCAGCTAAAACATGCATGTGGAACCCAAGTATGATCAACCATGTGATCGGGAGACGTGTTCAAATATGTCTCAGTTTTCCTCCCTTGGTACTCGGGTGCAACATTCCAGACGCTTTCCTAACACTCTCCCCACTTGGAGAGTCAGTCCCTTTAACCTCCTGTTTGGCCCAGTTTGCAATTTCTGTGGAAGATGAACAGGAATAGCGAGAACCAATGAGAGGCTAGCTGGAGGTGTCTGGACGGGCAAATTTAACTCTCATTTCCCACCAGGAAGAGGAATTAACCAAAGGCTCAGCATGCCGGGCCGGAACCAGATTAGGGCCTGAAGCCATCCTGCGGTGTTGCGGCCAGGTCACAAGAAAGCGAGTTGAAGAAAGGAGCTCAGGGGCACTGTAATTCACAAACCTGCAGAGTTATAAATGACAGCTATCGTCCAAAAATAGACTGAAGTAAGGCTGCCAAGAGGACTTGAAAGCGGGGCAGAATTGCAGGAAACCGATTTCAGGAGGTAGACTGGAATTGCATTGAAAGCATAGGAAAAGAGGCAGAACGTCCACAATGATGCACTTGGCCAAAAAGGGCGTATGCGTTTTTTCCTGAATATATTCAGGAAAAAACGCATACGCCCTTTTTGGCCAACCAAGCAAGCTTGCAAAGGAAATCTGCACTACAATGAAGTCTCACTTCCCCCCGGTCAAAAGGGCCATCTGAAAAAAGTGTAAAATCCGGAAAGGCAGGACAGGCCATGGAGAACTGGGAGCCTTGTTATGCTGATGGGCGGGATGTAAATTGCCAACAGACACTCGGGAGAAGTGTATGGTGTTTCCTGAAACATCTAAAAAACAAAGCAACAGAGCCTAGGGCACTGCCACTTATGGTCCTATAGCTTAGGGAAATTAAAATCAAAAAGACACAGCCACCCCAAAGTTTGGAACGGCTCTGTTTACAAGAACCTCGTTTACAGTACAAGTTCAACATCGCAGAAAGTGAAAAATGGATAAAGAAGTTGTGGTATTTACTTACAAAGCAATATCACTCAGCAATGAAATCTATGTCATCAGGCCCTTAGCATCACAATGAGTGGATTCAGGTATGATGATTCTAACTGAAATAAGTCACACAGAAAAAGAAACATCATAAGGTATCAGTAATACACGGAATGTAAACTTGGCTACACAGGAACTGAATTACAGAACAGAACAGGGTCTCAAATTTAGAAAACCAACTTATGCTTGCTTAAGGGTAAAGGTGAGTTGGGGTGCTGCATAAAACCAGAGATTGAAATGAGCACAGATAAAGTTCCTTAAGTCAAATATGGAATAGACAAGAGCTACTCCTTGCTCAACGAAATGGACTCAACACCGCATATTAAACGCCTAAGAATGTACCTGACTAGTAAGTATCAGAAAACCTATGGATTGCTATGTCTCCAAAAGAGAATCAAGCATGTGTACAGGGGCATAAACGCAGCAGTGATAGGATTGGAGAGGTTCGGTGAGCAAATGAAGACCCTTTGAAATCATATTGCATGGTACCCATTACACGGGTCTCAACTCTCCAGGGTTAAGGTATTCTTCCTTCAGCTAAAACATGCATGTGGAACCCAAGTATGATCAACCATGTGAACGGGAGACGTGTTCAAATATGTCTCAGTTTTCCTCCCCTGGTACTCAGGTGCAACATTCCAGACGCTTTACTAACACTCTCCCCACTTGGAGAGTCAGCGCCTTTAACCTCCTGTTTGGCCCAGTTTGCAATTTCTGCGGAAGATGAACAGGAATAGCGAGAACCAATGAGAGGCTAGCTGGAGGTGTCTGGACGGGCAAATTTAACTCTCATTTCCCACCAGGAAGAGGAAATAACCAAAGGCTCAGCGTGCCGTACCGGAACCAGATTAGGGCCTGAAGCCATCCTGCGGTGTTGCGGCCAGGTCACAAGAAAGCGAGTTGAAGAAAGGAGCTCAGGGGCACTGTAATTCACAAACCTGCAGAGTTATAAATGACAGCTATCGTCCAAAAATAGACTGAAGTAAGGCTGCCAAGAGGACTTGAAAGCGGGGCAGAATTGCAGGAAACCGATTTCAGGAGGTAGACTGGAATTGCATTGAAAGCATAGGAAAAGAGGCAGAACGTCCACAATGATGCACTTGGCCAAAAAGGGCGTATGCGTTTTTTCCTGAATATATTCAGGAAAAAACGCATACGCCCTTTTTGGCCAACCAAGCAAGCTTGCAAAGGAAATCTGCACTACAATGAAGTCTCACTTCCCCCCGGTCAAAAGGGCCATCTGAAAAAAGTGTAAAATCCAGAAAGGCAGGACAGGCCATGGAGAACTGGGAGCCTTGTTATGCTGATGGGCGGGATGTAAATTGCCAACAACCACTCGGGAGAAGTGTATGGTGTTTCCTGAAACATCTAAAAAACAAAGCAACAGAACCTAGGGCACTTCCACTTATGGTCCTATAGCTTAGGGAAATTAAAATCAAAAAGACACAGCCACCCCAAAGTTTGGAACGGCTCTGTTTACAAGAACCTCGTTTACAGTACAAGTTCAACATCGCAGAAAGTGAAAAATGGATAAAGAATTTGTGGTATTTACTTACAAAGCAATGTCACTCAGCAATGAAATCTGTGTCATCAGGCCCTTAGCAGCACAATGAGTGGATTCAGGTATGATGATTCTAACTGAAGTAAGTCACACAGAAAAAGAAACATCATAAGATATCAGTAATACACGGAATGTAAACTTGGCTACACAGGAACTGAATTACAGAACAGAACAGGGTCTCAAATTTAGAAAACCAACTTATGCTTGCTTAAGGGTAAAGGTGAGTTGGGGTGCTGCATAAAACCAGAGATTGAAATGAGCACAGATAAAGTTCCTTAAGCCAAATATGGAATAGACAAGAGCTACTCCTTGCTCAACGAAATGGACTCAACACCGCATGTTAAACGCCTAAGAATGTACCTGACTAGTAAGTATCTTAAAACCTATGGATTGCTATGTCTCCGAAAGAGAATCAAGCATGTGTACAGGGGCATAAACGCAGCAGTGATAGGATTGGAGAGGTTCGGTGAGCAAATGAAGACCCTTTGAAGTCATATTGCATGGTACCCATTCCACGGGTTTCAACTACACAGGTTTAAGGTATTCTTCCTTCAGCTAAAACATGCATGTGGAACCCAAGTATGATCAACCATGTGAACGGGAGACGTGTTCAAATATGTCTCAGTTTTCCTCCCCTGGTACTCGGGTGCAACATTCCAGACGCTTTACTAACACTCTCCCCACTTGGAGAGTCAGCGCCTTTAACCTCCTGTTTGGCCCAGTTTGCAATTTCTGCGGAAGATGAACAGGAATAGCGAGAACCAATGAGAGGCTAGCTGGAGGTGTCTGGACGGGCAAATTTAACTCTCATTTCCCACCAGGAAGAGGAATTAACCAAAGGCTCAGCATGCCGGGCCGGAACCAGATTAGGGCCTGAAGCCATCCTGCGGTGTTGCGGCCAGGTCACAAGAAAGCGAGTTGAAGAAAGGAGCTCAGCGGCACTGTAATTCACAAAACTGCAGAGTTATAAATGACAGCTATCGTCCAAAAATAGACTGAAGTAAGGCTGTCAAGAGGACTTGAAAGCGGGGCAGAATTGCAGGAAACCGATTTCAGGAGGTAGACTGGAATTGCATTGAAAGCATAGGAAAAGAGGCAGAACGTCCACAATGATGCACTTGGCCAAAAAGGGCGTATGCGTTTTTTCCTGAATATATTCAGGAAAAAACGCATACGCCCTTTTTGGCCAACCAAGCAAGCTTGCAAAGGAAATCTGCACTACAATGAAGTCTCACTTCCCCCCGGTCAAAAGGGCCATCTGAAAAAAGTGTAAAATCCAGAAAGGCAACAGGCAATTGAGAACTGGGAGCCTTGTTATGCTGATGGGCGGGATGTAAATTGCCAACAGACACTTGGGAGAAGTGTACGGTGTTTCCTGAAACATCTAAAAAACAAAGCAACAGAACCTAGGGCACTTCCACTTATGGTCCTATAGCTTAGGGAAATTAAAATCAAAAAGACACAGCCACCCCAAAGTTTGGAACGGCTCTGTTTACAAGAACCTCGTTTACAGTACAAGTTCAACATCGCAGAAAGTGAAAAATGGATAAAGAAGTTGTGGTATTCACCTACAAAGCAATATCACTCAGCAATGAAATCTATGTCATCAGGCCCTTAGCAGCACAATGAGTGGATTCAGGTACGATGATTCTAACTGAAGTAAGTCACACAGAAAAAGAAACATCATAAGATATCAGTAATACACGGAATGGAAACTTGGCTACACAGGAACTGAATTACAGAACAGAACAGGGTCTCAAATTTAGAAAACCAACTTATGCTTGCTTAAGGGGAAAGGTGAGTTGGGGTGCTGCATAAAACCAGAGATTGAAATGAGCACAGATAAAGTTCCTTAAGCCAAATATGGAATAGACAAGAGCTACTCCTTGCTCAACGAAATGGACTCAACACCGCATATTAAACGCCTAAGAATGTACCTGACTTGTAAGTATCTTAAAACCTATGGATTGCTATGTCTCCGAAAGAGAATCAAGCATGTGTACAGGGGCATAAACGCAGCAGTGATAGGATTGGAGAGGGTCGGTGAGCAAATGAAGACCCTTTGAAGTCATATTGCATGGTACCCATTCCACGGGTTTCAACTACCCAGGTTGAAGGTATTCTTCCTTCAGCTAAAACATGCATATGGAACCTAGAGTATGATCAACCATGTGATCGGGAGACGTGTTCAAATATGTCTCAGTTTTCCTCCCCTGGTACTCGGGTGCAACATTCCAGACGCTTTACTAACACTCTCCCCACTTGGAGAGTCAGTCCCTTTAACCTCCTGTTTGGCCCAGTTTGCAATTTCTGCGGAAGATGAACAGGAATAGCGAGAACCAATGAGAGGCTAGCTGGAGGTGTCTGGACGGGCAAATTTAACTCTCATTTCCCACCAGGAAGAGGAAATAACCAAAGGCTCAGCGTGCCGTGCCGGAACCAGATTAGGGCCTGAAGCCATCCTGCGGTGTTGCGGCCAGGTCACAAGAAAGCGAGTTGAAGAAAGGAGCTCAGGGGCACTGTAATGCACAAACCTGCAGAGTTATAAATGACAGCTATCGTCCAAAAATAGACTGAAGTAAGGCTGCCAAGAGGACTTGAAAGCGGGGCAGAATTGCAGGAAACCGATTTCAGGAGGTAGACTGGAATTGCATTGAAAGCATAGGAAAAGAGGCAGAACGTCCACAATGATGCACTTGGCCAAAAAGGGCGTATGCGTTTTTTCCTGAATATATTCAGGAAAAAACGCATACGCCCTTTTTGGCCAACCAAGCAAGCTTGCAAAGGAAATCTGCACTACAATGAAGTCTCACTTCCCCCCGGTCAAAAGGGCCATCTGAAAAAAGTGTAAAATCCAGAAAGGCAGGACAGGCCATGGAGAACTGGGAGCCTTGTTATGCTGATGGGCGGGATGTAAATTGCCAACAACCACTCGGGAGAAGTGTATGGTGTTTCCTGAAACATCTAAAAAACAAAGCAACAGAGCCTAGGGCACTTCCACTTATGGTCCTATAGCTTAGGGAAATTAAAATCAAAAAGACACAGCCACCCCAAAGTTTGGAACAGCTCTGTTTACAAGAACCTCGTTTACAGTACAAGTTCAACATCGCAGAAAGTGAAAAATGGATAAAGAAGTTGTAGTATTTACTTACAAAGCAATATCACTCAGCAATGAATTCTATGTCATCAGGCCCTTAGCATCACAATGAGTGGATTCAGGTATGATGATTCTAACTGAAATAAGTCACACAGAAAAAGAAACATCATAAGATATCACTAATACACGGAATGTAAACTTGGCTACACAGGAACTGAATTACAGAACAGAACAGGGTCTCAAATTTAGAAAACCAACTTATGCTTGCTTAAGGGGAAAGGTGAGCTGGGGTGCTGCATAAAACCAGAGATTGAAATGAGCACAGATAAAGTTCCTTAAGCCTAATATGGAATAGACAAGAGCTACTCCTTGCTCAACGAAATGGACTCAACACCCCATATTAAACGCCTAAGAATGTTCCTGACAATAAGTATCTTAAAACCTATGGATTGCTATGTCTCCAAAAGAGAATCAAGCATGTGTACAGGGGCATAAACGCAGCAGTGATAGGATTGGAGAGGTTCGGTGCGCAAATGAAGACACTTTGAAGTCATATTGCATGGTACCCATTCCACGGGTTTCAACTACCCAGGTTTAAGGTATTCTTCCTTCAGCTAAAACATGCATGTGGAACCTAGAGTATGATCAACCATGTGATCGGGAGACGTGTTCAAATATGTCTCAGTTTTCGTACCCTGGTACTCGGGTGCAACATTCCAGACGCTTTACTAACACTCTCCCGACTTGGAGAGTCAGTCCCTTTAACCTCCTGTTTGGCCCAGTTTGCAATTGCTGCGGAAGATGAACAGGAATAGCGAGAACCAATGAGAGACTAGCTGGAGGTGTCTGGACGGGCAAATTTAACTCTCATTTCCCACCAGGAAGAGGAATTAACCAAAGGCTCAGCGTGCAGTGCCGGAACCAGATTAGGGCCTGAAGCCATCCTGCGGTGTTGCGGCCAGGTCACAAGAAAGCGAGTTGAAGAAAGGAGCTCAGGGGCACTGTAATTCACAAACCTGCAGAGTTATAAATGACAGCTATCGTCCAAAAATAGACTGAAGTAAGGCTGCCAAGAGGACTTGAAAGCGGGGCAGAATTGCAGGAAACCGATTTCAGGAGGTAGACTGGAATTGCATTGAAAGCATAGGAAAAGAGGCAGAACGTCCACAATGATGCACTTGGCCAAAAAGGGCGTATGCGTTTTTTCCTGAATATATTCAGGAAAAAACGCATACGCCCTTTTTGACCAACCAAGCAAGCTTGCAAAGGAAATCTGCACTACAATGAAGTCTCACTTCCCCCCGGTTAAAAGGGCCATCTGAAAAAAGTGTAAAATCCAGAAAGGCAGGACAGGCCATGGAGAACTGGGAGCCTTGTTATGCTGATGGGCGGGATGTAAATTGCCAACAACCACTGGGGAGAAGTGTATGGTGTTTCCTGAAACATCTAAAAAACAAAGCAACAGAGCCTAGGGCACTTCCACTTATGGTCCTATAGCTTAGGGAAATTAAAATCAAAAAGACACAGCCACCCCAAAGTTTGGAACGGCTCTGTTTACAAGAACCTCGTTTACAGTACAAGTTCAACATCGCAGAAAGTGAAAAATGGATAAAGAACTTGTGGTACTTACGTACAATGCAGTATCACTCAGCAATGAAATCTATGTCATCAGGCCCGTAGCAGCATAATGAGTAGATTCAGCTACGATGATTCTAACTGAAATAAGTCACACAGAAAAAGAAACATCATAAGATATCACTAATACACGGAATGTAAACTTGGCTACACAGGAACTGAATTCCAAAACAGAACAGGGTCTCAAATTTAGAAAACCAACTTATGATTGCTTAAGGGGAAAGGTGAGTTGGGGTGCTGCATAAAACCAGAGATTGAAATGAGCACAGATAAAGTTCCTTAAGCCAAATATGGAATAGACAAGAGCTACTCCTTGCTCAACGAAATGGACTCAACACCCCATATTAAACGCCTAAGAATGTACCTGACTAGTAAGTATCGGAAAACCTATGGATTGCTATGTCTCCAAAAGAGAATCAAGCATGTGTACAGGGGCATAAACACAGCAGTGATAGGATTGGAGAGGTTCGGTGAGCAAATGAAGACCCTTTGAAGTCATATTGCATGGTACCCATTACACGGGTCTCAACTCTCCAGGTTTAAGGTATTCTTCCTTCAGCTAAAACATGCATGTGGAACCCAAGTATGATCAACCATGTGAACGGGAGACGTGTTCAAATATGTCTCAGTTTTCCTCCCCTGGTACTCGGGTGCAACATTCCAGACCCTTTACTAACACTCTCCCCACTTGGAGAGTCAGCGCCTTTAACCTCCTGTTTGGCCCAGTTTGCAATTTCTGCGGAAGAAGAACATGAATAGCGAGAACGAATGAGAGACTAGCTGGAGGTGTCTGGACGGGCAAATTTAACTCTCATTTCCCACCAGGAAGAGGAAATAACCAAAGGCTCAGCGTGCCGTGCCGGAACCAGATTAGGGCCTGAAGCCATTCTGCGGTGTTGCGGCCAGGTCACAAGAAAGCGAGTTGAAGAAAGGAGCTCAGGGGCACTGTAATGCACAAACCTGCAGAGTTATAAATGACAGCTATCGTCCAAAAATAGACTGAAGTAAGGCTGCCAAGAGGACTTGAAAGCGGGGCAGAATTGCAGGAAACCGATTTCAGGAGGTAGACTGGAATTGCATTGAAAGCATAGGAAAAGAGGCAGAACGTCCACAATGATGCACTTGGCCAAAAAGGGCGTATGCGTTTTTTCCTGAATATATTCAGGAAAAAACGCATACGCCCTTTTTGGCCAACCAAGCAAGCTTGCAAAGGAAATCTGCACTACAATGAAGTCTCACTTCCCCCCGGTCAAAAGGGCCATCTGAAAAAAGTGTAAAATCCAGAAAGGCAACAGGCAATTGAGAACTGGGAGCCTTGTTATGCTGATGGGCGGGATGTAAATTGCCAACAGACACTTGGGAGAAGTGTACGGTGTTTCCTGAAACATCTAAAAAACAAAGCAACAGAACCTAGGGCACTTCCACTTATGGTCCTATAGCTTAGGGAAATTAAAATCAAAAAGACACAGCCACCCCAAAGTTTGGAACGGCTCTGTTTACAAGAACCTCGTTTACAGTACAAGTTCAACATCGCAGAAAGTGAAAAATGGATAAAGAAGTTGTGGTATTCACTTACAAAGCAATATCACTCAGCAATGAAATCTATGTCATCAGGCCCTTAGCAGCACAATGAGTGGATTCAGGTACGATGATTCTAACTGAAGTAAGTCACACAGAAAAAGAAACATCATAAGATATCAGTAATACACGGAATGGAAACTTGGCTACACAGGAACTGAATTACAGAACAGAACAGGGTCTCAAATTTAGAAAAACAACTTATGCTTGCTTAAGGGTAAAGGTGAGTTGGGGTGCTGCATAAAACCAGAGATTGAAATGAGCACAGATAAAGTTCCTTAAGCCAAATATGGAATAGACAAGAGCTACTCCTTGCTCAACGAAATGGACTCAACACCGCATATTAAACGCCTAAGAATGTACCTGACTTGTAAGTATCTTAAAACCTATGGATTGCTATGTCTCCGAAAGAGAATCAAGCATGTGTACAGGGGCATAAACGCAGCAGTGGTAGGATTGGAGAGGGTCGGTGAGCAAATGAAGACCCTTTGAAGTCATATTGCATGGTACCCATTCCACGGGTTTCAACTACCCAGGTTTAAGGTATTCTTCCTTCAGCTAAAACATGCATATGGAACCTACAGTATGATCAACCATGTGATCGGGAGACGTGTTCAAATATGTCTCAGTTTTCCTCCCCTGGTACTCGGGTGCAACATTCCAGACGCTTTACTAACACTCTCCCCACTTGGAGAGTCAGTCCCTTTAACCTCCTGTTTGGCCCAGTTTGCAATTTCTGCGGAAGATGAACAGGAATAGCGAGAACCAATGAGAGGCTAGCTGGAGGTGTCTGGACGGGCAAATTTAACTCTCATTTCCCACCAGGAAGAGGAATTAACCAAAGGCTCAGCGTGCCGTGCCGGAACCAGATTAGGGCCTGAAGCCATTCTGCGGTGTTGCTGCCAGGTCACAAGAAAGCGAGTTGAAGAAAGGAGCTCAGGGGCACTGTAATTCACAAACCTCCAGAGTTATAAGTGACAACTATCGTCCAAAAATAGACTGAAGTAAGGCTGCCAAGAGGACTTGAAAGCGGGGCAGAATTGCAGGAAACCGATTTCAGGAGGTAGACTGGAATTGCATTGAAAGCATAGGAAAAGAGGCAGAACGTCCACAATGATGCACTTGGCCAAAAAGGGCGTATGCGTTTTTTCCTGAATATATTCAGGAAAAAACGCATACGCCCTTTTTGGCCAACCAAGCAAGCTTGCAAAGGAAATCTGCACTACAATGAAGTCTCACTTCCCCCCGGTCAAAAGGGCCATCTGAAAAAAGTGTAAAATCCAGAAAGGCAGGACAGGCCATGGAGAACTGGGAGCCTTGTTATGCTGATGGGCGGGATGTAAATTGCCAACAACCACTCGGGAGAAGTGTATGGTGTTTCCTGAAACATCTAAAAAACAAAGCAACAGAACCTAGGGCACTTCCACTTATGGTCCTATAGCTTAGGGAAATTAAAATCAAAAAGACACAGCCACCCCAAAGTTTGGAACGGCTCTGTTTACAAGAACCTCGTTTACAGTACAAGTTCAACATCGCAGAAAGTGAAAAATGGATAAAGAACTTGTGGTACTTACGTACAATGCAGTATCACTCAGCAATGAAATCTATGTCATCAGGCCCGTAGCAGCATAATGAGTAGATTCAGCTACGATGATTCTAACTGAAATAAGTCACACAGAAAAAGAAACATCATAAGATATCACTAATACACGGAATGTAAACTTGGCTACACAGGAACTGAATTCCAAAACAGAACAGGGTCTCAAATTTAGAAAACCAACTTATGCTTGCTTAAGGGGAAAGGTGAGTTGGGGTGCTGCATAAAACCAGAGATTGAAATGAGCACAGATAAAGTTCCTTAAGCCAAATATGGAATAGACAAGAGCTACTCCTTGCTCAACGAAATGGACTCAACACCCCATATTAAACGCCTAAGAATGTACCTGACTAGTAAGTATCGGAAAACCTATGGATTGCTATGTCTCCAAAAGAGAATCAAGCATGTGTACAGGGGCATAAACACAGCAGTGATAGGATTGGAGAGGTTCGGTGAGCAAATGAAGACCCTTTGAAGTCATATTGCATGGTACCCATTACACGGGTCTCAACTCTCCAGGTTTAAGGTATTCTTCCTTCAGCTAAAACATGCATGTGGAACCCAAGTATGATCAACCATGTGAACGGGAGACGTGTTCAAATATGTCTCAGTTTTCCTCCCCTGGTACTCGGGTGCAACATTCCAGACCCTTTACTAACACTCTCCCCACTTGGAGAGTCAGCGCCTTTAACCTCCTGTTTGGCCCAGTTTGCAATTTCTGCGGAAGAAGAACATGAATAGCGAGAACGAATGAGAGACTAGCTGGAGGTGTCTGGACGGGCAAATTTAACTCTCATTTCCCACCAGGAAGAGGAAATAACCAAAGGCTCAGCGTGCCGTGCCGGAACCAGATTAGGGCCTGAAGCCATTCTGCGGTGTTGCGGCCAGGTCACAAGAAAGCGAGTTGAAGAAAGGAGCTCAGGGGCACTGTAATGCACAAACCTGCAGAGTTATAAATGACAGCTATCGTCCAAAAATAGACTGAAGTAAGGCTGCCAAGAGGACTTGAAAGCGGGGCAGAATTGCAGGAAACCGATTTCAGGAGGTAGACTGGAATTGCATTGAAAGCATAGGAAAAGAGGCAGAACGTCCACAATGATGCACTTGGCCAAAAAGGGCGTATGCGTTTTTTCCTGAATATATTCAGGAAAAAACGCATACGCCCTTTTTGGCCAACCAAGCAAGCTTGCAAAGGAAATCTGCACTACAATGAAGTCTCACTTCCCCCCGGTCAAAAGGGCCATCTGAAAAAAGTGTAAAATCCAGAAAGGCAACAGGCAATTGAGAACTGGGAGCCTTGTTATGCTGATGGGCGGGATGTAAATTGCCAACAGACACTTGGGAGAAGTGTACGGTGTTTCCTGAAACATCTAAAAAACAAAGCAACAGAACCTAGGGCACTTCCACTTATGGTCCTATAGCTTAGGGAAATTAAAATCAAAAAGACACAGCCACCCCAAAGTTTGGAACGGCTCTGTTTACAAGAACCTCGTTTACAGTACAAGTTCAACATCGCAGAAAGTGAAAAATGGATAAAGAAGTTGTGGTATTCACTTACAAAGCAATATCACTCAGCAATGAAATCTATGTCATCAGGCCCTTAGCAGCACAATGAGTGGATTCAGGTACGATGATTCTAACTGAAGTAAGTCACACAGAAAAAGAAACATCATAAGATATCAGTAATACACGGAATGGAAACTTGGCTACACAGGAACTGAATTACAGAACAGAACAGGGTCTCAAATTTAGAAAAACAACTTATGCTTGCTTAAGGGTAAAGGTGAGTTGGGGTGCTGCATAAAACCAGAGATTGAAATGAGCACAGATAAAGTTCCTTAAGCCAAATATGGAATAGACAAGAGCTACTCCTTGCTCAACGAAATGGACTCAACACCGCATATTAAACGCCTAAGAATGTACCTGACTTGTAAGTATCTTAAAACCTATGGATTGCTATGTCTCCGAAAGAGAATCAAGCATGTGTACAGGGGCATAAACGCAGCAGTGGTAGGATTGGAGAGGGTCGGTGAGCAAATGAAGACCCTTTGAAGTCATATTGCATGGTACCCATTCCACGGGTTTCAACTACCCAGGTTTAAGGTATTCTTCCTTCAGCTAAAACATGCATATGGAACCTACAGTATGATCAACCATGTGATCGGGAGACGTGTTCAAATATGTCTCAGTTTTCCTCCCCTGGTACTCGGGTGCAACATTCCAGACGCTTTACTAACACTCTCCCCACTTGGAGAGTCAGTCCCTTTAACCTCCTGTTTGGCCCAGTTTGCAATTTCTGCGGAAGATGAACAGGAATAGCGAGAACCAATGAGAGGCTAGCTGGAGGTGTCTGGACGGGCAAATTTAACTCTCATTTCCCACCAGGAAGAGGAATTAACCAAAGGCTCAGCGTGCCGTGCCGGAACCAGATTAGGGCCTGAAGCCATTCTGCGGTGTTGCTGCCAGGTCACAAGAAAGCGAGTTGAAGAAAGGAGCTCAGGGGCACTGTAATTCACAAACCTCCAGAGTTATAAGTGACAACTATCGTCCAAAAATAGACTGAAGTAAGGCTGCCAAGAGGACTTGAAAGCGGGGCAGAATTGCAGGAAACCGATTTCAGGAGGTAGACTGGAATTGCATTGAAAGCATAGGAAAAGAGGCAGAACGTCCACAATGATGCACTTGGCCAAAAAGGGCGTATGCGTTTTTTCCTGAATATATTCAGGAAAAAACGCATACGCCCTTTTTGGCCAACCAAGCAAGCTTGCAAAGGAAATCTGCACTACAATGAAGTCTCACTTCCCCCCGGTCAAAAGGGCCATCTGAAAAAAGTGTAAAATCCAGAAAGGCAGGACAGGCCATGGAGAACTGGGAGCCTTGTTATGCTGATGGGCGGGATGTAAATTGCCAACAACCACTCGGGAGAAGTGTATGGTGTTTCCTGAAACATCTAAAAAACAAAGCAACAGAACCTAGGGCACTTCCACTTATGGTCCTATAGCTTAGGGAAATTAAAATCAAAAAGACACAGCCACCCCAAAGTTTGGAACGGCTCTGTTTACAAGAACCTCGTTTACAGTACAAGTTCAACATCGCAGAAAATGAAAAATGGATAAAGAAGTTGTGGTATTTACTTACAAAGCAATATCACTCAGCAATGAAATCTGTGTCATCAGGCCCTTAGCAGCACAATGAGTGGATTCAGGTATGATGATTCTAACTGAAGTAAGTCACACAGAAAAAGAAACATCATAAGATATCAGTAATACACGGAATGTAAACTTGGCTACACAGGAACTGAATTACAGAACAGAACAGGGACTCAAATTCAGAAAACCAAATTATGTTTGCTTAAGGGTAAAGGTGAGTTGGGGTGCTGCATAAAACCAGAGATTGAAATGAGCACAGATAAAGTTCCTTAAGTCAAATATGGAATAGACAAGAGCTACTCCTTGCTCAACGAAATGGACTCAACACCGCATATTAAACGCCTAAGAATGTACCTGACTAGTAAGTATCTTAAAACCTATGGATTGCTATGTCCCCGAAAGAGAATCAAGCATGTGTACAGGGGCATAAACGCAGCAGTGATAGGATTGGAGAGGTTCGGTGAGCAAATGAAGACCCTTTGAAGTCATATTGCATGGTACCCATTCCACGGGTTTCAACTACCCAGGTTTAAGGTATTCTTCCTTCAGCTAAAACATGCATGTGGAACCTAGAGTATGATCAACCATGTGATCGGGAGACGTGTTCAAATATGTCAGTTTTCGTACCCTGGTACTCGGGTGCAACATTCCAGACGCTTTACTAACACTCTTCCGACTTGGAGAGTCAGTCCCTTTAACCTCCTGTTTGGCCCAGTTTGCAATTTCTGCGGAAGATGAACAGGAATAGCGAGAACCAATGAGAGGCTAGCTGGAGGTGTCTGGACGGGCAAATTTAACTCTCATTTCCCACCAGGAAGAGGAATTAACCAAAGGCTCAGCATGCCGTGCCGGAACCAGATTAGGGCCTGAAGCCATCCTGCGGTGTTGCGGCCAGCTCACAAGAAAGCGAGTTGAAGAAAGGAGCTCAGGGGCACTGTAATTCACAAACCTGCAGAGTTATAAATGACAGCTATCGTCCAAAAATAGACTGAAGTAAGGCTGCCAAGAGGACTTGAAAGCGGGGCAGAATTGCAGGAAACCGATTTCAGGAGGTAGACTGGAATTGCATTGAAAGCATAGGAAAAGAGGCAGAACGTCCACAATGATGCACTTGGCCAAAAAGGGCATATGCGTTTTTTCCTGAATATATTCAGGAAAAAACGCATACGCCCTTTTTGGCCAACCAAGCAAGCTTGCAAAGGAAATCTGCACTACAATGAAGTCTCACTTCCCCCCGGTCAAAAGGGCCATCTGAAAAAAGTGTAAAATCCAGAAAGGCAGGACAGGCCATGGAGAACTGGGAGCCTTGTTATGCTGATGGGCGGGATGTAAATTGCCAACAGACACTCGGGAGAAGTGTATGGTGTTTCCTGAAACATCTAAAAAACAAAGCAACAGAGCCTAGGGCACTGCCACTTATGGTCCTATAGCTTAGGGAAATTAAAATCAAAAAGACACAGCCACCCCAAAGTTTGGAATGGCTCTGTTTACAAGAACCTCGTTTACAGTACAAGTTCAACATCGCAGAAAGTGAAAAATGGATAAAGAACTTGTGGTACTTACGTACAATGCAGTATCACTCAGCAATGAAATCTATGTCATCAGGCCCGTAGCAGCATAATGAGTGGATTCAGGTACGATGATTCTAACTGAAATAAGTCACACAGAAAAAGAAACATCATAATATATCACTAATACACGGAATGTAAACTTGGCTATACAGGAACTGCATTCCAGAACAGAACAGGGTCTCAAATTTAGAAAACCAACTTATGCTTGCTTAAGGGGAAAGGTGAGTTGGGGTGCTGCATAAAACCAGAGATTGAAATGAGCACAGATAAAGTTCCTTAAGCCAAATATGGAATAGACAAGAGCTACTCCTTGCTCAACGAAATGGACTCAAAACCCCATATTAAACCCCTAAGAATGTACCTGACTAGTAAGTATCTTAAAACCTATGGATTGCTATGTCTCCAAAAGAGAATCAAGCGTGTGTACAGGGGCATAAACGCAGCAGTGATAGGATTGGAGAGGTTCGGTGAGCAAATGAAGACCCTTTGAAGTCATATTGCATGGTACCCATTCCACGGGTCTCAACTCTCCAGGTTTAAGGTATTCTTCCTTCAGCTAAAACATGCATGTGGAACCCAAGTATGATCAACCATGTGAACGGGAGACGTGTTCAAATATGTCTCAGTTTTCCTCCCCTGGTACTCGGGTGCAACATTCCAGACGCTTTACTAACACTCTCCCGACTTGGAGAGTCAGTCCCTTTAACATCCTGTTTGGCCCAGTTTGCAATTTCTGCGGAAGATGAACAGGAATAGCAAGAACCAATGAGAGGCTAGCTGGAGAAGTCTGGACGGGCAAATTTAACTCTCATTTCCCACCAGGAAGAGGAAATAACCAAAGGCTCAGCATGCCGTACCGGAACCAGATTAGGGCCTGAAGCCATCCTGCGGTGTTGCGGCCAGGTCACAAGAAAGCAAGTTGAAGAAAGGAGCTCAGGGGCACTGTAATTCACAAACCTGCAGAGTTATAAATGACAGCTATCGTCCAAAAATAGACTGAAGTAAGGCTGCCAAGAGGACTTGAAAGCGGGGCAGAATTGCAGGAAACCGATTTCAGGAGGTAGACTGGAATTGCATTGAAAGCATAGGAAAAGAGGCAGAACGTCCACAATGATGCACTTGGCCAAAAAGGGCGTATGCGTTTTTTCCTGAATATATTCAGGAAAAAACGCATACGCCCTTTTTGGCCAACCAAGCAAGCTTGCAAAGGAAATCTGCACTACAATGAAGTCTCACTTCCCCCCGGTCAAAAGGGCCATCTGAAAAAAGTGTAAAATCCAGAAAGGCAGGACAGGCCATGGAGAACTGGGAGCCTTGTTATGCTGATGGGCGGGATGTAAATTGCCAACAGACACTCGGGAGAAGTGTATGGTGTTTCCTGAAACATCTAAAAAACAAAGCAACAGAGCCTAGGGCACTGCCACTTATGGTCCTATAGCTTAGGGAAATTAAAATCAAAAAGACACAGCCACCCCAAAGTTTGGGACGCCTCTGTTTACAAGAACCTCGTTTACAGTACAAGTTCAACATCGCAGAAAGTGAAAAATGGATAAAGAACTTGTGGTACTTACGTACAATGCAGTATCACTCAGCAATGAAATCTATGTCATCAGGCCCGTAGCAGCATAATGAGTGGATTCAGGTACGATGATTCTAACTGAAATAAGTCACACAGAAAAAGAAACATCATAAGATATCACTAATACACGGAATGTAAACTTGGCTACACAGGAACTGCATTCCAGAACAGAACAGGGTCTCAAATTTAGAAAACCAACTTATGCTTGCTTAAGGGGAAAGGTGAGTTGGGGTGCTGCATAAAACCAGAGATTGAAATGAGCACAGATAAAGTTCCTTAAGCCAAATATGGAATAGACAAGAGCTACTCCTTGCTCAACGAAATGGACTCAAAACCCCATATTAAACGCCTAAGAATGTACCTGACTAGTAAGTATCGGAAAACCTATGGATTGCTATGTCTCCAAAAGAGAATCAAGCATGTGTACAGGGGCATAAACGCAGCAGTGATAGGATTGGAGAGGTTCGGTGAGCAAATGAAGACCCTTTGAAGTCATCTTGCATGGTACGCATTACACGGGTCTCAACTCTCGAGGTTTAAGGTATTCTTCCTTCAGCTAAAACATGCATGTGGAACCTAGAGTATGATCAACCATGTGATCGGGAGACGTGTTCAAATATGTCTCAGTTTTCCTCCCCTGGTACTCGGGTGCAACATTCCAGACGCTTTACTAACACTCTCCCCACTTGGAGAGTCAGCGTCTTTAACCTCCTGTTTGGCCCAGTTTGCAATTTCTGCGGAAGATGAACAAGAATAGCGAGAACCAATGAGAGGCTAGCTGGAGGTGTCTGGACGGGCAAATTTAACTCTCATTTCCCAACAGGAAGAGGAAATAACCAAAGGCTCAGCATGCCGTACCGGAACCAGATTAGGGCCTGAAGCCATCCTGCGGTGTTGCGGCCAGCTCAGAAGAAAGCGAGTTGAACAAAGGAGCTCAGGGGCACTGTAATTCACAAACCTGCAGAGTTATAAATGACAGCTATCGTCCAAAAATACACTGAAGTAAGGCTGCCAAGAGGACTTGAAAGCGGGGCAGAATTGCAGGAAACCGATTTCAGGAGGTAGACTGGAATTGCATTGAAAGCATAGGAAAAGAGGCAGAACGTCCACAATGATGCACTTGGCCAAAAAGGGCGTATGCGTTTTTTCCTGAATATATTCAGGAAAAAACGCATACGCCCTTTTTGGCCAACCAAGCAAGCTTGCAAAGGAAATCTGCACTACAATGAAGTCTCACTTCCCCCCGGTCAAAAGGGCCCTCTGAAAAAAGTGTAAAATCCAGAAAGGCAGGACAGGCCATGGAGAACTGGGAGCCTTGTTATGCTGATGGGGGGGATGTAAATTGCCAACAACCACTCGGGAGAAGTGTATGGTGTTTTCTGAAACATGTAAACAACAAAGCAACAGAACCTAGGGCACTTCCACTTATGGTCCTATAGGTTAGGGAAATTAAAATCAAAAAGACACAGCCACCCCAAAGTTTGGAATGGCTCTGTTTACAAGAACCTCGTTTACAGTACAAGTTCAACATCGCAGAAAGTGAAAAATGGATAAAGAAGTTGTGGTATTTACTTACAATGCAGTATCACTCAGCAATGAAATCTATGTCATCAGGCCCGTAGCAGCATAATGAGTGGATTCAGGTACGATGATTCTAACTGAAGTAAGTCACACAGAAAAAGAAACATCATAAGATATCAGTAATACACGGAATGTAAACTTGGCTACACAGGAACTGCATTCCAGAACAGAACAGGGTCTCAAATTTAGAAAACCAACTTATGCTTGCTTAAGGGGAAAGGTGAGTTGGGTTGCTGCATAAAACCAGAGATTGAAATGAGCACAGATAAAGTTCCTTAAGCCAAATATGGAATAGACAAGAGCTACTCCTTGCTCAACGAAATGGACTCAAAACCCCATATTAAACCCCTAAGAATGTACCTGACTAGTAAGTATCTTAAAACCTATGGATTGCTATGTCTCCAAAAGAGAATCAAGCGTGTGTACAGGGGCATAAACGCAGCAGTGATAGGATTGGAGAGGTTCGGTGAGCAAATGAAGACCCTTTGAAGTCATATTGCATGGTACCCATTCCACGGGTCTCAACTCTCCAGGTTTAAGGTATTCTTCCTTCAGCTAAAACATGCATGTGGAACCCAAGTATGATCAACCATGTGAACGGGAGACGTGTTCAAATATGTCTCAGTTTTCCTCCCCTGGTACTCGGGTGCAACATTCCAGACGCTTTACTAACACTCTCCCCACTTGGAGAGTCAGCGCCTTTAACCTCCTGTTTGGCCCAGTTTGCAATTTCTGCGGAAGATGAACAGGAATAGCGAGAACCAATGAGAGGCTAGCTGGAGGTGTCTGGACGGGCAAATTTAACTCTCATTTCCCACCAGGAAGAGGAAATAACCAAAGGCTCAGCGTGCCGTACCGGAACCAGATTAGGGCCTGAAGCCATCCTGCGGTGTTGCGGCCAGGTCACAAGAAAGCGAGTTGAAGAAAGGAGCTCAGGGGCACTGTAATTCACAAACCTGCAGAGTTATAAATGACAGCTATCGTCCAAAAATAGACTGAAGTAAGGCTGCCAAGAGGACTTGAAAGCGGTGCAGAATTGCAGGAAACCGATTTCAGGAGGTAGACTGGAATTGCATTGAAAGCATAGGAAAAGAGGCAGAACGTCCACAATGATGCACTTGGCCAAAAAGGGCGTATGCGTTTTTTCCTGAATATATTCAGGAAAAAACGCATACGCCCTTTTTGGCCAACCAAGCAAGCTTGCAAAGGAAATCTGCACTACAATGAAGTCTCACTTCCCCCCGGTCAAAAGAGCCATCTGAAAAAAGTGTAAAATCCAGAAAGGCAGGACAGGCCATGGAGAACTGGGAGCCTTGTTATGCTGATGGGCGGGATGTAAATTGCCAACAACCACTCGGGAGAAGTGTATGGTGTTTCCTGAAGCATCTAAAAAACAAAGCAACAGAACCGAGGGCACTTCCACTTATGGTCCTATAGCTTAGGGAAATTAAAATCAAAAAGACACAGCCACCCCAAAGTTTGGAACGGCTCTGTTTACAAGAACCTCGTTTACAGTACAAGTTCAACATCGCAGAAAGTGAAAAATGGATAAAGAAGTTGTGGTATTTACTTACAAAGCAATATCACTCAGCAATGAAATCTGTGTCATCAGGCCCTTAGCAGCACAATGAGTGGATTCAGGTATGATGATTCTAACTGAAGTAAGTCACACAGAAAAAGAAACATCATAAGATATCAGTAATACACGGAATGTAAACTTGGCTACACAGGAACTGAATTACAGAACAGAACAGGGACTCAAATTCAGAAAACCAACTTATGTTTGCTTAAGGGTAAAGGTGAGTTGGGGTGCTGCATAAAACCAGAGATTGAAATGAGCACAGATAAAGTTCCTTAAGTCAAATATGGAATAGACAAGAGCTACTCCTTGCTCAACGAAATGGACTCAACACCGCATATTAAACGCCTAAGAATGTACCTGACTAGTAAGTATCTTAAAACCTATGGATTGCTATGTCTCCGAAAGAGAATCAAGCATGTGTACAGGGGCATAAACGCAGCAGTGATAGGATTGGAGAGGTTCGGTGAGCAAATGAAGACCCTTTGAAGTCATCTTGCATGGTACGCATTACACGGGTCTCAACTCTCGAGGTTTAAGGTATTCTTCCTTCAGCTAAAACATGCATGTGGAACCTAGAGTATGATCAACCATGTGATCGGGAGACGTGTTCAAATATGTCTCAGTTTTCCTCCCCTGGTACTCGGGTGCAACATTCCAGACGCTTTACTAACACTCTCCCCACTTGGAGAGTCAGCGTCTTTAACCTCCTGTTTGGCCCAGTTTGCAATTTCTGCGGAAGATGAACAAGAATAGCGAGAACCAATGAGAGGCTAGCTGGAGGTGTCTGGACGGGCAAATTTAACTCTCATTTCCCAACAGGAAGAGGAAATAACCAAAGGCTCAGCATGCCGTACCGGAACCAGATTAGGGCCTGAAGCCATCCTGCGGTGTTGCGGCCAGCTCAAAAGAAAGCGAGTTGAACAAAGGAGCTCAGGGGCACTGTAATTCACAAACCTGCAGAGTTATAAATGACAGCTATCGTCCAAAAATACACTGAAGTAAGGCTGCCAAGAGGACTTGAAAGCGGGGCAGAATTGCAGGAAACCGATTTCAGGAGGTAGACTGGAATTACATTGAAAGCATAGGAAAAGAGGCAGAACGTCCACAATGATGCACTTGGCCAAAAAGGGCGTATGCGTTTTTTCCTGAATATATTCAGGAAAAAACGCATACGCCCTTTTTGGCCAACCAAGCAAGCTTGCAAAGGAAATCTGCACTACAATGAAGTCTCACTTCCCCCCGGTCAAAAGGGCCATCTGAAAGAAGTGTAAAATCCAGAAAGGCAGGACAGGCCATGGAGAACTGGGAGCCTTGTTATGCTGATGGGCGGGATGTAAATTGCCAACAGACACTCGGGAGAAGTGTATGGTGTTTCCTGAAACATCTAAAAAACAAAGCAACAGAGCCTAGGGCACTGCCACTTATGGTCCTATAGCTTAGGGAAATTACAATCAAAAAGACACAGCCACCCCAAAGTTTGGGACGCCTCTGTTTACAAGAACCTCGTTTACAGTACAAGTTCAACATCGCAGAAAGTGAAAAATGGATAAAGAACTTGTGGTACTTACGTACAATGCAGTATCACTCAGCAATGAAATCTATGTCATCAGGCCCGTAGCAGCATAATGAGTGGATTCAGGTACGATGATTCTAACTGAAATAAGTCACACAGAAAAAGAAACATCATAAGATATCACTAATACACGGAATGTAAACTTGGCTACACAGGAACTGCATTCCAGAACAGAACAGGGTCTCAAATTTAGAAAACCAACTTATGCTTGCTTAAGGGGAAAGGTGAGTTGGGGTGCTGCATAAAACCAGAGATTGAAATGAGCACAGATAAAGTTCCTTAAGCCAAATATGGAATAGACAAGAGCTACTCCTTGCTCAACGAAATGGACTCAAAACCCCATATTAAACGCCTAAGAATGTACCTGACTAGTAAGTATCGGAAAACCTATGGATTGCTATGTCTCCAAAAGAGAATCAAGCATGTGTACAGGGGCATAAACGCAGCAGTGATAGGATTGGAGAGGTTCGGTGAGCAAATGAAGACCCTTTGAAGTCATCTTGCATGGTACGCATTACACGGGTCTCAACTCTCGAGGTTTAAGGTATTCTTCCTTCAGCTAAAACATGCATGTGGAACCTAGAGTATGATCAACCATGTGATCGGGAGACGTGTTCAAATATGTCTCAGTTTTCCTCCCCTGGTACTCGGGTGCAACATTCCAGACGCTTTACTAACACTCTCCCCACTTGGAGAGTCAGCGTCTTTAACCTCCTGTTTGGCCCAGTTTGCAATTTCTGCGGAAGATGAACAAGAATAGCGAGAACCAATGAGAGGCTAGCTGGAGGTGTCTGGACGGGCAAATTTAACTCTCATTTCCCACCAGGAAAAGGAAATAACTGAAGGCTCAGCATGCCGGGCCGGAACCAGATTAGGGCCTGAAGCCATCCTGCGGTGTTGTGGCCAGCTCAAAAGAAAGCGAGTTGAAGAAAGGAGCCCAGGGGCACTGTAATTCACAAACCTGCAGAGTTATAAATGACAGCTATCGTCCAAAAATAGACTGAAGTAAGGCTGCCAAGAGGACTTGAAAGCGGGGCAGAATTGCAGGAAACCGATTTCAGGAGGTAGACTGGAATTGCATTGAAAGCATAGGAAAAGAGGCAGAACGTCCACAATGATGCACTTGGCCAAAAAGGGCGTATGCGTTTTTTCCTGAATATATTCAGGAAAAAACGCATACGCCCTTTTTGGCCAACCAAGCAAGCTTGCAAAGGAAATCTGCACTACAATGAAGTCTCACTTCCCCCCGGTCAAAAGGGCCATCTGAAAAAAGTGTAAAATCCAGAAAGGCAGGACAGGCCATGGAGAACTGGGAGCCTTGTTATGCTGATGGGCGGGATGTAAATTGCCAACAACCACTCGGGAGAAGTGTATGGTGTTTCCTGAAACATCTAAAAAACAAAGCAACAGAACCGAGGGCACTTCCACTTATGGTCCTATAGCTTAGGGAAATTAAAATCAAAAAGACACAGCCACCCCAAAGTTTGGAACGGCTCTGTTTACAAGAACCTCGTTTACAGTACAAGTTCAACATCGCAGAAAGTGAAAAATGGATAAAGAAGTTGTGGTATTTACTTACAAAGCAATATCACTCAGCAATGAAATCTGTGTCATCAGGCCCTTAGCAGCACAATGAGTGGATTCAGGTATGATGATTCTAACTGAAGTAAGTCACACAGAAAAAGAAACATCATAAGATATCAGTAATACACGGAATGTAAACTTGGCTACACAGGAACTGAATTACAGAACAGAACAGGGTCTCAAATTTAGAAAACCAACTTATGCTTGCTTAAGGGTAAAGGTGAGTTGGGGTGCTGCATAAAACCAGAGATTGAAATGAGCACAGATAAAGTTCCTTAAGTCAAATATGGAATAGACAAGAGCTACTCCTTGCTCAATGAAATGGACTCAACACCGCATATTGAATGCCTAAGAATGTACCTGACTAGTAAGTATCTTAAAAACCTATGAATTGCTATGTCTCCGAAAGAGAATCAAGCATGTGTACAGGGGCATAAACGCAGCAGTGATAGGATTGGAGAGGTTCGGTGAGCAAATGAAGACCCTTTGAAGTCATATTGCATGGTACCCATTCCACGGGTTTCAACTACCCAGGTTTAAGGAATTCTTCCTTCAGCTAAAACATGCATGTGGAACCTAGAGTATGATCAACCATGTGATCGGGAGACGTGTTCAAATATGTCTCAGTTTTTGTACCCTGGTACTCGGGTGCAACATTCCAGACGCTTTACTAACACTCTCCCCACTTGGAGAGTCAGCGCCTTTAACCTCCTGTTTGGCCCAGTTTGCAATTTCTGCGGAAGATGAACAGGAATAGCGAGAACCAATGAGAGACTAGCTGGAGGTGTCTGGACGGGCAAATTTAACTCTCATTTCCCACCAGGAAGAGGAAATAACCAAAGGCTCAGCGTGCCGTACCGGAACAAGATTAGGGCCTGAAGCCATCCTGCGGTGTTGCGGCCAGCTCAAAAGAAAGCGAGTTGAAGAAAGGAGCTGAGGGGCACTGTAATGCACAAACCTGCAGAGTTATAAATGACAGCTATCGTCCAAAAATAGACTGAAGTAAGGCTGCCAAGAGGACTTGAAAGCGGGGCAGAATTGCAGGAAACCGATTTCAGGAGGTAGACTGGAATTGCATTGAAAGCATAGGAAAAGAGGCAGAACGTCCACAATGATGCACTTGGCCAAAAAGGGCGTATGCGTTTTTTCCTGAATATATTCAGGAAAAAACGCATACGCCCTTTTTGGCCAACCAAGCAAGCTTGCAAAGGAAATCTGCACTACAATGAAGTCTCACTTCCCCCTGGTCAAAAGGGCCATCTGAAAAAAGTGTAAAATCCAGAAAGGCAGGACAGGTCATGGAGAACTGGGATCCTTGTTATGCTGATGGGCGGGATGTAAATTGCCAACAACCACTCGGGAGAAGTGTATGGTGTTTCCTGAAACATCTAAAAAACAAAGCAACAGAGCCTAGGGCACTGCCACTTATGGTCCTATAGCTTAGGGAAATTAAAATCAAAAAGACACAGCCACCCCAAAGTTTGGAATTGCTCTGTTTACAAGAACCTCGTTTACAGTACAAGTTCAACATCGCAGAAAGTGAAAAATGGATAAAGAATTGTGGTACTTACGTACAATGCAGTATCACTCAGAAATGAAATCTATGTCATCAGGCCCGTAGCAGCATAATGAGTAGATTCAGGTACGATGATTCTAACTGAAATAAGTCACACAGAAAAAGAAACATCATAAGATATCCCTAACACATGGAATGTAAACTTGGCTACACAGGAACTGAATTCCAAAACAGAACAGGGTCTCAAATTTAGAAAACCAACTTATGCTTGCTTAAGGGGAAAGGTGAGTTGGGTTGCTGCATAAAACCAGAGATTGAAATGAGCACAGATAAAGTTCCTTAAGCCAAATATGGAATAGACAAGAGCTACTCCTTGCTCAACGAAATGGACTCAACACCGCATATTAAACGCCTAAGATTGTACCTGACTAGTAAGTATCTTAAAACCTATGGATTGCTATGTCTCCGAAAGAGAATCAAGCATGTGTACAGGGGCATATACGCAGCAGTGATAGGATTGGAGAGGTTCGGTGAGCAAATGAAGACCCTTTGAAGTCATATTGCATGGTACCCATTCCACGGGTTTCAACTACCCAGGTTTTAGGTATTCTTCCTTCAGCTAAAACATGCATGTGGAACCCAAGTATGATCAACCATGTGAACGGGAGACGTGTTCAAATATGTCTCAGTTTTCCTCCCCTGGTACTCGGGTGCAACATTCCAGACGCTTTACTAACACTCTCCCCACTTGGAGAGTCAGCGCCTTTAACCTCCTGTTTGGCCCAGTTTGCAATTTCTGCGGAAGATGAACAGGAATAGCGAGAACCAATGAGAGGCTAGCTGGAGGTGTCTGGACGGGCAAATTTAACTCTCATTTCCCACCAGGAAGAGGAAATAACCAAAGGCTCAGCGTGCCGTACCGGAACCAGATTAGGGCCTGAAGCCATCCTGCGGTGTTGCGGCCAGCTCAAAAGAAAGCGAGTTGAAGAAAGGAGCTCAGGGGCACTGTAATTCACAAACCTGCAGAGTTATAAATGACAGCTATCGTCCAAAAATAGACTGAAGTAAGGCTGCCAAGAGGACTTGAAAGCAGGGCAGAATTGCAGGAAACCGATTTCAGGAGGTAGACTGGAATTGCATTGAAAGCATAGGAAAAGAGGCAGAACGTCCACAATGATGCACTTGGCCAAAAAGGGCGTATGCGTTTTTTCCTGAATATATTCAGGAAAAAACGCATACGCCCTTTTTGGCCAACCAAGCAAGCTTGCAAAGGAAATCTGCACTACAATGAAGTCTCACTTCCCCCCGGTCAAAAGGGCCATCTGAAAAAAGTGTAAAATCCAGAAAGGCAGGACAGGCCATGGAGAACTGGGAGCCTTGTTATGCTGATGGGCGGGATGTAAATTGCCAACAACCACTCGGGAGAAGTGTATGGTGTTTCCTGAAACATCTAAAAAACAAAGCAACAGAACCTAGGGCACTTCCTCTTATGGTCCTATAGCTTAGGGAAATTAAAATCAAAAAGAAACAGCCACCCCAAAGTTTGGAACGGCTCTGTTTACAAGAACCTCGTTTACAGTACAAGTTCAACATCGCAGAAAGTGAAAAATGGAGAAAGAAGTTGTGGTATTTACTTACAAAACAATATCACTCAGCAATGAAATCTGTGTCATCAGGCCCTTAGCAGCACAATGAGTGGATTCAGGTATGATGATTCTAACTGAAGTAAGTCACACAGAAAAAGAAACATCATAAGATATCAGTAATACACGGAATGTAAACTTGGCTACACAGGAACTGAATTACAGAACAGAACAGGGTCTCAAATTTAGAAAACCAACTTATGCTTGCTTAAGGGTAAAGGTGAGTTGGGGTGCTGCATAAAACCAGAGATTGAAATGAGCACAGATAAAGTTCCTTAAGCCGAATATGGAATAGACAAGAGCTACTCCTTGCTCAACGAAATGGACTCAACACCGCATATTAAACGCCTAAGAATGTACCTGACTAGTAAGTATCTTAAAACCTATGGATTGCTATGTCTCCGAAAGAGAATCAAGCATGTGTACATGGGCATAAACGCAGCAGTGATAGGATTGGAGAGGTTCGGTGAGCAAATGAAGACCCTTTGAAGTCATATTGCATGGTACCCATTACACGGGTTTCAACTACCCAGGTTTTAGGTATTCTTCCTTCAACTAAAACATGCATGTGGAACCCAAGTATGATCAACCATGTGAACGGGAGACGTGTTCAAATATGTCTCAGTTTTCCTCCCCTGGTACTCGGGTGCAACATTCCAGACGCTTTACTAACACTCTCCCCACTTGGAGAGTCAGCGCCTTTAACCTCCTGTTTGGCCCAGTTTGCAATTTCTGCGGAAGATGAACAGGAATAGCGAGAACCAATGAGAGACTAGCTGGAGGTGTCTGGACGGGCAAATTTAACTCTCATTTCCCACCAGGAAAAGGAAATAACTGAAGGCTCAGCATGCCGGGCCAGAACCAGATTAGGGCCTGAAGCCATCCTGTGGTGTTGCGGCCAGGTCACAAGAAAGCGAGTTGAAGAAAGGAGCTCAGGGGCACTGTAATTCACAAACCTGCAGAGTTATAAATGACAGCTATCGTCCAAAAATAGACTGAAGTAAGGCTGCCAAGAGGACTTGAAAGCGGGGCAGAATTGCAGGAAACCGATTTCAGGAGGTAGACTGGAATTGCATTGAAAGCATAGGAAAAGAGGCAGAACGTCCACAATAATGCACTTGGCCAAAAAGGGCGTATGCGTTTTTTCCTGAATATATTCAGGAAAAAACGCATACGCCCTTTTTGGCCAACCAAGCAAGATTGCAAAGGAAATCTGCACTACAATGAAGTCTCACTTCCCCCCGGTCAAAAGGGCCATCTGAAAAAAGTGTAAAATCCAGAAAGGCAATAGGCCATTTAGAACTGGGAGCCTTGTTATGCTGATGGGCGGGATATAAATTGCCAACAGACACTTGGGAAAAGTGTATGGTGTTTCCTGAAACATCTAAAAAACAAAGCAACAGAGCCTAGGGCACTTCCACTTATGGTCCTATAGCTTAGGGAAATTAAAATCAAAAAGACACAGCCACCCCAAAGTTTGGAACGGCTCTGTTTACAAGAACCTCGTTTACAGTACAAGTTCAACATCGCAGAAAGTGAAAAATGGATAAAGAAGTTGTAGTATTCACTTACAAAGCAATATCACTCAGCAATGAAATCTGTGTCATCAGGCCCTTAGCATCACAATGAGTGGATTCAGGTATGATGATTCTAACTGAAATAAGTCACACAGAAAAAGAAACATCATAAGATATCACTAATACACGGAATGTAAACTTGGCTACACAGGAACTGAATTCCAAAACAGAACAGGGTCTCAAATTTAGAAAACCAACTTATGCTTGCTTAAGGGGAAAGGTGAGTTGGGTTGCTGCATAAAACCAGAGATTGAAATGAGCACAGATAAAGTTCCTTAAGACAAATATGGAATAGACAAGAGCTACTCCTTGCTCAACGAAATGGACTCAACACCGCATATTAAACGCCTAAGAATGTACCTGACTAGTAAGTATCTTAAAACCTATGGATTGCTATGTCTCCGAAAGAGAATCAAGCATGTGTACAGGGGCATAAACGCAGCAGTGATAGGATTGGAGAGGTTCGGTGAGCAAATGAAGACCCTTTGAAGTCATATTGCATGGTACCCATTCCACGGGTTTCAACTACCCAGGTTTTAGGTATTCTTCCTTCAGCTAAAACATGCATGTGGAACCCAAGTATGATCAACCATGTGAACGGGAGACGTGTTCAAATATGTCTCAGTTTTCCTCCCCTGGTACTCGGGTGCAACATTCCAGACGCTTTACTAACACTCTCCCCACTTGGAGAGTCAGCGCCTTTAACCTCCTGTTTGGCCCAGTTTGCAATTTCTGCGGAAGATGAACAGGAATAGCGAGAACCAATGAGAGGCTAGCTGGAGGTGTCTGGACGGGCAAATTTAACTCTCATTTCCCACCAGGAAGAGGAAATAACCAAAGGCTCAGCGTGCCGTACCGGAACCAGATTAGGGCCTGAAGCCATCCTGCGGTGTTGCGGCCAGCTCAAAAGAAAGCGAGTTGAAGAAAGGAGCTCAGGGGCACTGTAATTCACAAACCTGCAGAGTTATAAATGACAGCTATCGTCCAAAAATAGACTGAAGTAAGGCTGCCAAGAGGACTTGAAAGCAGGGCAGAATTGCAGGAAACCGATTTCAGGAGGTAGACTGGAATTGCATTGAAAGCATAGGAAAAGAGGCAGAACGTCCACAATGATGCACTTGGCCAAAAAGGGCGTATGCGTTTTTTCCTGAATATATTCAGGAAAAAACGCATACGCCCTTTTTGGCCAACCAAGCAAGCTTGCAAAGGAAATCTGCACTACAATGAAGTCTCACTTCCCCCCGGTCAAAAGGGCCATCTGAAAAAAGTGTAAAATCCAGAAAGGCAGGACAGGCCATGGAGAACTGGGAGCCTTGTTATGCTGATGGGCGGGATGTAAATTGCCAACAACCACTCGGGAGAAGTGTATGGTGTTTCCTGAAACATCTAAAAAACAAAGCAACAGAACCTAGGGCACTTCCTCTTATGGTCCTATAGCTTAGGGAAATTAAAATCAAAAAGAAACAGCCACCCCAAAGTTTGGAACGGCTCTGTTTACAAGAACCTCGTTTACAGTACAAGTTCAACATCGCAGAAAGTGAAAAATGGAGAAAGAAGTTGTGGTATTTACTTACAAAACAATATCACTCAGCAATGAAATCTGTGTCATCAGGCCCTTAGCAGCACAATGAGTGGATTCAGGTATGATGATTCTAACTGAAGTAAGTCACACAGAAAAAGAAACATCATAAGATATCAGTAATACACGGAATGTAAACTTGGCTACACAGGAACTGAATTACAGAACAGAACAGGGTCTCAAATTTAGAAAACCAACTTATGCTTGCTTAAGGGTAAAGGTGAGTTGGGGTGCTGCATAAAACCAGAGATTGAAATGAGCACAGATAAAGTTCCTTAAGCCGAATATGGAATAGACAAGAGCTACTCCTTGCTCAACGAAATGGACTCAACACCGCATATTAAACGCCTAAGAATGTACCTGACTAGTAAGTATCTTAAAACCTATGGATTGCTATGTCTCCGAAAGAGAATCAAGCATGTGTACATGGGCATAAACGCAGCAGTGATAGGATTGGAGAGGTTCGGTGAGCAAATGAAGACCCTTTGAAGTCATATTGCATGGTACCCATTACACGGGTTTCAACTACCCAGGTTTTAGGTATTCTTCCTTCAACTAAAACATGCATGTGGAACCCAAGTATGATCAACCATGTGAACGGGAGACGTGTTCAAATATGTCTCAGTTTTCCTCCCCTGGTACTCGGGTGCAACATTCCAGACGCTTTACTAACACTCTCCCCACTTGGAGAGTCAGCGCCTTTAACCTCCTGTTTGGCCCAGTTTGCAATTTCTGCGGAAGATGAACAGGAATAGCGAGAACCAATGAGAGACTAGCTGGAGGTGTCTGGACGGGCAAATTTAACTCTCATTTCCCACCAGGAAAAGGAAATAACTGAAGGCTCAGCATGCCGGGCCAGAACCAGATTAGGGCCTGAAGCCATCCTGTGGTGTTGCGGCCAGGTCACAAGAAAGCGAGTTGAAGAAAGGAGCTCAGGGGCACTGTAATTCACAAACCTGCAGAGTTATAAATGACAGCTATCGTCCAAAAATAGACTGAAGTAAGGCTGCCAAGAGGACTTGAAAGCGGGGCAGAATTGCAGGAAACCGATTTCAGGAGGTAGACTGGAATTGCATTGAAAGCATAGGAAAAGAGGCAGAACGTCCACAATAATGCACTTGGCCAAAAAGGGCGTATGCGTTTTTTCCTGAATATATTCAGGAAAAAACGCATACGCCCTTTTTGGCCAACCAAGCAAGATTGCAAAGGAAATCTGCACTACAATGAAGTCTCACTTCCCCCCGGTCAAAAGGGCCATCTGAAAAAAGTGTAAAATCCAGAAAGGCAATAGGCCATTTAGAACTGGGAGCCTTGTTATGCTGATGGGCGGGATATAAATTGCCAACAGACACTTGGGAAAAGTGTATGGTGTTTCCTGAAACATCTAAAAAACAAAGCAACAGAGCCTAGGGCACTTCCACTTATGGTCCTATAGCTTAGGGAAATTAAAATCAAAAAGACACAGCCACCCCAAAGTTTGGAACGGCTCTGTTTACAAGAACCTCGTTTACAGTACAAGTTCAACATCGCAGAAAGTGAAAAATGGATAAAGAAGTTGTAGTATTCACTTACAAAGCAATATCACTCAGCAATGAAATCTGTGTCATCAGGCCCTTAGCATCACAATGAGTGGATTCAGGTATGATGATTCTAACTGAAATAAGTCACACAGAAAAAGAAACATCATAAGATATCACTAATACACGGAATGTAAACTTGGCTACACAGGAACTGAATTCCAAAACAGAACAGGGTCTCAAATTTAGAAAACCAACTTATGCTTGCTTAAGGGGAAAGGTGAGTTGGGTTGCTGCATAAAACCAGAGATTGAAATGAGCACAGATAAAGTTCCTTAAGACAAATATGGAATAGACAAGAGCTACTCCTTGCTCAACGAAATGGACTCAACACCGCATATTAAACGCCTAAGAATGTACCTGACTAGTAAGTATCTTAAAACCTATGGATTGCTATGTCTCCGAAAGAGAATCAAGCATGTGTACAGGGGCATAAACGCAGCAGTGATAGGATTGGAGAGGTTCGGTGAGCAAATGAAGACCCTTTGAAGTCATATTGCATGGTACCCATTCCACGGGTTTCAACTACCCATGTTTTAGGTATTCTTCCTTCAGGTAAAACATGCATGTGGAACCCAAGTATGATCAACCATGTGAACGGGAGACGTGTTCAAATATGTCTCAGTTTTCTTCCCCTGGTACTCGGGTGCAACATTCCAGACGCTTTACTGACACTCTCCCGACTTGGAGAGACAGTCCCTTTAACCTCCTGTTTGGCCCAGTTTGCAATTTCTGCGGAAGATGAACAGGAATAGCGAGAACCAATGAGAGGCTAGCTGGAGGTGTCTGGACGGGCAAATTTAACTCTCATTTCCCACCAGGAAGAGGAAATAACCAAAGGCTCAGCGTGCCATGCCGGAACCAGATTAGGGCCTGAAGCCATCCTGCGGTGTTGCGGCCAGCTCACAAGAAAGCGAGTTGAAGAAAGGAGCTCAGGGGCACTGTAATTCACAAACCTGCAGAGTTATAAATGACAGCTATCGTCCAAAAATAGACTGAAGTAAGGCTGCCAAGAGGACTTGAAAGCGGGGCAGAATTGCAGGAAACCGATTTCAGGAGGTAGACTGGAATTGCATTGAAAGCATAGGAAAAGAGGCAGAACGTCCACAATGATGCACTTGGCCAAAAAGGGCGTATGCGTTTTTTCCTGAATATATTCAGGAAAAAACGCATACGCCCTTTTTGGCCAACCAAGCAAGCTTGCAAAGGAAATCTGCACTACAATGAAGTCTCACTTCCCCCCGGTCAAAAGGGCCATCTGAAAAAAGTGTAAAATCCAGAAAGGCAGGACAGGCCATGGAGAACTGGGAGCCTTGTTATGCTGATGGGCGGGATGTAAATTGCCAACAGACACTCGGGAGAAGTGTATGGTGTTTCCTGAAACATCTAGAAAACAAAGCAACAGAGCCTGGGGCACTGCCACTTATGGTCCTATAGCTTAGGGAAATTAAAATCAAAAAGACACAGCCACCCCAAAGTTTGGAACGGCTCTGTTTACAAGAACCTCGTTTACAGTACAAGTTCAACATCGCAGAAAGTGAAAAATGGATAAAGAAGTTGTGGTATTTACTTACAAAGCAATATCACTCAGCAATGAAATCTGTGTCATCAGGCGCTTAGCAGCACAATGAGTGGATTCAGGTATGATGATTCTAACTGAAGTAAGTCACACAGAAAAAGAAACATCATAAGATATCAGTAATACACGGAATGTAAACTTGGCTACACAGGAACTGAATTACAGAACAGAACAGGGTCTCAAATTTAGAAAACCAACTTATGCTTGCTTAAGGGTAAAGGTGAGTTGGGGTGCTGCATAAAACCAGAGATTGAAATGAGCACAGATAAAGTTCCTTAAGTCAAATATGGAATAGACAAGAGCTACCCCTTGCTCAACGAAATGGACTCAACACCGCATATTAAACGCCTAAGAATGTACCTGACTAGTAAGTATCTTAAAAACCTATGGATTGCTATGTCTCCGAAAGAGAATCAAGCATGTGTACAGGGGCATAAACGCAGCAGTGATAGGATTGGAGAGGTTCGGTGAGCAAATGAAGACCCTTTGAAGTCATATTGCATGGTACCCATTACACGGGTCTTAACTCTCCAGGTTTAAGGTATTCTTCATTCAGCTAAAACATGCATGTGGAACCCAAGTATGATCAACCATGTGAACGGGAGACGTGTTCAAATATGTCTCAGTTTTCCTCCCCTGGTACTCGGGTGCAACATTCCAGACGGTTTACTAACAGTCTCCCCACTTGGAGAGTCAGCGCCTTTAACCTCCTGTTTGGCCCAGTTTGCAATTTCTGCGGAAGATGAACAGGAATAGCGAGAACCAATGAGAGACTAGCTGGAGGTGTCTGGACGGGCAAATTTAACTCTCATTTCCCACCAGGAAAAGGAAATAACCAAAGGCTCAGCATGCCGGGCCGGAACCAGATTAGGGCCTGAAGCCATCCTGCGGTGTTGCGGCCAGGTCACAAGAAAGCGAGTTGAAGAAAGGAGCTCAGGGGCACTGTAATTCACAAACCTGCAGAGTTATAAATGACAGCTATCGTCCAAAAATAGACTGAAGTAAGGCTGCCAAGAGGACTTGAAAGCGGGGCAGAATTGCAGGAAACCGATTTCAGGAGGTAGACTGGAATTGCATTGAAAGCATAGGAAAAGCGGGAGAACGTCCACAATGATGCACTTGGCCAAAAAGGGCGTATGCGTTTTTTCCTGAATATATTCAGGAAAAAACGCATACGCCCTTTTTGGCCAACCAAGCAAGCTTGCAAAGGAAATCTGCACTACAATGAAGTCTCACTTCCCCCCGGTCAAAAGGGCCATCTGAAAAAAGTGTAAAATCCAGAAAGGCAGGACAGGCCATGGAGAACTGGGAGCCTTGTTATGCTGATGGGCGGGATGTAAATTGCCAACAGACACTCGGGAGAAGTGTATGGTGTTTCCTGAAACATCTAAAAAACAAAGCAAGAGAACCTAGGGCACTTCCACTTATGTTCCTATAGCTTAGGGAAATTAAAATCAGAAAGACACAGCCACCCCAAAGTTTGGGACGCCTCTGTTTACAAGAACCTCATTTACAGTACAAGTTCAACATCGCAGAAAGTGAAAAATGGATAAAGAAGTTGTGGTATTTACTTACAAAGCAATATCACTCAGCATTGAAATCTATGTCATCAGGCCCTTAGCATCACAATGAGTGGATTCAGGTATGATGATTCTAACTGAAATAAGTCACACAGAAAAAGAAACATCATAAGATATCAGTAATACACGGAATGTAAACTTGGCTACACAGGAACTGAATTACAGAACAGAACAGGGTCTCAAATTTAGAAAACCAACTTATGCTTGCTTAAGGGTAAAGGTGAGTTGGGGTGCTGCATAAAACCAGAGATTGAAATGAGCACAGATAAAGTTCCTTAAGTCAAATATGGAATAGACAAGAGCTACTCCTTGCTCAACGAAATGGACTCAACACCGCATATTAAACGCCTAAGAATGTACCTGACTAGTAAGTATCTTAAAACCTATGGATTGCTATGTCTCCGAAAGAGAATCAAGCATGTGTACAGGGGCATAAACGCAGCAGTGATAGGATTGGAGAGGTTCGGTGAGCAAATGAAGACCCTTTGAAGTCATATTGCATGGTACCCATTACACGGGTCTGAACTCTCCAGGTTTAAGGTATTCTTCCTTCAGCTAAAACATGCATGTGGAACCCAAGTATGATCAACCATGTGAACGGGAGACGTGTTCAAATATGTCTCAGTTTTCCTCCCCTGGTACTCGGGTGCAACATTCCAGACGCTTTACTAACACTCTCCCCACTTGGAGAGTCAGCGCCTTTAACCTCCTGTTTGGCCCAGTTTGTAATTTCTGCGGAAGATGAACAGGAATAGCGAGAACCAATGAGAGACTAGCTGGAGGTGTCTGGACGGGCAAATTTAACTCTCATTTCTCACCAGGAAGAGGAATTAACCAAAGGCTCAGCGTGCCGGGCCGGAACCAGATTAGGGCCTGAAGCCATCCTGCGGTGTTGCGGCCAGGTCACAAGAAAGCGAGTTGAAGAAAGGAGCTCAGGGGCACTGTAATTCACAAACCTGCAGAGTTATAAATGACAGCTATCGTCCTAAAATAGACTGAAGTAAGGCTGCCAAGAGGACTTGAAAGCGGGGCAGAATTGCAGGAAACCGATTTCAGGAGGTAGACTGGAATTGCATTGAAAGCATAGGAAAAGAGGCAGAACGTCCACAATGATGCACTTGGCCAAAAAGGGCGTATGCGTTTTTTCCTGAATATATTCAGGAAAAAACGCATACGCCCTTTTTGGCCAACCAAGCAAGCTTGCAAAGGAAATGTGCACTACAATGAAGTCTCACTTCCCCCCGGTCAAAAGGGCCATCTGAAAAAAGTGTAAAATCCAGAAAGGCAGGACAGGCCATGGAGAACTGGGAGCCTTGTTATGCTGATGGGCGGGATGTAAATTGCCAACAACCACTCGGGAGAAGTGTATGGTGTTTCCTGAAACATCTAAAAAACAAAGCAACAGAACCTAGGGCACTTCCACTTATGGTCCTATAGCTTAGGGAAATTAAAATCAAAAAGACACAGCCACCCCATAGTTTGGAACGGCTCTGTTTACAAGAACCTCGTTTACAGTACAAGTTCAACATCGCAGAAAGTGAAAAATGGATAAAGAAATTGTGGTATTTACTTACAAAGCAATATCACTCAGCAATGAAATCTGTGTCATCAGGCCCTTAGCAGCACAATGAGTGGATTCAGGTATGATGATTCTAACTGAAGTAAGTCACACAGAAAAAGAAACATCATAAGATATCAGTAATACACGGAATGTAAACTTGGCTACACAGGAACTGCATTCCAGAACAGAACAGGGTCTCAAATTTAGAAAACCAACTTATGCTTGCTTAAGGGGAAAGGTGAGTTGGGGTGCTGCATAAAACCAGAGATTGAAATGAGCACAGATAAAGTTCCTTAAGCCAAATATGGAATAGACAAGAGCTACTCCTTGCTCAACGAAATGGACTCAAAACACCATATTAAACCCCTAAGAATTTCCTGACTAGTAAGTATCTTAAAACCTATGGATTGCTATGTCTCCAAAAGAGAATCAAGCATGTGTACAGGGGCATAAACGCAGCAGTGATAGGATTGGAGAGGTTCGGTGAGCAAATGAAGACCCTTTGAAGTCATATTGCATGGTACCCATTACACGGGTCTCAACTCTCCAGGTTTAAGGTATTCTTCCTTCAGCTAAAACATGCATGTGGAACCCAAGTATGATCAACCATGTGAACGGGAGACGTGTTCAAATATGTCTCAGTTTTCCTCCCCTGGTACTCGGGTGCAACATTCCAGACGCTTTACTAACACTCTCCCGACTTGGAGAGTCAGTCCCTTTAACCTCCTGTTTGGCCCAGTTTGCAATTTCTGCGGAAGATGAACAGGAATAGCGAGAACCAATGAGATGCTAGCTGGAGGTGTCTGGACGGGCAAATTTAACTCTCATTTCCCACCAGGAAGACGAATTAACCAAAGGCTCAGCGTGCCGTGCCGGAACCAGATTAGGGCCTGAAGCCATCCTGCGGTGTTGCGGCCAGCTCAAAAGAAAGCGAGTTGAAGAAAGGAGCTCAGGGGCACTGTAATTCACAAACCTGCAGAGTTATAAATGACAGCTATCGTCCAAAAATAGACTGAAGTAAGGCTGCCAAGAGGACTTGAAAGCAGGGCAGAATTGCAGGAAACCGATTTCAGGAGGTAGACTGGAATTGCATTGAAAGCATAGGAAAAGAGGCAGAACGTCCACAATGATGCACTTGGCCAAAAAGGGCGTATGCGTTTTTTCCTGAATATATTCAGGAAAAAACGCATACGCCCTTTTTGGCCAACCAAGCAAGCTTGCAAAGGAAATCTGCACTACAATGAAGTCTCACTTCCCCCCGGGCAAAAGGGCCATCTGAAAAAACTGTAAAATCCAGAAAGGCAGGACAGGCCATGGAGAACTGGGAGCCTTGTTATGCTGATGGGCGGGATGTAAATTGCCAACAACCACTCAGGAGAAGTGTATGGTGTTTCCTGAAACATCTAAAAAACAAAGCAACAGAGCCTAGGGCACTTCCACTTATGGTCCTATAGCTTACGGAAATTAAAATCAAAAAGACACAGCCACCCCAAAGTTTGGGACGCCTCCGTTTACAAGAACCTCGTTTACCATACAAGTTCAATATCACAGAAAGTGAAAAATGGATAAAGAACTTGTGGTACTTACGTACAATGCAGTATCACTCAGCAATGAAATCTATGTCATCAGGCCCGTAGCAGCATAATGAGTGGATTCAGGTACGATGATTCTAACTGAAATAAGTCACACAGAAAAAGAAACATCATAAGATATCAGTAATACACGGAATGTAAACTTGGCTACACAGGAACTGCATTCCAGAACAGAACAGGGTCTCAAATTTAGAAAACCAACTTATGCTTGCTTAAGGGTAAAGGTGAGTTGGGGTGCTGCATAAAACCAGAGATTGAAATGAGCACAGATAAAGTTCCTTAAGCCAAATATGGAATAGACAAGAGCTACTCCTTGCTCAACGAAATGGACTCAAAACCGCATATTAAACCCCTAAGAATTTCCTGACTAGTAAGTATCTTAAAACCTATGGATTGCTATGTCTCCAAAAGAGAATCAAGCGTGTGTACAGGGGCATAAACGCAGCAGTGATAGGATTGGAGAGGTTCGGTGAGCAAATGAAGACCCTTTGAAGTCATATTGCATGGTACCCATTCCACGGGTCTCAACTCTCCAGGTTTAAGGTATTCTTCCTTCAGCTAAAACATGCATGTGGAACCCAAGTATGATCAACCATGTGAACGGGAGACGTGTTCAAATATGTCTCAGTTTTCCTCCCCTGGTACTCGGGTGCAACATTCCAGACGCTTTACTAACACTCTCCCCACTTGGAGAGTCAGTCCCTTTAACCTCCTGTTTGGCCCAGTTTGCAATTTCTGCGGAAGATGAACAGGAATAGCGAGAACCAATGAGAGGCTAGCTGGAGGTGTCTGGACGGGCAAATTTAACTCTCATTTCCCACCAGGAAGAGGAAATAACCAAAGGCTCAGCGTGCCGTACCGGAACCAGATTAGGGCCTGAAGACACCCTGCGGTGTTGCAGCCAGGTCACAAGAAAGCGAGTTGAAGAAAGGAGCTCAGGGGCACTGTAATTCACAAAACCTGCAGAGTTATAAATGACAGCTATCGTCCAAAAATAGACTGAAGTAAGGCTGCCAAGAGGACTTGAAAGCGGGGCAGAATTGCAGGAAACCGATTTCAGGAGGTAGACTGGAATTGCATTGAAAGCATAGGAAAAGAGGCAGAACGTCCACAATGATGCACTTGGCCAAAAAGGGCGTATGCGTTTTTTCCTGAATATATTCAGGAAAAAACGCATACGCCCTTTTTGGCCAACCAAGCAAGCTTGCAAAGGAAATCTGCATTACAATGAAGTCTCACTTCCCCCCGGTCAAAAGGGCCATCTGAAAAAAGTGTAAAATCCAGAAAGGCAGGACAGGCCATGGAGAACTGGGAGCCTTGTTATGCTGATGGGCGGGATGTAAATTGCCAACAACCACTCGGGAGAAGTGTATGGTGTTTCCTGAAACATCTAAAAAACAAAGCAACAGAACCTAGGGCACTTCCACTTATGGTCCTATAGCTTAGGGAAATTAAAATCAAAAAGACACAGCCACCCCAAAGTTTGGAACGGCTCTGTTTACAAGAACCTCGTTTACAGTACAAGTTCAACATCGCAGAAAGTGAAAAATGGATAAAGAAGTTGTGGTATTTACTTACAAAGCAATATCACTCAGCAATGAAATCTGTGTCATCAGGCCCTTACCAGCACAATGAGTGGATTCAGGTATGATGATTCTAACTGAAGTAAGTCACACAGAAAAAGAAACATCATAAGATATCAGTAATACACAGAATGTAAACTTGGCTACACAGGAACTGAATTACAGAACAGAACAGGGACTCAAATTTAGAAAACCAACTTATGCTTGCTTAAGGGAAAAGGTGAGTTGGGGTGCTGCATAAAACCAGAGATTGAAATGAGCACAGATAAAGTTCCTTAAGTCAAATATGGAATAGACAAGAGCTACTCCTTGCTCAACGAAATGGACTCAACACCGCATATTAAACGCCTAAGAATGTACCTGACTAGTAAGTATCTTAAAACCTATGGATTGCTATGTCTCCGAAAGAGAATCAAGCATGTGTACAGGGGCATAAACGCAGCAGTGATAGGATTGGAGAGGTTCGGTGAGCAAATGAAGACCCTTTGAAGTCATATTGCATGGTACCCATTCCACGGGTTTCAACTACCCAGGTTTAAGGTATTCTTCCTTCAGCTAAAACATGCATGTGGAACCTAGAGTATGATCAACCATGTGATCGGGAGACGTGTTCAAATATGTCTCAGTTTTCCTCCCCTGGTACTCGGGTGCAACATTCCAGACGCTTTACTGACACTCTCCCGACTTGGAGAGTCAGTCCCTTTAACCTCCTGTTTGGCCCAGTTTGCAATTTCTGCGGAAGATGAACAGGAATAGTGAGAACCAATGAGAGACTAGCTGGAGGTGTCTGGACGGGCAAATTTAACTCTCATTTCTCACCAGGAAGAGGAAATAACCAAAGGCTCAGCGTGCCGTGCCAGAACCAGATTATGGCCTGAAGCCATCCTGCGGTGTTGCGGCCAGGTCACAAGAAAGCGAGTTGAAGAAAGGAGCTCAGGGGCACTGTAATTCACAAACCTGCAGAGTTATAAATGACAGCTATCGTCCAAAAATAGACTGAAGTAAGGCTGCCAAGAGGACTTGAAAGCGGGGCAGAATTGCAGGAAACCGATTTCAGGAGGTAGACTGGAATTGCATTGAAAGCATAGGAAAAGAGGCAGAACGTCCACAATGATGCACTTGGCCAAAAAGGGCGTATGCGTTTTTTCCTGAATATATTCAGGAAAAAACGCATACGCACTTTTTGGCCAACCAAGCAAGCTTGCAAAGGAAATCTGCACTACAATGAAGTCTCACTTCCCCCCGGTCAAAAGGGCCATCTGAAAAAAGTGTAAAATCCAGAAAGGCAGGACAGGCCATGGAGAACTGGGAGCCTTGTTATGCTGATGGGCGGGATGTAAATTGCCAACAGACACTCGGGAGAAGTGTATGGTGTTTCCTGAAACATCTAAAAAACAAAGCAGCAGAGCCTAGGGCACTGCCACTTATGGTCCTATAGCTTAGGGAAATTAAAATCAAAAAGACACAGCCACCCCAAAGTTTGGGACGCCTCTGTTTACAAGAACCTCGTTTACAGTACAAGTTCAACATCGCAGAAAGTGAAAAATGGATAAAGAACTTGTGGTACTTACGTACAATGCAGTATCACTCAGCAATGAAATCTATGTCATCAGGCCCGTAGCAGCATAATGAGTGGATTCAGGTACGATGATTCTAACTGAAATAAGTCACACAGAAAAAGAAACATCATAAGATATCAGTAATACACGGAATGTAAACTTGGCTACACAGGAACTGCATTCCAGAACAGAACAGGGTCTCAAATTTAGAAAACCAACTTATGCTTGCTTAAGGGGAAAGGTGAGTTGGGGTGCTGCATAAAACCAGAGATTGAAATGAGCACAGATAAAGTTCCTTAAGCCAAATATGGAATAGACAAGAGCTACTCCTTGCTCAACGAAATGGACTCAAAACACCATATTAAACCCCTAAGAATTTCCTGACTAGTAAGTATCTTAAAACCTATGGATTGCTATGTCTCCAAAAGAGAATCAAGCATGTGTACAGGGGCATAAACGCAGCAGTGATAGGATTGGAGAGGTTCGGTGAGCAAATGAAGACCCTTTGAAGTCATATTGCATGGTACCCATTACACGGGTCTCAACTCTCCAGGTTTAAGGTATTCTTCCTTCAGCTAAAACATGCATGTGGAACCCAAGTATGATCAACCATGTGAACGGGAGACGTGTTCAAATATGTCTCAGTTTTCCTCCCCTGGTACTCGGGTGCAACATTCCAGACGCTTTACTAACACTCTCCCGACTTGGAGAGTCAGTCCCTTTAACCTCCTGTTTGGCCCAGTTTGCAATTTCTGCGGAAGATGAACAGGAATAGCGAGAACCAATGAGATGCTAGCTGGAGGTGTCTGGACGGGCAAATTTAACTCTCATTTCCCACCAGGAAGACGAATTAACCAAAGGCTCAGCGTGCCGTGCCGGAACCAGATTAGGGCCTGAAGCCATCCTGCGGTGTTGCGGCCAGCTCAAAAGAAAGCGAGTTGAAGAAAGGAGCTCAGGGGCACTGTAATTCACAAACCTGCAGAGTTATAAATGACAGCTATCGTCCAAAAATAGACTGAAGTAAGGCTGCCAAGAGGACTTGAAAGCAGGGCAGAATTGCAGGAAACCGATTTCAGGAGGTAGACTGGAATTGCATTGAAAGCATAGGAAAAGAGGCAGAACGTCCACAATGATGCACTTGGCCAAAAAGGGCGTATGCGTTTTTTCCTGAATATATTCAGGAAAAAACGCATACGCCCTTTTTGGCCAACCAAGCAAGCTTGCAAAGGAAATCTGCACTACAATGAAGTCTCACTTCCCCCCGGGCAAAAGGGCCATCTGAAAAAACTGTAAAATCCAGAAAGGCAGGACAGGCCATGGAGAACTGGGAGCCTTGTTATGCTGATGGGCGGGATGTAAATTGCCAACAACCACTCGGGAGAAGTGTATGGTGTTTCCTGAAACATCTAAAAAACAAAGCAACAGAGCCTAGGGCACTTCCACTTATGGTCCTATAGCTTACGGAAATTAAAATCAAAAAGACACAGCCACCCCAAAGTTTGGGACGCCTCCGTTTACAAGAACCTCGTTTACCATACAAGTTCAATATCACAGAAAGTGAAAAATGGATAAAGAACTTGTGGTACTTACGTACAATGCAGTATCACTCAGCAATGAAATCTATGTCATCAGGCCCGTAGCAGCATAATGAGTGGATTCAGGTACGATGATTCTAACTGAAATAAGTCACACAGAAAAAGAAACATCATAAGATATCAGTAATACACGGAATGTAAACTTGGCTACACAGGAACTGCATTCCAGAACAGAACAGGGTCTCAAATTTAGAAAACCAACTTATGCTTGCTTAAGGGTAAAGGTGAGTTGGGGTGCTGCATAAAACCAGAGATTGAAATGAGCACAGATAAAGTTCCTTAAGCCAAATATGGAATAGACAAGAGCTACTCCTTGCTCAACGAAATGGACTCAAAACCGCATATTAAACCCCTAAGAATTTCCTGACTAGTAAGTATCTTAAAACCTATGGATTGCTATGTCTCCAAAAGAGAATCAAGCGTGTGTACAGGGGCATAAACGCAGCAGTGATAGGATTGGAGAGGTTCGGTGAGCAAATGAAGACCCTTTGAAGTCATATTGCATGGTACCCATTCCACGGGTCTCAACTCTCCAGGTTTAAGGTATTCTTCCTTCAGCTAAAACATGCATGTGGAACCCAAGTATGATCAACCATGTGAACGGGAGACGTGTTCAAATATGTCTCAGTTTTCCTCCCCTGGTACTCGGGTGCAACATTCCAGACGCTTTACTAACACTCTCCCCACTTGGAGAGTCAGTGCCTTTAACCTCCTGTTTGGCCCAGTTTGCAATTTCTGCGGAAGATGAACAGGAATAGCGAGAACCAATGAGAGGCTAGCTGGAGGTGTCTGGACGGGCAAATTTAACTCTAATTTCCCACCAGGAAGAGGAAATAACCAAAGGCTCAGCGTGCCGTACCGGAACCAGATTAGGGCCTGAAGACACCCTGCGGTGTTGCAGCCAGGTCACAAGAAAGCGAGTTGAAGAAAGGAGCTCAGGGGCACTGTAATTCACAAAACCTGCAGAGTTATAAATGACAGCTATCGTCCAAAAATAGACTGAAGTAAGGCTGCCAAGAGGACTTGAAAGCGGGGCAGAATTGCAGGAAACCGATTTCAGGAGGTAGACTGGAATTGCATTGAAAGCATAGGAAAAGAGGCAGAACGTCCACAATGATGCACTTGGCCAAAAAGGGCGTATGCGTTTTTTCCTGAATATATTCAGGAAAAAACGCATACGCCCTTTTTGGCCAACCAAGCAAGCTTGCAAAGGAAATCTGCATTACAATGAAGTCTCACTTCCCCCCGGTCAAAAGGGCCATCTGAAAAAAGTGTAAAATCCAGAAAGGCAGGACAGGCCATGGAGAACTGGGAGCCTTGTTATGCTGATGGGCGGGATGTAAATTGCCAACAACCACTCGGGAGAAGTGTATGGTGTTTCCTGAAACATCTAAAAAACAAAGCAACAGAACCTAGGGCACTTCCACTTATGGTCCTATAGCTTAGGGAAATTAAAATCAAAAAGACACAGCCACCCCAAAGTTTGGAACGGCTCTGTTTACAAGAACCTCGTTTACAGTACAAGTTCAACATCGCAGAAAGTGAAAAATGGATAAAGAAGTTGTGGTATTTACTTACAAAGCAATATCACTCAGCAATGAAATCTGTGTCATCAGGCCCTTACCAGCACAATGAGTGGATTCAGGTATGATGATTCTAACTGAAGTAAGTCACACAGAAAAAGAAACATCATAAGATATCAGTAATACACAGAATGTAAACTTGGCTACACAGGAACTGAATTACAGAACAGAACAGGGACTCAAATTTAGAAAACCAACTTATGCTTGCTTAAGGGAAAAGGTGAGTTGGGGTGCTGCATAAAACCAGAGATTGAAATGAGCACAGATAAAGTTCCTTAAGTCAAATATGGAATAGACAAGAGCTACTCCTTGCTCAACGAAATGGACTCAACACCGCATATTAAACGCCTAAGAATGTACCTGACTAGTAAGTATCTTAAAACCTATGGATTGCTATGTCTCCGAAAGAGAATCAAGCATGTGTACAGGGGCATAAACGCAGCAGTGATAGGATTGGAGAGGTTCGGTGAGCAAATGAAGACCCTTTGAAGTCATATTGCATGGTACCCATTCCACGGGTTTCAACTACCCAGGTTTAAGGTATTCTTCCTTCAGCTAAAACATGCATGTGGAACCTAGAGTATGATCAACCATGTGATCGGGAGACGTGTTCAAATATGTCTCAGTTTTCCTCCCCTGGTACTCGGGTGCAACATTCCAGACGCTTTACTGACACTCTCCCGACTTGGAGAGTCAGTCCCTTTAACCTCCTGTTTGGCCCAGTTTGCAATTTCTGCGGAAGATGAACAGGAATAGTGAGAACCAATGAGAGACTAGCTGGAGGTGTCTGGACGGGCAAATTTAACTCTCATTTCTCACCAGGAAGAGGAAATAACCAAAGGCTCAGCGTGCCGTGCCAGAACCAGATTATGGCCTGAAGCCATCCTGCGGTGTTGCGGCCAGGTCACAAGAAAGCGAGTTGAAGAAAGGAGCTCAGGGGCACTCTAATTCACAAACCTGCAGAGTTATAAATGACAGCTATCGTCCAAAAATAGACTGAAGTAAGGCTGCCAAGAGGACTTGAAAGCGGGGCAGAATTGCAGGAAACCGATTTCAGGAGGTAGACTGGAATTGCATTGAAAGCATAGGAAAAGAGGCAGAACGTCCACAATGATGCACTTGGCCAAAAAGGGCGTATGCGTTTTTTCCTGAATATATTCAGGAAAAAACGCATACGCACTTTTTGGCCAACCAAGCAAGCTTGCAAAGGAAATCTGCACTACAATGAAGTCTCACTTCCCCCCGGTCAAAAGGGCCATCTGAAAAAAGTGTAAAATCCAGAAAGGCAGGACAGGCCATGGAGAACTGGGAGCCTTGTTATGCTGATGGGCGGGATGTAAATTGCCAACAGACACTCGGGAGAAGTGTATGGTGTTTCCTGAAACATCTAAAAAACAAAGCAGCAGAGCCTAGGGCACTGCCACTTATGGTCCTATAGCTTAGGGAAATTAAAATCAAAAAGACACAGCCACCCCAAAGTTTGGGACGCCTCTGTTTACAAGAACCTCGTTTACAGTACAAGTTCAACATCGCAGAAAGTGAAAAATGGATAAAGAACTTGTGGTACTTACGTACAATGCAGTATCACTCAGCAATGAAATCTATGTCATCAGGCCCGTAGCAGCATAATGAGTGGATTCAGGTACGATGATTCTAACTGAAATAAGTCACACAGAAAAAGAAACATCATAAGATATCAGTAATACACGGAATGTAAACTTGGCTACACAGGAACTGCATTCCAGAACAGAACAGGGTCTCAAATTTAGAAAACCAACTTATGCTTGCTTAAGGGGAAAGGTGAGTTGGGGTGCTGCATAAAACCAGAGATTGAAATGAGCACAGATAAAGTTCCTTAAGCCAAATATGGAATAGACAAGAGCTACTCCTTGCTCAACGAAATGGACTCAAAACACCATATTAAACCCCTAAGAATTTCCTGACTAGTAAGTATCTTAAAACCTATGGATTGCTATGTCTCCAAAAGAGAATCAAGCATGTGTACAGGGGCATAAACGCAGCAGTGATAGGATTGGAGAGGTTCGGTGAGCAAATGAAGACCCTTTGAAGTCATATTGCATGGTACCCATTACACGGGTCTCAACTCTCCAGGTTTAAGGTATTCTTCCTTCAGCTAAAACATGCATGTGGAACCCAAGTATGATCAACCATGTGAACGGGAGACGTGTTCAAATATGTCTCAGTTTTCCTCCCCTGGTACTCGGGTGCAACATTCCAGACGCTTTACTAACACTCTCCCGACTTGGAGAGTCAGTCCCTTTAACCTCCTGTTTGGCCCAGTTTGCAATTTCTGCGGAAGATGAACAGGAATAGCGAGAACCAATGAGATGCTAGCTGGAGGTGTCTGGACGGGCAAATTTAACTCTCATTTCCCACCAGGAAGACGAATTAACCAAAGGCTCAGCGTGCCGTGCCGGAACCAGATTAGGGCCTGAAGCCATCCTGCGGTGTTGCGGCCAGCTCAAAAGAAAGCGAGTTGAAGAAAGGAGCTCAGGGGCACTGTAATTCACAAACCTGCAGAGTTATAAATGACAGCTATCGTCCAAAAATAGACTGAAGTAAGGCTGCCAAGAGGACTTGAAAGCAGGGCAGAATTGCAGGAAACCGATTTCAGGAGGTAGACTGGAATTGCATTGAAAGCATAGGAAAAGAGGCAGAACGTCCACAATGATGCACTTGGCCAAAAAGGGCGTATGCGTTTTTTCCTGAATATATTCAGGAAAAAACGCATACGCCCTTTTTGGCCAACCAAGCAAGCTTGCAAAGGAAATCTGCACTACAATGAAGTCTCACTTCCCCCCGGGCAAAAGGGCCATCTGAAAAAACTGTAAAATCCAGAAAGGCAGGACAGGCCATGGAGAACTGGGAGCCTTGTTATGCTGATGGGCGGGATGTAAATTGCCAACAACCACTCGGGAGAAGTGTATGGTGTTTCCTGAAACATCTAAAAAACAAAGCAACAGAGCCTAGGGCACTTCCACTTATGGTCCTATAGCTTACGGAAATTAAAATCAAAAAGACACAGCCACCCCAAAGTTTGGGACGCCTCCGTTTACAAGAACCTCGTTTACCATACAAGTTCAATATCACAGAAAGTGAAAAATGGATAAAGAACTTGTGGTACTTACGTACAATGCAGTATCACTCAGCAATGAAATCTATGTCATCAGGCCCGTAGCAGCATAATGAGTGGATTCAGGTACGATGATTCTAACTGAAATAAGTCACACAGAAAAAGAAACATCATAAGATATCAGTAATACACGGAATGTAAACTTGGCTACACAGGAACTGCATTCCAGAACAGAACAGGGTCTCAAATTTAGAAAACCAACTTATGCTTGCTTAAGGGTAAAGGTGAGTTGGGGTGCTGCATAAAACCAGAGATTGAAATGAGCACAGATAAAGTTCCTTAAGCCAAATATGGAATAGACAAGAGCTACTCCTTGCTCAACGAAATGGACTCAAAACCGCATATTAAACCCCTAAGAATTTCCTGACTAGTAAGTATCTTAAAACCTATGGATTGCTATGTCTCCAAAAGAGAATCAAGCGTGTGTACAGGGGCATAAACGCAGCAGTGATAGGATTGGAGAGGTTCGGTGAGCAAATGAAGACCCTTTGAAGTCATATTGCATGGTACCCATTCCACGGGTCTCAACTCTCCAGGTTTAAGGTATTCTTCCTTCAGCTAAAACATGCATGTGGAACCCAAGTATGATCAACCATGTGAACGGGAGACGTGTTCAAATATGTCTCAGTTTTCCTCCCCTGGTACTCGGGTGCAACATTCCAGACGCTTTACTAACACTCTCCCCACTTGGAGAGTCAGTCCCTTTAACCTCCTGTTTGGCCCAGTTTGCAATTTCTGCGGAAGATGAACAGGAATAGCGAGAACCAATGAGAGGCTAGCTGGAGGTGTCTGGACGGGCAAATTTAACTCTCATTTCCCACCAGGAAGAGGAAATAACCAAAGGCTCAGCGTGCCGTACCGGAACCAGATTAGGGCCTGAAGACACCCTGCGGTGTTGCAGCCAGGTCACAAGAAAGCGAGTTGAAGAAAGGAGCTCAGGGGCACTGTAATTCACAAAACCTGCAGAGTTATAAATGACAGCTATCGTCCAAAAATAGACTGAAGTAAGGCTGCCAAGAGGACTTGAAAGCGGGGCAGAATTGCAGGAAACCGATTTCAGGAGGTAGACTGGAATTGCATTGAAAGCATAGGAAAAGAGGCAGAACGTCCACAATGATGCACTTGGCCAAAAAGGGCGTATGCGTTTTTTCCTGAATATATTCAGGAAAAAACGCATACGCCCTTTTTGGCCAACCAAGCAAGCTTGCAAAGGAAATCTGCATTACAATGAAGTCTCACTTCCCCCCGGTCAAAAGGGCCATCTGAAAAAAGTGTAAAATCCAGAAAGGCAGGACAGGCCATGGAGAACTGGGAGCCTTGTTATGCTGATGGGCGGGATGTAAATTGCCAACAACCACTCGGGAGAAGTGTATGGTGTTTCCTGAAACATCTAAAAAACAAAGCAACAGAACCTAGGGCACTTCCACTTATGGTCCTATAGCTTAGGGAAATTAAAATCAAAAAGACACAGCCACCCCAAAGTTTGGAACGGCTCTGTTTACAAGAACCTCGTTTACAGTACAAGTTCAACATCGCAGAAAGTGAAAAATGGATAAAGAAGTTGTGGTATTTACTTACAAAGCAATATCACTCAGCAATGAAATCTGTGTCATCAGGCCCTTACCAGCACAATGAGTGGATTCAGGTATGATGATTCTAACTGAAGTAAGTCACACAGAAAAAGAAACATCATAAGATATCAGTAATACACAGAATGTAAACTTGGCTACACAGGAACTGAATTACAGAACAGAACAGGGACTCAAATTTAGAAAACCAACTTATGCTTGCTTAAGGGAAAAGGTGAGTTGGGGTGCTGCATAAAACCAGAGATTGAAATGAGCACAGATAAAGTTCCTTAAGTCAAATATGGAATAGACAAGAGCTACTCCTTGCTCAACGAAATGGACTCAACACCGCATATTAAACGCCTAAGAATGTACCTGACTAGTAAGTATCTTAAAACCTATGGATTGCTATGTCTCCGAAAGAGAATCAAGCATGTGTACAGGGGCATAAACGCAGCAGTGATAGGATTGGAGAGGTTCGGTGAGCAAATGAAGACCCTTTGAAGTCATATTGCATGGTACCCATTCCACGGGTTTCAACTACCCAGGTTTAAGGTATTCTTCCTTCAGCTAAAACATGCATGTGGAACCTAGAGTATGATCAACCATGTGATCGGGAGACGTGTTCAAATATGTCTCAGTTTTCCTCCCCTGGTACTCGGGTGCAACATTCCAGACGCTTTACTAACACTCTCCCCACTTGGAGAGTCAGTCCCTTTAACCTCCTGTTTGGCCCAGTTTGCAATTTCTGCGGAAGATGAACAGGAATAGCAAGAACCAATGAGAGGCTAGCTGGAGGTGTCTGGACGGGCAAATTTAACTCTCATTTCCCACCAGGAAGAGGAAATAACCAAAGGCTCAGCATGCCGTACCGGAACCAGATTAGGGCCTGAAGGCATCCTGCGGTGTTGCGGCCAGCTCAAAAGAAAGCGAGTTGAAGAAAGGAGCTCAGGGGCACTGTAATTCACAAACCTGCAGAGTTATAAATGACAGCTATCGTCCAAAAATAGACTGAAGTAAGGCTGCCAAGAGGACTTGAAAGCGGGGCAGAATTGCAGGAAACCGATTTCAGGAGGTAGACTGGAATTGCATTGAAAGCATAGGAAAAGAGGCAGAACGTCCACAATGATGCACTTGGCCAAAAAGGGCGTATGCGTTTTTTCCTGAATATATTCAGGAAAAAACGCATACGCCCTTTTTGGCCAACCAAGCAAGCTTGCAAAGGAAATCTGCACTACAATGAAGTCTCACTTCCCCCCGGTCAAAAGGGCCATCTGAAAAAAGTGTAAAATCCAGAAAGGCAGGACAGGCCATGGAGAACTGGGAGCCTTGTTATGCTGATGGGCGGGATGTAAATTGCCAACAACCACTCGGGAGAAGTGTATGGTGTTTCCTGAAACATCTAAAAAACAAAGCAACAGAACCTAGGGCACTTCCACTTATGGTCCTATAGCTTAGGGAAATTAAAATCAAAAAGACACAGCCACCCCAAAGTTTGGAACGGCTCTGTTTACAAGAACCTCGTTTACCGTACAAGTTCAACATCGCAGAAAGTGAAAAATGGATAAAGAAGTTGTGGTATTTACTTACAAAGCAATATCACTCAGCAATGAAATCTATGTCATCAGGCCCGTAGCAGCATAATGAGTGGATTCAGGTACGATGATTCTAACTGAAATAAGTCACACAGAAAAAGAAACATCATAAGATATCAGTAATACACGGAATGTAAACTTGGCTACACAGGAACTGCATTCCAGAACAGAACAGGGTCTCAAATTTAGAAAACCAACTTATGCCTGCTTAAGGGGAAAGGTGAGTTGGGGTGCTGCATAAAACCAGAGATTGAAATGAGCACAGATAAAGTTCCTTAAGCCAAATATGGAATAGACAAGAGCTACTCCTTGCTCAACGAAATGGACTCAAAACACCATATTAAACCCCTAAGAATGTACCTGACTAGTAAGTATCTTAAAACCTATGGATTGCTATGTCTCCAAAAGAGAATCAAGCATGTGTACAGGGGCATAAACGCAGCAGTGATAGGATTGGAGAGGTTCGGTGAGCAAATGAAGACCCTTTGAAGTCATATTGCATGGTACCCATTACACGGGTCTCAACTCTCCAGGTTTAAGGTATTCTTCCTTCAGCTAAAACATGCATGTGGAACCCAAGTATGATCAACCATGTGAACGGGAGACGTGTTCAAATATGTCTCAGTTTTCCTCCCCTGGTACTCGGGTGCAACATTCCAGACGCTTTACTAACACTCTCCCCACTTGGAGAGTCAGCGCCTTTAACCTCCTGTTTGGCCCAGTTTGCAATTTCTGCGGAAGATGAACAGGAATAGCGAGAACCAATGAGAGGCTAGCTGGAGGTGTCTGGACGGGCAAATTTAACTCTCATTTCCCACCAGGAAGAGGAAATAACCAAAGGCTCAGCGTGCCGTACCGGAACCAGATTAGGGCCTGAAGACACCCTGCGGTGTTGCAGCCAGGTCACAAGAAAGCGAGTTGAAGAAAGGAGCTCAGGGGCACTGTAATTCACAAACCTGCAGAGTTATAAATGACAGCTATCGTCCAAAAATAGACTGAAGTAAGGCTGCCAAGAGGACTTGAAAGCGGGGCAGAATTGCAGGAAACCGATTTCAGGAGGTAGACTGGAATTGCATTGAAAGCATAGGAAAAGAGGCAGAACGTCCACAATGATGCACTTGGCCAAAAAGGGCGTATGCGTTTTTTCCTGAATATATTCAGGAAAAAACGCATACGCCCTTTTTGGCCAACCAAGCAAGCTTGCAAAGGAAATCTGCACTACAATGAAGTCTCACTTCCCCCCGGTCAAAAGGGCCATCTGAAAAAAGTGTAAAATCCAGAAAGGCAGGACAGGCCATGGAGAACTGGGAGCCTTGTTATGCTGATGGGCGGGATGTAAATTGCCAACAACCACTCGGGAGAAGTGTATGGTGTTTCCTGAAACATCTAAAAAACAAAGCAACAGAACCTAGGGCACTTCCACTTATGGTCCTATAGCTTAGGGAAATTAAAATCAAAAAGACACAGCCACCCCAAAGTTTGGAACGGCTCTGTTTACAAGAACCTCGTTTACAGTACAAGTTCAACATCGCAGAAAGTGAAAAATGGATAAAGAAGTTGTGGTATTTACTTACAAAGCAATATCACTCAGCAATGAAATCTGTCATCAGGCCCTTAGCAGCACAATGAGTGGATTCAGGTATGATGATTCTAACTAAAGTAAGTCACACAGAAAAAGAAACATCATAAGATATCAGTAATACACGGAATGTAAACTTGGCTACACAGGAACTGAATTACAGAACAGAACAGGGACTCAAATTTAGAAAACCAACTTATGCTTGCTTAAGGGTAAAGGTGAGTTGGGGTGCTGCATAAAACCAGAGATTGAAATGAGCACAGATAAAGTTCCTTAAGTCAAATATGGAATAGACAAGAGCTACTCCTTGCTCAACGAAATGGACTCAACACCGCATATTAAACGCCTAAGAATGTACCTGACTAGTAAGTATCTTAAAACCTATGGATTGCTATGTCTCCGAAAGAGAATCAAGCATGTGTACAGGGGCATAAACGCAGCAGTGATAGGATTGGAGAGGTTCAGTGAGCAAATGAAGACCCTTTGAAGTCATATTGCATGGTACCCATTCCACGGGTTTCAACTACCCAGGTTTAAGTTATTCTTCCTTCAGCTAAAACATGCATGTGGAACCTAGAGTATGATCAACCATGTGATCGGGAGACGTGTTCAAATATGTCTCAGTTTTCGTACCCTGGTACTCGGGTGCAACATTCCAGACGCTTTACTAACACTCTCCCGACTTGGAGAGTCAGTCCCTTTAACCTCCTGTTTGGCCCAGTTTGCAATTTCTGCGGAAGATGAACAGGAATAGCGAGAACCAATGAGATGCTAGCTGGAGGTGTCTGGACGGGCAAATTTAACTCTCATTTCCCACCAGGAAGACGAATTAACCAAAGGCTCAGCGTGCCGTGCCGGAACCAGATTAGGGCCTGAAGCCATCCTGCGGTGTTGCGGCCAGCTCAAAAGAAAGCGAGTTGAAGAAAGGAGCTCAGGGGCACTGTAATTCACAAACCTGCAGAGTTATAAATGACAGCTATCGTCCAAAAATAGACTGAAGTAAGGCTGCCAAGAGGACTTGAAAGCAGGGCAGAATTGCAGGAAACCGATTTCAGGAGGTAGACTGGAATTGCATTGAAAGAATAGGAAAAGAGGCAGAACGTCCACAATGATGCACTTGGCCAAAAAGGGCGTATGCGTTTTTTCCTGAATATATTCAGGAAAAAACGCATACGCCCTTTTTGGCCAACCAAGCAAGCTTGCAAAAGAAATCTGCACTACAATGAAGTCTCACTTCCCCCCGGGCAAAAGGGCCATCTGAAAAAAGTGTAAAATCCAGAAAGGCAGGACAGGCCATGGAGAACTGGGAGCCTTGTTATGCTGATGGGCGGGATGTAAATTGCCAACAACCACTCGGGAGAAGTGTATGGTGTTTCCTGAAACATCTAAAAAACAAAGCAACAGAGCCTAGGGCACTTCCACTTATGGTCCTATAGCTTACGGAAATTAAAATCAAAAAGACACAGCCACCCCAAAGTTTGGGACGCCTCCGTTTACAAGAACCTCGTTTACCATACAAGTTCAATATCACAGAAAGTGAAAAATGGATAAAGAACTTGTGGTACTTACGTACAATGCAGTATCACTCAGCAATGAAATCTATGTCATCAGGCCCGTAGCAGCATAATGAGTGGATTCAGGTACGATGATTCTAACTGAAATAAGTCACACAGAAAAAGAAACATCATAAGATATCAGTAATACACGGAATGTAAACTTGGCTACACAGGAACTGCATTCCAGAACAGAACAGGGTCTCAAATTTAGAAAACCAACTTATGCTTGCTTAAGGGTAAAGGTGAGTTGGGGTGCTGCATAAAACCAGAGATTGAAATGAGCACAGATAAAGTTCCTTAAGCCAAATATGGAATAGACAAGAGCTACTCCTTGCTCAACGAAATGGACTCAAAACCGCATATTAAACCCCTAAGAATTTCCTGACTAGTAAGTATCTTAAAACCTATGGATTGCTATGTCTCCAAGAGAGAATCAAGCGTGTGTACAGGGGCATAAACGCAGCAGTGATAGGATTGGAGAGGTTCGGTGAGCAAATGAAGACCCTTTGAAGTCATATTGCATGGTACCCATTCCACGGGTCTCAACTCTCCAGGTTTAAGGTATTCTTCCTTCAGCTAAAACATGCATGTGGAACCCAAGTATGATCAACCATGTGAACGGGAGACGTGTTCAAATATGTCGCAGTTTTCCTCCCCTGGTACTCGGGTGCAACATTCCAGACGCTTTACTAACACTCTCCCCACTTGGAGAGTCAGTCCCTTTAACCTCCTGTTTGGCCCAGTTTGCAATTTCTGCGGAAGATGAACAGGAATAGCGAGAACCAATGAGAGGCTAGCTGGAGGTGTCTGGACGGGCAAATTTAACTCTCATTTCCCACCAGGAAGAGGAAATAACCAAAGGCTCAGCGTGCCGAACCGGAACCAGATTAGGGCCTGAAGACACCCTGCGGTGTTGCAGCCAGGTCACAAGAAAGCGAGTTGAAGAAAGGAGCTCAGGGGCACTGTAATTCACAAAACCTGCAGAGTTATAAATGACAGCTATCGTCCAAAAATAGACTGAAGTAAGGCTGCCAAGAGGACTTGAAAGCGGGGCAGAATTGCAGGAAACCGATTTCAGGAGGTAGACTGGAATTGCATTGAAAGCATAGGAAAAGAGGCAGAACGTCCACAATGATGCACTTGGCCAAAAAGGGCGTATGCGTTTTTTCCTGAATATATTCAGGAAAAAACGCATACGCCCTTTTTGGCCAACCAAGCAAGCTTGCAAAGGAAATCTGCACTACAATGAAGTCTCACTTCCCCACGGTCAAAAGGGCCATCTGAAAAAAGTGTAAAATCCAGAAAGGCAGGACAGGCCATGGAGAACTGGGAGCCTTGTTATGCTGATGGGCGGGATGTAAATTGCCAACAACCACTCGGGAGAAGTGTATGGTGTTTCCTGAAACATCTAAAAAACAAAGCAACAGAACCTAGGGCACTTCCACTTATGGTCCTATAGCTTAGGGAAATTAAAATCAAAAAGACACAGCCACCCCAAAGTTTGGAACGGCTCTGTTTACAAGAACCTTGTTTACAGTACAAGTTCAACATCGCAGAAAGTGAAAAATGGATAAAGAACTTGTGGTACTTACGTACAATGCAGTATCACTCAGCAATGAAATCTATGTCATCAGGCCCGTAGCAGCATAAAGAGTAGATTGAGGTACGATGATTCTAACTGAAATAAGTCACACAGAAAAAGAAACATCATAAGATATCCCTAATACACGGAATGTAAACTTGGCTACACAGGAACTGAATTCCAAAACAGAACAGGGTCTCAAATTTAGAAAACCAACTTATGCTTGCTTAAGGGGAAAGGTGAGTTGGGTTGCTGCATAAAACCAGAGATTGAAATGAGCACAGATAATGTTCCTTAAGCCAAATATGGAATAGACAAGAGCTACTCCTTGCTCAACGAAATGGACTCAACACCGCATATTAAACGCCTAAGAATGTACCTGACTAGTAAGTATCTTAAAACCTATGGATTGCTATGTCTCCAAAAGAGAATCAAGCATGTGTACAGGGGTATAAACGCAGCAGTGATAGGATTGGAGAGGTTCGGTGAGCAAATGAAGACCCTTTGAAGTCATATTGCATGGTACCCATTCCACGGGTTTCAACTACCCATGTTTTAGGTATTCTTCCTTCAGCTAAAACATGCATGTGGAACCCAAGTATGATCAACCATGTGAACGGGAGACGTGTTCAAATATGTCTCAGTTTTCCTCCCCTGGTACTCGGGTGCAACATTCCAGACGCTTTACTAACACTCTCCCCACTTGGAGAGTCAGTGCCTTTAACCTCCTGTTTGGCCCAGTTTGCAATTTCTGCGGAAGATGAACAGGAATAGCGAGAACCAATGAGAGGCTAGCTGGAGGTGTCTGGACGGGCAAATTTAACTCTAATTTCCCACCAGGAAGAGGAAATAACCAAAGGCTCAGTATGCCGGGCCGGAACCAGATTAGGGCCTGAAGCCATCCTGCGGTGTTGCGGCCAGCTCAAAAGAAAGCGAGTTGAACAAAGGAGCTCAGGGGCACTGTAATTCACAAACCTGCAGAGTTACAAATGACAGCTATCGTCCAAAAATAGACTGAAGTAAGGCTGCCAAGAGGACTTGAAAGTGGGGCAGAATTGCAGGAAACCGATTTCAGGAGGTAGACTGGAATTGCATTGAAAGCATAGGAAAAGAGGCAGAACGTCCACAATGATGCACTTGGCCAAAAAGGGCGTATGCGTTTTTTCCTGAATATATTCAGGAAAAAACGCATACGCCCTTTTTGGCCAACCAAGCAAGCTTGCAAAGGAAATCTGCACTACAATGAAGTCTCACTTCCCCCCGGTCAAAAGGGCCATCTGAAAAAAGTGTAAAATCCAGAAAGGCAGGACAGGCCATGGAGAACTGGGAGCCTTGTTATGCTGATGGGCGGGATGTAAATTGCCAACAACCCCTCGGGAGAAGTGTATGGTGTTTCCTGAAACATCTAAAAAACAAAGCAACAGAACCTAGGGCACTTCCACTTATGGTCCTATAGCTTAGGGAAATTAAAATCAAAAAGACACAGCCACCCCAAAGTTTGGAACGGCTCTGTTTACAAGAACCTCGTTTACAGTACAAGTTCAACATCGCAGAAAGTGAAAAATGGATAAAGAAGTTGTGGTATTTACTTACAAAGCAATATCACTCAGCAATGAAATCTGTGTCATCAGGCCCTTAGCAGCACAATGAGTGGATTCAGGTATGATGATTCTAACTGAAGTAAGTCACACAGAAAAAGAAACATCAAAAGATATCAGTAATACACGGAATGTAAACTTGGCTACACAGGAACTGAATTACAGAACAGAACAGGGTCTCAAATTTAGAAAACCAACTTATTCTTGCTTAAGGGTAAAGGTGAGTGGGGGTGCTGCATAAAACCAGAGATTGAAATGAGCACAGATAAAGTTCCTTAAGCCAAATATGGAATAGACAAGAGCTACTCCTTGCTCAACGAAATGGACTCAACACCGCATATTAAACGCCTAAGAATGTACCTGACTAGTAAGTATCTTAAAACCTATGGATTGCTATGTCTCCGAAAGAGAATCAAGCATGTGTACAGGGGCATAAACGCAGCAGTGATAGGATTGGAGAGGTTCGGTGAGCAAATGAAGACCCTTTGAAGTCATATTGCATGGTACCCATTCCACGGGTTTCAACTACCCAGGTTTAAGGTATTCTTCCTTCAGCTAAAACATGCATGTGGAACCTAGAGTATGATCAACCATGTGATCAGGAGACGTGTTCAAATATGTCTCAGTTTTCCTCCCCTGGTACTCGGGTGCAACATTCCAGACCCTTTACTAACACTCTCCCCACTTGGAGAGTCAGCGCCTTTAACCTCCTGTTTGGCCCAGTTTGCAATTTCTGCGGAAGATGAACAGGAATAGCGAGAACCAATGAGAGGCTAGCTGGAGGTGTCTGGACGGGCAAATTTAACTCTAATTTCCCACCAGGAAGAGGAAATAACCAAAGGCTCAGTATGCCGGGCCGGAACCAGATTAGGGCCTGAAGCCATCCTGCGGTGTTGCGGCCAGCTCAAAAGAAAGCGAGTTGAACAAAGGAGCTCAGGGGCACTGTAATTCACAAACCTGCAGAGTTATAAATGACAGCTATCGTCCAAAAATAGACTGAAGTAAGGCTGCCAAGAGGACTTGAAAGTGGGGCAGAATTACAGGAAACCGATTTCAGGAGGTAGACTGGAATTGCATTGAAAGCATAGGAAAAGAGGCAGAACGTCCACAATGATGCACTTGGCCAAAAAGGGCGTATGCGTTTTTTCCTGAATATATTCAGGAAAAAACGCATACGCCCTTTTTGGCCAACCAAGCAAGCTTGCAAAGGAAATCTGCACTACAATGAAGTCTCACTTCCCCCCGGTCAAAAGGGCCATCTGAAAAAAGTGTAAAATCCAGAAAGGCAGGACAGGCCATGGAGAACTGGGAGCCTTGTTATGCTGATGGGCTGGATGTAAATTGCCAACAGACACTCGGGAGAAGTGTATGGTGTTTCCTGAAACATCTAAAAAACAAAGCAACAGAGCCTAGGGCACTGCCACTTATGGTCCTATAGCTTAGGGAAATTAAAATCAAAAAGACACAGCCACCCCAAAGTTTGGGATGCCTCTGTTTACAAGAACCTCGTTTACAGTACAAGTTCAACATCGCAGAAAGTGAAAAATGGATAAAGAAGTTGTGGTATTTACTTACAAAGCAATATCACTCAGCAATGAATTCTATGTCATCAGGCCCTTAGCATCACAATGAGTGGATTCAGGTATGATGATTCTAACTGAAATAAGTCACACAGAAAAAGAAACATCATAAGATATCAGTAATACACGGAATGTAAACTTGGCTACACAGGAACTGAATTACAGAACAGAACAGGGTCTCAAATTTAGAAAACCAACTTATGCTTGCTTAAGGGGAAAGGTGAGTTGGGGTGCTGCATAAAACCAGAGATTGAAATGAGCACAGAAAGTTCCTTAAGTCAAATATGGAATAGACAAGAGCTACTCCTTGCTCAACGAAATGGACTCAAAACCCCATATTTAACCCGTAAGAATGTACCTGACTAGTAAGTATCTTAAAACCTATGGATTGCTATGTCTCCGAAAGAGAATCAAGCATGTGTACAGGGGCATAAACGCAGCAGTGATAGGATTGGAGAGGTTCGGTGAGCAAATGAAGACCCTTTGAAGTCATATTGCATGGTACCCATTCCACGGGTTTCAACTACCCAGGTTTTAGGTATTCTTCCTTCAGCTAAAACATGCATGTGGAACCCAAGTATGATCAACCATGTGAACGGGAGACGTGTTCAAATATGTCTCAGTTTTCCTCCCCTGGTACTCGGGTGCAACATTCCAGACGCTTTACTAACACTCTCCCCACTTGGAGAGTCAGCGCCTTTAACCTCCTGTTTGGCCCAGTTTGCAATTTCTGCGGAAGATGAACAGGAATAGCGAGAACCAATGAGAGGCTAGCTGGAGGTGTCTGGACGGGCAAATTTAACTCTCATTTCCCACCAGGAAGAGGAAATAACCAAAGGCTCAGCGTGCCGTACTGGAACCAGATTAGGGCCTGAAGCCATCCTGCGGTGTTGCGGCCAGCTCAAAAGAAAGCGAGTTGAAGAAAGGAGCTCAGGGGCACTGTCATTCACAAACCTGCAGAGTTATAAATGACAGCTATCGTCCAAAAATAGACTGAAGTAAGGCTGCCAAGAGGACTTGAAAGCGGGGCAGAATTGCAGGAAACCGATTTCAGGAGGTAGACTGGAATTGCATTGAAAGCATAGGAAAAGAGGCAGAACGTCCACAATGATGCACTTGGCCAAAAAGGGCGTATGCGTTTTTTCCTGAATATATTCAGGAAAAAACGCATACGCCCTTTTTGGCCAACCAAGCAAGCTTGCAAAGGAAATCTGCACTACAATGAAGTCTCACTTCCCCACGGTCAAAAGGGCCATCTGAAAAAAGTGTAAAATCCAGAAAGGCAGGACAGGCCATGGAGAACTGGGAGCCTTGTTATGCTGATGGGCGGGATGTAAATTGCCAACAACCACTCGGGAGAAGTGTATGGTGTTTCCTGAAACATCTAAAAAACAAAGCAACAGAACCTAGGGCACTTCCACTTATGGTCCTATAGCTTAGGGAAATTAAAATCAAAAAGACACAGCCACCCCAAAGTTTGGAACGGCTCTGTTTACAAGAACCTTGTTTACAGTACAAGTTCAACATCGCAGAAAGTGAAAAATGGATAAAGAACTTGTGGTACTTACGTACAATGCAGTATCACTCAGCAATGAAATCTATGTCATCAGGCCCGTAGCAGCATAAAGAGTAGATTGAGGTACGATGATTCTAACTGAAATAAGTCACACAGAAAAAGAAACATCATAAGATATCCCTAATACACGGAATGTAAACTTGGCTACACAGGAACTGAATTCCAAAACAGAACAGGGTCTCAAATTTAGAAAACCAACTTATGCTTGCTTAAGGGGAAAGGTGAGTTGGGTTGCTGCATAAAACCAGAGATTGAAATGAGCACAGATAATGTTCCTTAAGCCAAATATGGAATAGACAAGAGCTACTCCTTGCTCAACGAAATGGACTCAACACCGCATATTAAACGCCTAAGAATGTACCTGACTAGTAAGTATCTTAAAACCTATGGATTGCTATGTCTCCAAAAGAGAATCAAGCATGTGTACAGGGGTATAAACGCAGCAGTGATAGGATTGGAGAGGTTCGGTGAGCAAATGAAGACCCTTTGAAGTCATATTGCATGGTACCCATTCCACGGGTTTCAACTACCCATGTTTTAGGTATTCTTCCTTCAGCTAAAACATGCATGTGGAACCCAAGTATGATCAACCATGTGAACGGGAGACGTGTTCAAATATGTCTCAGTTTTCCTCCCCTGGTACTCGGGTGCAACATTCCAGACCCTTTACTAACACTCTCCCCACTTGGAGAGTCAGCGCCTTTAACCTCCTGTTTGGCCCAGTTTGCAATTTCTGCGGAAGATGAACAGGAATAGCGAGAACCAATGAGAGGCTAGCTGGAGGTGTCTGGACGGGCAAATTTAACTCTAATTTCCCACCAGGAAGAGGAAATAACCAAAGGCTCAGTATGCCGGGCCGGAACCAGATTAGGGCCTGAAGCCATCCTGCGGTGTTGCGGCCAGCTCAAAAGAAAGCGAGTTGAACAAAGGAGCTCAGGGGCACTGTAATTCACAAACCTGCAGAGTTATAAATGACAGCTATCGTCCAAAAATAGACTGAAGTAAGGCTGCCAAGAGGACTTGAAAGTGGGGCAGAATTACAGGAAACCGATTTCAGGAGGTAGACTGGAATTGCATTGAAAGCATAGGAAAAGAGGCAGAACGTCCACAATGATGCACTTGGCCAAAAAGGGCGTATGCGTTTTTTCCTGAATATATTCAGGAAAAAACGCATACGCCCTTTTTGGCCAACCAAGCAAGCTTGCAAAGGAAATCTGCACTACAATGAAGTCTCACTTCCCCCCGGTCAAAAGGGCCATCTGAAAAAAGTGTAAAATCCAGAAAGGCAGGACAGGCCATGGAGAACTGGGAGCCTTGTTATGCTGATGGGCTGGATGTAAATTGCCAACAGACACTCGGGAGAAGTGTATGGTGTTTCCTGAAACATCTAAAAAACAAAGCAACAGAGCCTAGGGCACTGCCACTTATGGTCCTATAGCTTAGGGAAATTAAAATCAAAAAGACACAGCCACCCCAAAGTTTGGGATGCCTCTGTTTACAAGAACCTCGTTTACAGTACAAGTTCAACATCGCAGAAAGTGAAAAATGGATAAAGAAGTTGTGGTATTTACTTACAAAGCAATATCACTCAGCAATGAATTCTATGTCATCAGGCCCTTAGCATCACAATGAGTGGATTCAGGTATGATGATTCTAACTGAAATAAGTCACACAGAAAAAGAAACATCATAAGATATCAGTAATACACGGAATGTAAACTTGGCTACACAGGAACTGAATTACAGAACAGAACAGGGTCTCAAATTTAGAAAACCAACTTATGCTTGCTTAAGGGGAAAGGTGAGTTGGGGTGCTGCATAAAACCAGAGATTGAAATGAGCACAGAAAGTTCCTTAAGTCAAATATGGAATAGACAAGAGCTACTCCTTGCTCAACGAAATGGACTCAAAACCCCATATTTAACCCGTAAGAATGTACCTGACTAGTAAGTATCTTAAAACCTATGGATTGCTATGTCTCCGAAAGAGAATCAAGCATGTGTACAGGGGCATAAACGCAGCAGTGATAGGATTGGAGAGGTTCGGTGAGCAAATGAAGACCCTTTGAAGTCATATTGCATGGTACCCATTCCACGGGTTTCAACTACCCAGGTTTTAGGTATTCTTCCTTCAGCTAAAACATGCATGTGGAACCCAAGTATGATCAACCATGTGAACGGGAGACGTGTTCAAATATGTCTCAGTTTTCCTCCCCTGGTACTCGGGTGCAACATTCCAGACGCTTTACTAACACTCTCCCCACTTGGAGAGTCAGCGCCTTTAACCTCCTGTTTGGCCCAGTTTGCAATTTCTGCGGAAGATGAACAGGAATAGCGAGAACCAATGAGAGGCTAGCTGGAGGTGTCTGGACGGGCAAATTTAACTCTCATTTCCCACCAGGAAGAGGAAATAACCAAAGGCTCAGCGTGCCGTACTGGAACCAGATTAGGGCCTGAAGCCATCCTGCGGTGTTGCGGCCAGCTCAAAAGAAAGCGAGTTGAAGAAAGGAGCTCAGGGGCACTGTCATTCACAAACCTGCAGAGTTATAAATGACAGCTATCGTCCAAAAATAGACTGAAGTAAGGCTGCCAAGAGGACTTGAAAGCGGGGCAGAATTGCAGGAAACCGATTTCAGGAGGTAGACTGGAATTGCATTGAAAGCATAGGAAAAGAGGCAGAACGTCCACAATGATGCACTTGGCCAAAAAGGGCGTATGCGTTTTTTCCTGAATATATTCAGGAAAAAACGCATACGCCCTTTTTGGCCAACCAAGCAAGCTTGCAAAGGAAATCTGCACTACAATGAAGTCTCACTTCCCCACGGTCAAAAGGGCCATCTGAAAAAAGTGTAAAATCCAGAAAGGCAGGACAGGCCATGGAGAACTGGGAGCCTTGTTATGCTGATGGGCGGGATGTAAATTGCCAACAACCACTCGGGAGAAGTGTATGGTGTTTCCTGAAACATCTAAAAAACAAAGCAACAGAACCTAGGGCACTTCCACTTATGGTCCTATAGCTTAGGGAAATTAAAATCAAAAAGACACAGCCACCCCAAAGTTTGGAACGGCTCTGTTTACAAGAACCTTGTTTACAGTACAAGTTCAACATCGCAGAAAGTGAAAAATGGATAAAGAACTTGTGGTACTTACGTACAATGCAGTATCACTCAGCAATGAAATCTATGTCATCAGGCCCGTAGCAGCATAAAGAGTAGATTGAGGTACGATGATTCTAACTGAAATAAGTCACACAGAAAAAGAAACATCATAAGATATCCCTAATACACGGAATGTAAACTTGGCTACACAGGAACTGAATTCCAAAACAGAACAGGGTCTCAAATTTAGAAAACCAACTTATGCTTGCTTAAGGGGAAAGGTGAGTTGGGTTGCTGCATAAAACCAGAGATTGAAATGAGCACAGATAATGTTCCTTAAGCCAAATATGGAATAGACAAGAGCTACTCCTTGCTCAACGAAATGGACTCAACACCGCATATTAAACGCCTAAGAATGTACCTGACTAGTAAGTATGTTAAAACCTATGGATTGCTATGTCTCCAAAAGAGAATCAAGCATGTGTACAGGGGTATAAACGCAGCAGTGATAGGATTGGAGAGGTTCGGTGAGCAAATGAAGACCCTTTGAAGTCATATTGCATGGTACCCATTCCACGGGTTTCAACTACCCATGTTTTAGGTATTCTTCCTTCAGCTAAAACATGCATGTGGAACCCAAGTATGATCAACCATGTGAACGGGAGACGTGTTCAAATATGTCTCAGTTTTCCTCCCCTGGTACTCGGGTGCAACATTCCAGACGCTTTACTAACACTCTCCCCACTTGGAGAGTCAGCGCCTTTAACCTCCTGTTTGGCCCAGTTTGCAATTTCTGCGGAAGATGAACAGGAATAGCAAGAACCAATGAGAGGCTAGCTGGAGGTGTCTGGACGGGCAAATTTAACTCTAATTTCCCACCAGGAAGAGGAAATAACCAAAGGCTCAGTATGCCGGGCCGGAACCAGATTAGGGCCTGAAGCCATCCTGCGGTGTTGCGGCCAGCTCAAAAGAAAGCGAGTTGAACAAAGGAGCTCAGGGGCACTGTAATTCACAAACCTGCAGAGTTATAAATGACAGCTATCGTCCAAAAATAGACTGAAGTAAGGCTGCCAAGAGGACTTGAAAGCGGGGCAGAATTGCAGGAAACCGATTTCAGGAGGTAGACTGGAATTGCATTGAAAGCATAGGAAAAGAGGCAGAACGTCCACAATGATGCACTTGGCCAAAAAGGGCGTATGCGTTTTTTCCTGAATATATTCAGGAAAAAACGCATACGCCCTTTTTGGCCAACCAAGCAAGCTTGCAAAGGAAATCTGCACTACAATGAAGTCTCACTTCCCCCCGGTCAAAAGGGCCATCTGAAAAAAGTGTAAAATCCAGAAAGGCAGGACAGGCCATGGAGAACTGGGAGCCTTGTTATGCTGATGGGCGGGATGTAAATTGCCAACAACCACTCGGGAGAAGTGTATGGTGTTTCCTGAAACATCTAAAAAACAAAGCAACAGAGCCTAGGGCACGTCCACTTATGGTCCTATAGCTTAGGGAAATTAAAATCAAAAAGACACAGCCACCCCAAAGTTTGGAACGGCTCTGTTTACAAGAACCTCATTTACAGTACAAGTTCAACATCGCAGAAAGTGAAAAATGGATAAAGAAGTTGTGGTATTTACTTACAAAGCAATATCACTCAGCAATGAAATCTGTGTCATCAGGCCCTTAGCAGCACAATGAGTGGATTCAGGTATGATGATTCTAACTGAAGTAAGTCACTCAGAAAAAGAAACATCATAAGATATCAGTAATACACGGAATGTAATCTTGGCTACACAGGAACTGAATTACAGAACAGAACAGGGTCTCAAATTTAGAAAACCAACTTATGCTTGCTTAAGGGGAAAGGTGAGTTGGGGTGCTGCATAAAACCAGAGATTGAAATGAGCACAGAAAGTTCCTTAAGTCAAATATGGAATAGACAAGAGCTACTCCTTGCTCAACGAAATGGACTCAACACCGCATATTAAACCCGTAAGAATGTACCTGACTAGTAAGTATCTTAAAACCTATGGATTGCTATGTCTCCGAAAGAGAATCAAGCATGTGTACAGGGGCATAAACGCAGCAGTGATAGGATTGGAGAGGTTCGGTGAGCAAATGAAGACCCTTTGAATTCATATTGCATGGTACCCATTACACGGGTCTTAACTCTCCAGGTTTAAGGTATTCTTCCTTCAGCTAAAACATGCATGTGGAACCCAAGTATGATCAACCATGTGAACGGGAGACGTGTTCAAATATGTCTCAGTTTTCCTCCCCTGGTACTCGGGTGCAACATTCCAGACGCTTTACTAACACTCTCCCCACTTGGAGAGTCAGCGCCTTTAACCTCCTGTTTGGCCCAGTTTGCAATTTCTGCGGAAGATGAACAGGAATAGCGAGAACCAATGAGAGGCTAGCTGGAGGTGTCTGGACGGGCAAATTTAACTCTCATTTCCCACCAGGAAGAGGAAATAACCAAAGGCTCAGCGTGCCGTACTGGAACCAGATTAGGGCCTGAAGCCATCCTGCGGTGTTGCGGCCAGCTCAAAAGAAAGCGAGTTGAAGAAAGGAGCTCAGGGGCACTGTCATTCACAAACCTGCAGAGTTATAAATGACAGCTATCGTCCAAAAATAGACTGAAGTAAGGCTGCCAAGAGGACTTGAAAGCGGGGCAGAATTGCAGGAAACCGATTTCAGGAGGTAGACTGGAATTGCATTGAAAGCATAGGAAAAGAGGCAGAACGTCCACAATGATGCACTTGGCCAAAAAGGGCGTATGCGTTTTTTCCTGAATATATTCAGGAAAAAACGCATACGCCCTTTTTGGCCAACCAAGCAAGCTTGCAAAGGAAATCTGCACTACAATGAAGTCTCACTTCCCCACGGTCAAAAGGGCCATCTGAAAAAAGTGTAAAATCCAGAAAGGCAGGACAGGCCATGGAGAACTGGGAGCCTTGTTATGCTGATGGGCGGGATGTAAATTGCCAACAACCACTCGGGAGAAGTGTATGGTGTTTCCTGAAACATCTAAAAAACAAAGCAACAGAACCTAGGGCACTTCCACTTATGGTCCTATAGCTTAGGGAAATTAAAATCAAAAAGACACAGCCACCCCAAAGTTTGGAACGGCTCTGTTTACAAGAACCTTGTTTACAGTACAAGTTCAACATCGCAGAAAGTGAAAAATGGATAAAGAACTTGTGGTACTTACGTACAATGCAGTATCACTCAGCAATGAAATCTATGTCATCAGGCCCGTAGCAGCATAAAGAGTAGATTGAGGTACGATGATTCTAACTGAAATAAGTCACACAGAAAAAGAAACATCATAAGATATCCCTAATACACGGAATGTAAACTTGGCTACACAGGAACTGAATTCCAAAACAGAACAGGGTCTCAAATTTAGAAAACCAACTTATGCTTGCTTAAGGGGAAAGGTGAGTTGGGTTGCTGCATAAAACCAGAGATTGAAATGAGCACAGATAATGTTCCTTAAGCCAAATATGGAATAGACAAGAGCTACTCCTTGCTCAACGAAATGGACTCAACACCGCATATTAAACGCCTAAGAATGTACCTGACTAGTAAGTATGTTAAAACCTATGGATTGCTATGTCTCCAAAAGAGAATCAAGCATGTGTACAGGGGTATAAACGCAGCAGTGATAGGATTGGAGAGGTTCGGTGAGCAAATGAAGACCCTTTGAAGTCATATTGCATGGTACCCATTCCACGGGTTTCAACTACCCATGTTTTAGGTATTCTTCCTTCAGCTAAAACATGCATGTGGAACCCAAGTATGATCAACCATGTGAACGGGAGACGTGTTCAAATATGTCTCAGTTTTCCTCCCCTGGTACTCGGGTGCAACATTCCAGACGCTTTACTAACACTCTCCCCACTTGGAGAGTCAGCGCCTTTAACCTCCTGTTTGGCCCAGTTTGCAATTTCTGCGGAAGATGAACAGGAATAGCGAGAACCAATGAGAGGCTAGCTGGAGGTGTCTGGACGGGCAAATTTAACTCTAATTTCCCACCAGGAAGAGGAAATAACCAAAGGCTCAGTATGCCGGGCCGGAACCAGATTAGGGCCTGAAGCCATCCTGCGGTGTTGCGGCCAGCTCAAAAGAAAGCGAGTTGAACAAAGGAGCTCAGGGGCACTGTAATTCACAAACCTGCAGAGTTATAAATGACAGCTATCGTCCAAAAATAGACTGAAGTAAGGCTGCCAAGAGGACTTGAAAGCGGGGCAGAATTGCAGGAAACCGATTTCAGGAGGTAGACTGGAATTGCATTGAAAGCATAGGAAAAGAGGCAGAACGTCCACAATGATGCACTTGGCCAAAAAGGGCGTATGCGTTTTTTCCTGAATATATTCAGGAAAAAACGCATACGCCCTTTTTGGCCAACCAAGCAAGCTTGCAAAGGAAATCTGCACTACAATGAAGTCTCACTTCCCCCCGGTCAAAAGGGCCATCTGAAAAAAGTGTAAAATCCAGAAAGGCAGGACAGGCCATGGAGAACTGGGAGCCTTGTTATGCTGATGGGCGGGATGTAAATTGCCAACAACCACTCGGGAGAAGTGTATGGTGTTTCCTGAAACATCTAAAAAACAAAGCAACAGAGCCTAGGGCACTTCCACTTATGGTCCTATAGCTTAGGGAAATTAAAATCAAAAAGACACAGCCACCCCAAAGTTTGGAACGGCTCTGTTTACAAGAACCTCATTTACAGTACAAGTTCAACATCGCAGAAAGTGAAAAATGGATAAAGAAGTTGTGGTATTTACTTACAAAGCAATATCACTCAGCAATGAAATCTGTGTCATCAGGCCCTTAGCAGCACAATGAGTGGATTCAGGTATGATGATTCTAACTGAAGTAAGTCACTCAGAAAAAGAAACATCATAAGATATCAGTAATACACGGAATGTAATCTTGGCTACACAGGAACTGAATTACAGAACAGAACAGGGTCTCAAATTTAGAAAACCAACTTATGCTTGCTTAAGGGGAAAGGTGAGTTGGGGTGCTGCATAAAACCAGAGATTGAAATGAGCACAGAAAGTTCCTTAAGTCAAATATGGAATAGACAAGAGCTACTCCTTGCTCAACGAAATGGACTCAACACCGCATATTAAACGCCTAAGAATGTACCTGACTAGTAAGTATCTTAAAACCTATGGATTGCTATGTCTCCGAAAGAGAATCAAGCATGTGTACAGGGGCATAAACGCAGCAGTGATAGGATTGGAGAGGTTCGGTGAGCAAATGAAGACCCTTTGAATTCATATTGCATGGTACCCATTACACGGGTCTTAACTCTCCAGGTTTAAGGTATTCTTCCTTCAGCTAAAACATGCATGTGGAACCCAAGTATGATCAACCATGTGAACGGGAGACGTGTTCAAATATGTCTCAGTTTTCCTCCCCTGGTACTCGGGTGCAACATTCCAGACGCTTTACTAACACTCTCCCCACTTGGAGAGTCAGCGCCTTTAACCTCCTGTTTGGCCCAGTTTGCAATTTCTGCGGAAGATGAACAGGAATAGCGAGAACCAATGAGAGGCTAGCTGGAGGTGTCTGGACGGGCAAATTTAACTCTCATTTCCCACCAGGAAGAGGAAATAACCAAAGGCTCAGCGTGCCGTACTGGAACCAGATTAGGGCCTGAAGCCATCCTGCGGTGTTGCGGCCAGCTCAAAAGAAAGCGAGTTGAAGAAAGGAGCTCAGGGGCACTGTCATTCACAAACCTGCAGAGTTATAAATGACAGCTATCGTCCAAAAATAGACTGAAGTAAGGCTGCCAAGAGGACTTGAAAGCGGGGCAGAATTGCAGGAAACCGATTTCAGGAGGTAGACTGGAATTGCATTGAAAGCATAGGAAAAGAGGCAGAACGTCCACAATGATGCACTTGGCCAAAAAGGGCGTATGCGTTTTTTCCTGAATATATTCAGGAAAAAACGCATACGCCCTTTTTGGCCAACCAAGCAAGCTTGCAAAGGAAATCTGCACTACAATGAAGTCTCACTTCCCCACGGTCAAAAGGGCCATCTGAAAAAAGTGTAAAATCCAGAAAGGCAGGACAGGCCATGGAGAACTGGGAGCCTTGTTATGCTGATGGGCGGGATGTAAATTGCCAACAACCACTCGGGAGAAGTGTATGGTGTTTCCTGAAACATCTAAAAAACAAAGCAACAGAACCTAGGGCACTTCCACTTATGGTCCTATAGCTTAGGGAAATTAAAATCAAAAAGACACAGCCACCCCAAAGTTTGGAACGGCTCTGTTTACAAGAACCTTGTTTACAGTACAAGTTCAACATCGCAGAAAGTGAAAAATGGATAAAGAACTTGTGGTACTTACGTACAATGCAGTATCACTCAGCAATGAAATCTATGTCATCAGGCCCGTAGCAGCATAAAGAGTAGATTGAGGTACGATGATTCTAACTGAAATAAGTCACACAGAAAAAGAAACATCATAAGATATCCCTAATACACGGAATGTAAACTTGGCTACACAGGAACTGAATTCCAAAACAGAACAGGGTCTCAAATTTAGAAAACCAACTTATGCTTGCTTAAGGGGAAAGGTGAGTTGGGTTGCTGCATAAAACCAGAGATTGAAATGAGCACAGATAATGTTCCTTAAGCCAAATATGGAATAGACAAGAGCTACTCCTTGCTCAACGAAATGGACTCAACACCGCATATTAAACGCCTAAGAATGTACCTGACTAGTAAGTATGTTAAAACCTATGGATTGCTATGTCTCCAAAAGAGAATCAAGCATGTGTACAGGGGTATAAACGCAGCAGTGATAGGATTGGAGAGGTTCGGTGAGCAAATGAAGACCCTTTGAAGTCATATTGCATGGTACCCATTCCACGGGTTTCAACTACCCATGTTTTAGGTATTCTTCCTTCAGCTAAAACATGCATGTGGAACCCAAGTATGATCAACCATGTGAACGGGAGACGTGTTCAAATATGTCTCAGTTTTCCTCCCCTGGTACTCGGGTGCAACATTCCAGACGCTTTACTAACACTCTCCCCACTTGGAGAGTCAGCGCCTTTAACCTCCTGTTTGGCCCAGTTTGCAATTTCTGCGGAAGATGAACAGGAATAGCGAGAACCAATGAGAGGCTAGCTGGAGGTGTCTGGACGGGCAAATTTAACTCTAATTTCCCACCAGGAAGAGGAAATAACCAAAGGCTCAGTATGCCGGGCCGGAACCAGATTAGGGCCTGAAGCCATCCTGCGGTGTTGCGGCCAGCTCAAAAGAAAGCGAGTTGAACAAAGGAGCTCAGGGGCACTGTAATTCACAAACCTGCAGAGTTATAAATGACAGCTATCGTCCAAAAATAGACTGAAGTAAGGCTGCCAAGAGGACTTGAAAGCGGGGCAGAATTGCAGGAAACCGATTTCAGGAGGTAGACTGGAATTGCATTGAAAGCATAGGAAAAGAGGCAGAACGTCCACAATGATGCACTTGGCCAAAAAGGGCGTATGCGTTTTTTCCTGAATATATTCAGGAAAAAACGCATACGCCCTTTTTGGCCAACCAAGCAAGCTTGCAAAGGAAATCTGCACTACAATGAAGTCTCACTTCCCCCCGGTCAAAAGGGCCATCTGAAAAAAGTGTAAAATCCAGAAAGGCAGGACAGGCCATGGAGAACTGGGAGCCTTGTTATGCTGATGGGCGGGATGTAAATTGCCAACAACCACTCGGGAGAAGTGTATGGTGTTTCCTGAAACATCTAAAAAACAAAGCAACAGAGCCTAGGGCACGTCCACTTATGGTCCTATAGCTTAGGGAAATTAAAATCAAAAAGACACAGCCACCCCAAAGTTTGGAACGGCTCTGTTTACAAGAACCTCATTTACAGTACAAGTTCAACATCGCAGAAAGTGAAAAATGGATAAAGAAGTTGTGGTATTTACTTACAAAGCAATATCACTCAGCAATGAAATCTGTGTCATCAGGCCCTTAGCAGCACAATGAGTGGATTCAGGTATGATGATTCTAACTGAAGTAAGTCACTCAGAAAAAGAAACATCATAAGATATCAGTAATACACGGAATGTAATCTTGGCTACACAGGAACTGAATTACAGAACAGAACAGGGTCTCAAATTTAGAAAACCAACTTATGCTTGCTTAAGGGGAAAGGTGAGTTGGGGTGCTGCATAAAACCAGAGATTGAAATGAGCACAGAAAGTTCCTTAAGTCAAATATGGAATAGACAAGAGCTACTCCTTGCTCAACGAAATGGACTCAACACCGCATATTAAACGCCTAAGAATGTACCTGACTAGTAAGTATCTTAAAACCTATGGATTGCTATGTCTCCGAAAGAGAATCAAGCATGTGTACAGGGGCATAAACGCAGCAGTGATAGGATTGGAGAGGTTCGGTGAGCAAATGAAGACCCTTTGAATTCATATTGCATGGTACCCATTACACGGGTCTTAACTCTCCAGGTTTAAGGTATTCTTCCTTCAGCTAAAACATGCATGTGGAACCCAAGTATGATCAACCATGTGAACGGGAGACGTGTTCAAATATGTCTCAGTTTTCCTCCCCTGGTACTCGGGTGCAACATTCCAGACGCTTTACTAACACTCTCCCCACTTGGAGAGTCAGCGCCTTTAACCTCCTGTTTGGCCCAGTTTGCAATTTCTGCGGAAGATGAACAGGAATAGCGAGAACCAATGAGAGACTAGCTGGAGGTGTCTGGACGGGCAAATTTAACTCTCATTTCCCACCAGGAAGAGGAAATAACCAAAGGCTCAGCATGCCGGGCCGGAACCAGATTAGGGCCTGAAGCCATCCTGCGGTGTTGCGGCCAGGTCACAAGAAAGCGAGTTGAAGAAAGGAGCTCAGGGGCACTGTAATTCACAAACCTGCAGAGTTATAAATGACAGCTATCGTCCAAAAATAGACTGAAGTAAGGCTGCCAAGAGGACTTGAAAGCGGGGCAGAATTGCAGGAAACCGATTTCAGGAGGTAGACTGGAATTGCATTGAAAGCATAGGAAAAGCGGCAGAACGTCCACAATGATGCACTTGGCCAAAAAGGGCGTATGCGTTTTTTCCTGAATATATTCAGGAAAAAACGCATACGCCCTTTTTGGCCAACCAAGCAAGCTTGCAAAGGAAATCTGCACTACAATGAAGTCTCACTTCCCCCCGGTCAAAAGGGCCATCTGAAAAAAGTGTAAAATCCAGAAAGGCAGGACAGACCATGGAGAACTGGGAGCCTTGTTATGCTGATGGGCTGGATGTAAATTGCCAACAGACACTCGGGAGAAGTGTATGGTGTTTCCTGAAACATCTAAAAAACAAAGCAACAGAGCCTAGGGCACTGCCACTTATGGTCCTATAGCTTAGGGAAATTAAAATCAAAAAGACACAGCCACCCCAAAGTTTGGGATGCCTCTGTTTACAAGAACCTCGTTTACAGTACAAGTTCAACATCGCAGAAAGTGAAAAATGGATAAAGAAGTTGTGGTATTTACTTACAAAGCAATATCACTCAGCAATGAATTCTATGTCATCAGGCACTTAGCATCACAATGAGTGGATTCAGGTATGATGATTCTAACTGAAATAAGTCACACAGAAAAAGAAACATCATAAGATATCAGTAATACAAGGAATGTAAACTTGGCTACACAGGAACTGAATTACAGAACAGAACAGGGTCTCAAATTTAGAAAACCAACTTATGCTTGCTTAAGGGGAAAGGTGAGTTGGGGTGCTGCATAAAACCAGAGATTGAAATGAGCACAGAAAGTTCCTTAAGTCAAATATGGAATAGACAAGAGCTACTCCTTGCTCAACGAAATGGACTCAAAACCCCATATTAAACCCGTAAGAATGTACCTGACTAGTAAGTATCTTAAAACCTATGGATTGCTATGTCTCCGAAAGAGAATCAAGCATGTGTACAGGGGCATAAACGCAGCAGTGATAGGATTGGAGAGGTTCGGTGAGCAAATGAAGACCCTTTGAAGTCATATTGCATGGTACCCATTCCACGGGTTTCAACTACCCAGGTTTTAGGTATTCTTCCTTCAGCTAAAACATGCATGTGGAACCCAAGTATGATCAACCATGTGAACGGGAGACGTGTTCAAATATGTCTCAGTTTTCCTCCCCTGGTACTCGGGTGCAACATTCCAGACGCTTTACTAACACTCTCCCCACTTGGAGAGTCAGCGCCTTTAACCTCCTGTTTGGCCCAGTTTGCAATTTCTGCGGAAGATGAACAGGAATAGCGAGAACCAATGAGAGGCTAGCTGGAGGTGTCTGGACGGGCAAATTTAACTCTCATTTCCCACCAGGAAGAGGAAATAACCAAAGGCTCAGCGTGCCGTACTGGAACCAGATTAGGGCCTGAAGCCATCCTGCGGTGTTGCGGCCAGCTCAAAAGAAAGCGAGTTGAAGAAAGGAGCTCAGGGGCACTGTAATTCACAAACCTGCAGAGTTATAAATGACAGCTATCGTCCAAAAATAGACTGAAGTAAGGCTGCCAAGAGGACTTGAAAGCGGGGCAGAATTGCAGGAAACCGATTTCAGGAGGTAGACTGGAATTGCATTGAAAGCATAGGAAAAGAGGCAGAACGTCCACAATGATGCACTTGGCCAAAAAGGGCGTATGCGTTTTTTCCTGAATATATTCAGGAAAAAACGCATACGCCCTTTTTGGCCAACCAAGCAAGCTTGCAAAGGAAATCTGCACTACAATGAAGTCTCACTTCCCCCCGGTCAAAAGGGCCATCTGAAAAAAGTGTAAAATCCAGAAAGGCAGGACAGGCCATGGAGAACTGGGAGCCTTGTTATGCTGATGGGCTGGATGTAAATTGCCAACAGACACTCGGGAGAAGTGTATGGTGTTTCCTGAAACATCTAAAAAACAAAGCAACAGAGCCTAGGGCACTGCCACTTATGGTCCTATAGCTTAGGGAAATTAAAATCAAAAAGACACAGCCACCCCAAAGTTTGGGATGCCTCTGTTTACAAGAACCTCGTTTACAGTACAAGTTCAACATCGCAGAAAGTGAAAAATGGATAAAGAAGTTGTGGTATTTACTTACAAAGCAATATCACTCAGCAATGAATTCTATGTCATCAGGCCCTTAGCATCACAATGAGTGGATTCAGGTATGATGATTCTAACTGAAATAAGTCACACAGAAAAAGAAACATCATAAGATATCAGTAATACAAGGAATGTAAACTTGGCTACACAGGAACTGAATTACAGAACAGAACAGGGTCTCAAATTTAGAAAACCAACTTATGCTTGCTTAAGGGGAAAGGTGAGTTGGGGTGCTGCATAAAACCAGAGATTGAAATGAGCACAGAAAGTTCCTTAAGTCAAATATGGAATAGACAAGAGCTACTCCTTGCTCAACGAAATGGACTCAAAACCCCATATTAAACCCGTAAGAATGTACCTGACTAGTAAGTATCTTAAAACCTATGGATTGCTATGTCTCCGAAAGAGAATCAAGCATGTGTACAGGGGCATAAACGCAGCAGTGATAGGATTGGAGAGGTTCGGTGAGCAAATGAAGACCCTTTGAAGTCATATTGCATGGTACCCATTCCACGGGTTTCAACTACCCAGGTTTTAGGTATTCTTCCTTCAGCTAAAACATGCATGTGGAACCCAAGTATGATCAACCATGTGAACGGGAGACGTGTTCAAATATGTCTCAGTTTTCCTCCCCTGGTACTCGGGTGCAACATTCCAGACGCTTTACTAACACTCTCCCCACTTGGAGAGTCAGCGCCTTTAACCTCCTGTTTGGCCCAGTTTGCAATTTCTGCGGAAGATGAACAGGAATAGCGAGAACCAATGAGAGGCTAGCTGGAGGTGTCTGGACGGGCAAATTTAACTCTCATTTCCCACCAGGAAGAGGAAATAACCAAAGGCTCAGCGTGCCGTACTGGAACCAGATTAGGGCCTGAAGCCATCCTGCGGTGTTGCGGCCAGCTCAAAAGAAAGCGAGTTGAAGAAAGGAGCTCAGGGGCACTGTAATTCACAAACCTGCAGAGTTATAAATGACAGCTATCGTCCAAAAATAGACTGAAGTAAGGCTGCCAAGAGGACTTGAAAGCGGGGCAGAATTGCAGGAAACCGATTTCAGGAGGTAGACTGGAATTGCATTGAAAGCATAGGAAAAGAGGCAGAACGTCCACAATGATGCACTTGGCCAAAAAGGGCGTATGCGTTTTTTCCTGAATATATTCAGGAAAAAACGCATACGCCCTTTTTGGCCAACCAAGCAAGCTTGCAAAGGAAATCTGCACTACAATGAAGTCTCACTTCCCCACGGTCAAAAGGGCCATCTGAAAAAAGTGTAAAATCCAGAAAGGCAGGACAGGCCATGGAGAACTGGGAGCCTTGTTATGCTGATGGGCGGGATGTAAATTGCCAACAACCACTCGGGAGAAGTGTATGGTGTTTCCTGAAACATCTAAAAAACAAAGCAACAAAACCTAGCGCACTTCCACTTATGGTCCTATAGCTTAGGGAAATTAAAATAAAAAAGACACAGCCACCCCAAAGTTTGGAACGGCTCTGTTTACAAGAACCTCGTTTACAGTACAAGTTCAACATCGCAGAAAGTGAAAAATGGATAAAGAACTTGTGGTACTTACGTACAATGCAGTATCACTCAGCAATGAAATCTATGTCATCAGGCCCGTAGCAGCATAAAGAGTAGATTGAGGTACGATGATTCTAACTGAAATAAGTCACACAGAAAAAGAAACATCATAAGATATCCCTAATACACGGAATGTAAACTTGGCTACACAGGAACTGAATTCCAAAACAGAACAGGGTCTCAAATTTAGAAAACCAACTTATGCTTGCTTAAGGGGAAAGGTGAGTTGGGGTGCTGCATAAAACCAGAGATTGAAATGAGCACAGAAAGTTCCTTAAGTCAAATATGGAATAGACAAGAGCTACTCCTTGCTCAACGAAATGGACTCAACACCGCATATTAAACGCCTAAGAATGTACCTGACTAGTAAGTATCTTAAAACCTATGGATTGCTATGTCTCCGAAAGAGAATCAAGCATGTGTACAGGGGCATAAACGCAGCAGTGATAGGATTGGAGAGGTTCGGTGAGCAAATGAAGACCCTTTGAATTCATATTGCATGGTACCCATTACACGGGTCTTAACTCTCCAGGTTTAAGGTATTCTTCCTTCAGCTAAAACATGCATGTGGAACCCAAGTATGATCAACCATGTGAACGGGAGACGTGTTCAAATATGTCTCAGTTTTCCTCCCCTGGTACTCGGGTGCAACATTCCAGACGCTTTACTAACACTCTCCCCACTTGGAGAGTCAGCGCCTTTAACCTCCTGTTTGGCCCAGTTTGCAATTTCTGCGGAAGATGAACAGGAATAGCGAGAACCAATGAGAGACTAGCTGGAGGTGTCTGGACGGGCAAATTTAACTCTCATTTCCCACCAGGAAGAGGAAATAACCAAAGGCTCAGCATGCCGGGCCAGAACCAGATTAGGGCCTGAAGCCATCCTGCGGTGTTGCGGCCAGGTCACAAGAAAGCGAGTTGAAGAAAGGAGCTCAGGGGCACTGTAATTCACAAACCTGCAGAGTTATAAATGACAGCTATCGTCCAAAAATAGACTGAAGTAAGGCTGCCAAGAGGACTTGAAAGCGGGGCAGAATTGCAGGAAACCGATTTCAGGAGGTAGACTGGAATTGCATTGAAAGCATAGGAAAAGAGGCAGAACGTCCACAATGATGCACTTGGCCAAAAAGGGCGTATGCGTTTTTTCCTGAATATATTCAGGAAAAAACGCATACGCCCTTTTTGGCCAACCAAGCAAGCTTGCAAAGGAAATCTGCACTACAATGAAGTCTCACTTCCCCCCGGTCAAAAGGGCCATCTGAAAAAAGTGTAAAATCCAGAAAGGCAGGACAGGCCATGGAGAACTGGGAGCCTTGTTATGCTGATGGGCTGGATGTAAATTGCCAACAGACACTCGGGAGAAGTGTATGGTGTTTCCTGAAACATCTAAAAAACAAAGCAACAGAGCCTAGGGCACTGCCACTTATGGTCCTATAGCTTAGGGAAATTAAAATCAAAAAGACACAGCCACCCCAAAGTTTGGGATGCCTCTGTTTACAAGAACCTCGTTTACAGTACAAGTTCAACATCGCAGAAAGTGAAAAATGGATAAAGAAGTTGTGGTATTTACTTACAAAGCAATATCACTCAGCAATGAATTCTATGTCATCAGGCCCTTAGCATCACAATGAGTGGATTCAGGTATGATGATTCTAACTGAAATAAGTCACACAGAAAAAGAAACATCATAAGATATCAGTAATACAAGGAATGTAAACTTGGCTACACAGGAACTGAATTACAGAACAGAACAGGGTCTCAAATTTAGAAAACCAACTTATGCTTGCTTAAGGGGAAAGGTGAGTTGGGGTGCTGCATAAAACCAGAGATTGAAATGAGCACAGAAAGTTCCTTAAGTCAAATATGGAATAGACAAGAGCTACTCCTTGCTCAACGAAATGGACTCAAAACCCCATATTAAACCCGTAAGAATGTACCTGACTAGTAAGTATCTTAAAACCTATGGATTGCTATGTCTCCGAAAGAGAATCAAGCATGTGTACAGGGGCATAAACGCAGCAGTGATAGGATTGGAGAGGTTCGGTGAGCAAATGAAGACCCTTTGAAGTCATATTGCATGGTACCCATTCCACGGGTTTCAACTACCCAGGTTTTAGGTATTCTTCCTTCAGCTAAAACATGCATGTGGAACCCAAGTATGATCAACCATGTGAACGGGAGACGTGTTCAAATATGTCTCAGTTTTCCTCCCCTGGTACTCGGGTGCAACATTCCAGACGCTTTACTAACACTCTCCCCACTTGGAGAGTCAGCGCCTTTAACCTCCTGTTTGGCCCAGTTTGCAATTTCTGCGGAAGATGAACAGGAATAGCGAGAACCAATGAGAGGCTAGCTGGAGGTGTCTGGACGGGCAAATTTAACTCTCATTTCCCACCAGGAAGAGGAAATAACCAAAGGCTCAGCGTGCCGTACTGGAACCAGATTAGGGCCTGAAGCCATCCTGCGGTGTTGCGGCCAGCTCAAAAGAAAGCGAGTTGAAGAAAGGAGCTCAGGGGCACTGTAATTCACAAACCTGCAGAGTTATAAATGACAGCTATCGTCCAAAAATAGACTGAAGTAAGGCTGCCAAGAGGACTTGAAAGCGGGGCAGAATTGCAGGAAACCGATTTCAGGAGGTAGACTGGAATTGCATTGAAAGCATAGGAAAAGAGGCAGAACGTCCACAATGATGCACTTGGCCAAAAAGGGCGTATGCGTTTTTTCCTGAATATATTCAGGAAAAAACGCATACGCCCTTTTTGGCCAACCAAGCAAGCTTGCAAAGGAAATCTGCACTACAATGAAGTCTCACTTCCCCACGGTCAAAAGGGCCATCTGAAAAAAGTGTAAAATCCAGAAAGGCAGGACAGGCCATGGAGAACTGGGAGCCTTGTTATGCTGATGGGCGGGATGTAAATTGCCAACAACCACTCGGGAGAAGTGTATGGTGTTTCCTGAAACATCTAAAAAACAAAGCAACAGAACCTAGGGCACTTCCACTTATGGTCCTATAGCTTAGGGAAATTAAAATCAAAAAGACACAGCCACCCCAAAGTTTGGAACGGCTCTGTTTACAAGAACCTTGTTTACAGTACAAGTTCAACATTGCAGAAAGTGAAAAATGGATAAAGAACTTGTGGTACTTACGTACAATGCAGTATCACTCAGCAATGAAATCTATGTCATCAGGCCCGTAGCAGCATAAAGAGTAGATTGAGGTACGATGATTCTAACTGAAATAAGTCACACAGAAAAAGAAACATCATAAGATATCCCTAATACACGGAATGTAAACTTGGCTACACAGGAACTGAATTCCAAAACAGAACAGGGTCTCAAATTTAGAAAACCAACTTATGCTTGCTTAAGGGGAAAGGTGAGTTGGGGTGCTGCATAAAACCAGAGATTGAAATGAGCACAGAAAGTTCCTTAAGTCAAATATGGAATAGACAAGAGCTACTCCTTGCTCAACGAAATGGACTCAAAACCCCATATTAAACCCGTAAGAATGTACCTGACTAGTAAGTATCTTAAAACCTATGGATTGCTATGTCTCCGAAAGAGAATCAAGCATGTGTACAGGGGCATAAACGCAGCAGTGATAGGATTGGAGAGGTTCGGTGAGCAAATGAAGACCCTTTGAAGTCATATTGCATGGTACCCATTCCACGGGTTTCAACTACCCAGGTTTTAGGTATTCTTCCTTCAGCTAAAACATGCATGTGGAACCCAAGTATGATCAACCATGTGAACGGGAGACGTGTTCAAATATGTCTCAGTTTTCCTCCCCTGGTACTCGGGTGCAACATTCCAGACGCTTTACTAACACTCTCCCCACTTGGAGAGTCAGCGCCTTTAACCTCCTGTTTGGCCCAGTTTGCAATTTCTGCGGAAGATGAACAGGAATAGCGAGAACCAATGAGAGGCTAGCTGGAGGTGTCTGGACGGGCAAATTTAACTCTCATTTCCCACCAGGAAGAGGAAATAACCAAAGGCTCAGCGTGCCGTACTGGAACCAGATTAGGGCCTGAAGCCATCCTGCGGTGTTGCGGCCAGCTCAAAAGAAAGCGAGTTGAAGAAAGGAGCTCAGGGGCACTGTAATTCACAAACCTGCAGAGTTATAAATGACAGCTATCGTCCAAAAATAGACTGAAGTAAGGCTGCCAAGAGGACTTGAAAGCGGGGCAGAATTGCAGGAAACCGATTTCAGGAGGTAGACTGGAATTGCATTGAAAGCATAGGAAAAGAGGCAGAACGTCCACAATGATGCACTTGGCCAAAAAGGGCGTATGCGTTTTTTCCTGAATATATTCAGGAAAAAACGCATACGCCCTTTTTGGCCAACCAAGCAAGCTTGCAAAGGAAATCTGCACTACAATGAAGTCTCACTTCCCCCCGGTCAAAAGGGCCATCTGAAAAAAGTGTAAAATCCAGAAAGGCAGGACAGGCCATGGAGAACTGGGAGCCTTGTTATGCTGATGGGCGGGATGTAAATTGCCAACAACCACTCGGGAGAAGTGTATGGTGTTTCCTGAAACATCTATAAAACAAAGCAACAGAACCTAGGGCACTTCCACTTATGGTCCTATAGCTTAGGGAAATTAAAATCAAAAAGACACAGCCACCCCAAAGTTTGGAACGGCTCTGTTTACAAGAACCTTGTTTACAGTACAAGTTCAACATCGCAGAAAGTGAAAAATGGATAAAGAACTTGTGGTACTTACGTACAATGCAGTATCACTCAGCAATGAAATCTATGTCATCAGGCCCGTAGCAGCATAAAGAGTAGATTGAGGTACGATGATTCTAACTGAAATAAGTCACACAGAAAAAGAAACATCATAAGATATCCCTAATACACGGAATGTAAACTTGGCTACACAGGAACTGAATTCCAAAACAGAACAGGGTCTCAAATTTAGAAAACCAACTTATGCTTGCTTAAGGGAAAAGGTGAGTTGGGTTGCTGCATAAAACCAGAGATTGAAATGAGCACAGATAATGTTCCTTAAGCCAAATATGGAATAGACAAGAGCTACTCCTTGCTCAACGAAATGGACTCAACACTGCATATTAAACGCCTAAGAATGTACCTGACTAGTAAGTATCTTAAAACCTATGGATTGCTATGTCTCCAAAAGAGAATCAAGCATGTGTACAGGGGTATAAACGCAGCAGTGATAGGATTGGAGAGGTTCGGTGAGCAAATGAAGACCCTTTGAAGTCATATTGCATGGTACCCATTCCACGGGTTTCAACTACCCATGTTTTAGGTATTCTTCCTTCAGCTAAAACATGCATGTGGAACCCAAGTATGATCAACCATGTGAACGGGAGACGTGTTCAAATATGTCTCAGTTTTCCTCCCCTGGTACTCGGGTGCAACATTCCAGACGCTTTACTAACACTCTCCCCACTTGGAGAGTCAGCGCCTTTAACCTCCTGTTTGGCCCAGTTTGCAATTTCTGCGGAAGATGAACAGGAATAGCGAGAACCAATGAGAGGCTAGCTGGAGGTGTCTGGACGGGCAAATTTAACTCTCATTTCCCACCAGGAAGAGGAAATAACCAAAGGCTCAGCATGCCGGGCCGGAACCAGATTAGGGCCTGAAGTCATCCTGCGGTGTTGCGGCCAGCTCAAAAGAAAGCGAGTTGAACAAAGGAGCTCAGGGGCACTGTAATTCACAAACCTGCAGAGTTATAAATGACAGCTATCGTCCAAAAATAGACTGAAGTAAGGCTGCCAAGAGGACTTGAAAGTGGGGCAGAATTGCAGGAAACCGATTTCAGGAGGTAGACTGGAATTGCATTGAAAGCATAGGAAAAGAGGCAGAACGTCCACAATGATGCACTTGGCCAAAAAGGGCGTATGCGTTTTTTCCTGAATATATTCAGGAAAAAACGCATACGCCCTTTTTGGCCAACCAAGCAAGCTTGCAAAGGAAATCTGCACTACAATGAAGTCTCACTTCCCCCCGGTCAAAAGGGCCATCTGAAAAAAGTGTAAAATCCAGAAAGGCAGGACAGGCCATGGAGAACTGGGAGCCTTGTTATGCTGATGGGCGGGATGTAAATTGCCAACAACCACTCGGGAGAAGTGTATGGTGTTTCCTGAAACATCTAAAAAACAAAGCAACAGAACCTAGGGCACTTCCACTTATGGTCCTATAGCTTAGGGAAATTAAAATCAAAAAGACACAGCCACCCCAAAGTTTGGAACGGCTCTGTTTACAAGAACCTCGTTTACCGTACAAGTTCAACATCGCAGAAAGTGAAAAATGGATAAAGAAGTTGTGGTATTTACTTACAAAGCAATATCACTCAGCAATGAAATCTGTGTCATCAGGCCCTTAGCAGCACAATGAGTGGATTCAGGTATGATGATTCTAACTGAAGTAAGTCACTCAGAAAAAGAAACATCATAAGATATCAGTAATACACGGAATGTAAACTTGGCTACACAGGAACTGAATTACAGAACAGAACAGGGTCTCAAATTTAGAAAACCAACTTATGCTTGCTTAAGGGGAAAGGTGAGTTGGGGTGCTGCATAAAACCAGAGATTGAAATGAGCACAGAAAGTTCCTTAAGTCAAATATGGAATAGACAAGAGCTACTCCTTGCTCAACGAAATGGACTCAACACCGCATATTAAACGCCTAAGAATGTACCTGACTAGTAAGTATCTTAAAACCTATGGATTGCTATGTCTCCGAAAGAGAATCAAGCATGTGTACAGGGGCATAAACGCAGCAGTGATAGGATTGGAGAGGTTCGGTGAGCAAATGAAGACCCTTTGAAGTCATATTGCATGGTACCCATTCCACGGGTTTCAACTACCCAGGTTTTAGGTATTCTTCCTTCAGCTAAAACATGCATGTGGAACCCAAGTATGATCAACCATGTGAACGGGAGACGTGTTCAAATATGTCTCAGTTTTCCTCCCCTGGTACTCGGGTGCAACATTCCAGACGCTTTACTAACACTCTCCCCACTTGGAGAGTCAGCGCCTTTAACCTCCTGTTTGGCCCAGTTTGCAATTTCTGCGGAAGATGAACAGGAATAGCGAGAACCAATGAGAGGCTAGCTGGAGGTGTCTGGACGGGCAAATTTAACTCTCATTTCCCACCAGGAAGAGGAAATAACCAAAGGCTCAGCGTGCCGTACTGGAACCAGATTAGGGCCTGAAGCCATCCTGCGGTGTTGCGGCCAGCTCAAAAGAAAGCGAGTTGAAGAAAGGAGCTCAGGGGCACTGTAATTCACAAACCTGCAGAGTTATAAATGACAGCTATCGTCCAAAAATAGACTGAAGTAAGGCTGCCAAGAGGACTTGAAAGCGGGGCAGAATTGCAGGAAACCGATTTCAGGAGGTAGACTGGAATTGCATTGAAAGCATAGGAAAAGAGGCAGAACGTCCACAATGATGCACTTGGCCAAAAAGGGCGTATGCGTTTTTTCCTGAATATATTCAGGAAAAAACGCATACGCCCTTTTTGGCCAACCAAGCAAGCTTGCAAAGGAAATCTGCACTACAATGAAGTCTCACTTCCCCCCGGTCAAAAGGGCCATCTGAAAAAAGTGTAAAATCCAGAAAGGCAGGACAGGCCATGGAGAACTGGGAGCCTTGTTATGCTGATGGGCGGGATGTAAATTGCCAACAACCACTCGGGAGAAGTGTATGGTGTTTCCTGAAACATCTATAAAACAAAGCAACAGAACCTAGGGCACTTCCACTTATGGTCCTATAGCTTAGGGAAATTAAAATCAAAAAGACACAGCCACCCCAAAGTTTGGAACGGCTCTGTTTACAAGAACCTTGTTTACAGTACAAGTTCAACATCGCAGAAAGTGAAAAATGGATAAAGAACTTGTGGTACTTACGTACAATGCAGTATCACTCAGCAATGAAATCTATGTCATCAGGCCCGTAGCAGCATAAAGAGTAGATTGAGGTACGATGATTCTAACTGAAATAAGTCACACAGAAAAAGAAACATCATAAGATATCCCTAATACACGGAATGTAAACTTGGCTACACAGGAACTGAATTCCAAAACAGAACAGGGTCTCAAATTTAGAAAACCAACTTATGCTTGCTTAAGGGAAAATGTGAGTTGGGTTGCTGCATAAAACCAGAGATTGAAATGAGCACAGATAATGTTCCTTAAGCCAAATATGGAATAGACAAGAGCTACTCCTTGCTCAACGAAATGGACTCAACACTGCATATTAAACGCCTAAGAATGTACCTGACTAGTAAGTATCGTAAAACCTATGGATTGCTATGTCTCCAAAAGAGAATCAAGCATGTGTACAGGGGTATAAACGCAGCAGTGATAGGATTGGAGAGGTTCGGTGAGCAAATGAAGACCCTTTGAAGTCATATTGCATGGTACCCATTCCACGGGTTTCAACTACCCAGGTTTTAGGTATTCTTCCTTCAGCTAAAACATGCATGTGGAACCCAAGTATGATCAACCATGTGAACGGGAGACGTGTTCAAATATGTCTCAGTTTTCCTCCCCTGGTACTCGGGTGCAACATTCCAGACGCTTTACTAACACTCTCCCCACTTGGAGAGTCAGCGCCTTTAACCTCCTGTTTGGCCCAGTTTGCAATTTCTGCGGAAGATGAACAGGAATAGCGAGAACCAATGAGAGGCTAGCTGGAGGTGTCTGGACGGGCAAATTTAACTCTAATTTCCCACCAGGAAGAGGAAATAACCAAAGGCTCAGCGTGCCGTACCGGAACCAGATTAGGGCCTGAAGCCATCCTGCGGTGTTGCGGCCAGCTCAAAAGAAAGCGAGTTGAAGAAAGGAGCTCAGGGGCACTGTAATTCACAAACATGCAGAGTTATAAATGACAGCTATCGTCCAAAAATAGACTGAAGTAAGGCTGCCAAGAGGACTTGAAAGCGGGGCAGAATTGCAGGAAACCGATTTCAGGAGGTAGACTGGAATTGCATTGAAAGCATAGGAAAAGAGGCAGAACGTCCACAATGATGCACTTGGCCAAAAAGGGCGTATGCGTTTTTTCCTGAATATATTCAGGAAAAAACGCATACGCCCTTTTTGGCCAACCAAGCAAGCTTGCAAAGGAAATCTGCACTACAATGAAGTCTCACTTCCCCCCGGTCAAAAGGGCCATCTGAAAAAAGTGTAAAATCCAGAAAGGCAGGACAGGCCATGGAGAACTGGGAGCCTTGTTATGCTGATGGGCGGGATGTAAATTGCCAACAACCACTCGGGAGAAGTGTATGGTGTTTCCTGAAACATCTAAAAAACAAAGCAACAGAGCCTAGGGCACTTCCACTTATGGTCCTATAGCTTAGGGAAATTAAAATCAAAAAGACACAGCCACCCCAAAGTTTGGAACGGCTCTGTTTACAAGAACCTCATTTACAGTACAAGTTCAACATCGCAGAAAGTGAAAAATGGATAAAGAAGTTGTGGTATTTACTTACAAAGCAATATCACTCAGCAATGAAATCTGTGTCATCAGGCCCTTAGCAGCACAATGAGTGGATTCAGGTATGATGATTCTAACTGAAGTAAGTCACTCAGAAAAAGAAACATCATAAGATATCAGTAATACACGGAATGTAAACTTCGCTACACAGGAACTGAATTACAGAACAGAACAGGGTCTCAAATTTAGAAAACCAACTTATGCTTGCTTAAGGGGAAAGGTGAGTTGGGGTGCTGCATAAAACCAGAGATTGAAATGAGCACAGAAAGTTCCTTAAGTCAAATATGGAATAGACAAGAGCTACTCCTTGCTCAACGAAATGGACTCAAAACCCCATATTAAACCCGTAAGAATGTACCTGACTAGTAAGTATCTTAAAACCTATGGATTGCTATGTCTCCGAAAGAGAATCAAGCATGTGTACAGGGGCATAAATGCAGCAGTGATAGGATTGGAGAGGTTCGGTGAGCAAATGAAGACCCTTTGAAGTCATATTGCATGGTACCCATTCCACGGGTTTCAACTACCCAGGTTTTAGGTATTCTTCCTTCAGCTAAAACATGCATGTGGAACCCAAGTATGATCAACCATGTGAACGGGAGACGTGTTCAAATATGTCTCAGTTTTCCTCCCCTGGTACTCGGGTGCAACATTCCAGACGCTTTACTAACACTCTCCCCACTTGGAGAGTCAGCGCCTTTAACATCCTGTTTGGCCCAGTTTGCAATTTCTGCGGAAGATGAACAGGAATAGCGAGAACCAATGAGAGGCTAGCTGGAGGTGTCTGGACGGGCAAATTTAACTCTCATTTCCCACCAGGAAGAGGAAATAACCAAAGGCTCAGCGTGCCGTACTGGAACCAGATTAGGGCCTGAAGCCATCCTGCGGTGTTGCGGCCAGCTCAAAAGAAAGCGAGTTGAAGAAAGGAGCTCAGGGGCACTGTAATTCACAAACCTGCAGAGTTATAAATGACAGCTATCGTCCAAAAATAGACTGAAGTAAGGCTGCCAAGAGGACTTGAAAGCGGGGCAGAATTGCAGGAAACCGATTTCAGGAGGTAGACTGGAATTGCATTGAAAGCATAGGAAAAGAGGCAGAACGTCCACAATGATGCACTTGGCCAAAAAGGGCGTATGCGTTTTTTCCTGAATATATTCAGGAAAAAACGCATACGCCCTTTTTGGCCAACCAAGCAAGCTTGCAAAGGAAATCTGCACTACAATGAAGTCTCACTTCCCCACGGTCAAAAGGGCCATCTGAAAAAAGTGTAAAATCCAGAAAGGCAGGACAGGCCATGGAGAACTGGGAGCCTTGTTATGCTGATGGGCGGGATGTAAATTGCCAACAACCACTCGGGAGAAGTGTATGGTGTTTCCTGAAACATCTAAAAAACAAAGCAACAGAACCTAGGGCACTTCCACTTATGGTCCTATAGCTTAGGGAAATTAAAATCAAAAAGACACAGCCACCCCAAAGTTTGGAACGGCTCTGTTTACAAGAACCTTGTTTACAGTACAAGTTCAACATCGCAGAAAGTGAAAAATGGATAAAGAACTTGTGGTACTTACGTACAATGCAGTATCACTCAGCAATGAAATCTATGTCATCAGGCCCGTAGCAGCATAAAGAGTAGATTGAGGTACGATGATTCTAACTGAAATAAGTCACACAGAAAAAGAAACATCATAAGATATCCCTAATACACGGAATGTAAACTTGGCTACACAGGAACTGAATTCCAAAACAGAACAGGGTCTCAAATTTAGAAAACCAACTTATGCTTGGTTAAGGGGAAAGGTGAGTTGGGTTGCTGCATAAAACCAGAGATTGAAATGAGCACAGATAATGTTCCTTAAGCCAAATATGGAATAGACAAGAGCTACTCCTTGCTCAACGAAATGGACTCAACACCGCATATTAAACGCCTAAGAATGTACCTGACTAGTAAGTATCTTAAAACCTATGGATTGCTATGTCTCCGAAAGAGAATCAAGCATGTGTACAGGGGCATAAACGCAGCAGTGATAGGATTGGAGAGGTTCGGTGAGCAAATGAAGACCCTTTGAAGTCATATTGCATGGTACCCATTACACGGGTCTTAACTCTCCAGGTTTAAGGTATTCTTCCTTCAGCTAAAACATGCATGTGGAACCCAAGTATGATCAACCATGTGAACGGGAGACGTGTTCAAATATGTCTCAGTTTTCCTCCCCTGGTACTCGGGTGCAACATTCCAGACGCTTTACTAACACTCTCCCCACTTGGAGAGTCAGCGCCTTTAACCTCCTGTTTGGCCCAGTTTGCAATTTCTGCGGAAGATGAACAGGAATAGCGAGAACCAATGAGAGACTAGCTGGAGGTGTCTGGACGGGCAAATTTAACTCTCATTTCCCACCAGGAAGAGGAAATAACCAAAGGCTCAGCATGCCGGGCCGGAACCAGATTAGGGCCTGAAGCCATCCTGCGGTGTTGCGGCCAGGTCACAAGAAAGCAAGTTGAAGAAAGGAGCTCAGGGGCACTGTAATTCACAAACCTGCAGAGTTATAAATGACAGCTATCGTCCAAAAATAGACTGAAGTAAGGCTGCCAAGAGGACTTGAAAGCGGGGCAGAATTGCAGGAAACCGATTTCAGGAGGTAGACTGGAATTGCATTGAAAGCATAGGAAAAGAGGCAGAACGTCCACAATGATGCACTTGGCCAAAAAGGGCGTATGCGTTTTTTCCTGAATATATTCAGGAAAAAACGCATACGCCCTTTTTGGCCAACCAAGCAAGCTTGCAAAGGAAATCTGCACTACAATGAAGTCTCACTTCCCCCCGGTCAAAAGGGCCATCTGAAAAAAGTGTAAAATCCAGAAAGGCAGGACAGGCCATGGAGAACTGGGAGCCTTGTTATGCTGATGGGCGGGATGTAAATTGCCAACAACCACTCGGGAGAAGTGTATGGTGTTTCCTGAAACATCTAAAAAACAAAGCAACAGAGCCTAGGGCACTTCCACTTATGGTCCTATAGCTTAGGGAAATTAAAATCAAAAAGACACAGCCACCCCAAAGTTTGGAACGGCTCTGTTTACAAGAACCTCATTTACAGTACAAGTTCAACATCGCAGAAAGTGAAAAATGGATAAAGAAGTTGTGGTATTTACTTACAAAGCAATATCACTCAGCAATGAAATCTGTGTCATCAGGCCCTTAGCAGCACAATGAGTGGATTCAGGTATGATGATTCTAACTGAAGTAAGTCACTCAGAAAAAGAAACATCATAAGATATCAGTAATACACGGAATGTCAACTTGGCTACACAGGAACTGAATTACAGAACAGAACAGGGTCTCAAATTTAGAAAACCAACTTATGCTTGCTTAAGGGGAAAGGTGAGTTGGGGTGCTGCATAAAACCAGAGATTGAAATGAGCACAGATAAAGTTCCTTAAGTCAAATATGGAATAGACAAGAGCTGCTCCTTGCTCAACGAAATGGACACAAAACCCCATATTAAATGCCTAAGAATGTACCTGACTAGTAAGTATCGTAAAACCTATGGATTGCTATGTCTCCAAAAGAGAATCAAGCATGTGTACAGGGGCATAAACGCAGCAGTGATAGGATTGGAGAGGTTCGGTGAGCAAATGAAGACCCTGTGAAGTCATATTGCATGGTACCCATTACACGGGTCTCAACTCTCCAGGTTTAAGGTATTCTTCCTTCAGCTAAAACATGCATGTGGAACCCAAGTATGATCAACCATGTGAACGGGAGACGTGTTCAAATATGTCTCAGTTTTCCTCCCCTGGTACTCGGGTGCAACATTCCAGATGCTTTACTAACACTCTCCCCACTTGGAGAGTCAGCGCCTTTAACCTCCTGTTTGGCCCAGTTTGCAATTTCTGCGGAAGATGAACAGGAATAGCGAGAACCAATGAGAGGCTAGCTGGAGGTGTCTGGACGGGCAAATTTAACTCTCATTTCCCACCAGGAAGAGGAAATAACCAAAGGCTCAGCGTGCCGTACCGGAACCAGATTAGGGCCTGAAGCCATCCTGCGGTGTTGCGGCCAGGTCACAAGAAAGCGAGTTGAAGAAAGGAGCTCAGGGGCACTGTAATTCACAAACCTGCAGAGTTATAAATGACAGCTATCGTCCAAAAATACACTGAAGTAAGGCTGCCAAGAGGACTTGAAAGCGGGGCAGAATTGCAGGAAACCGATTTCAGGAGGTAGACTGGAATTGCATTGAAAGCATAGGAAAAGAGGCAGAACGTCCACAATGATGCACTTGGCCAAAAAGGGCGTATGCGTTTTTTCCTGAATATATTCAGGAAAAAACGCATACGCCCTTTTTGGCCAACCAAGCAAGCTTGCAAAGGAAATCTGCACTACAATGAAGTCTCACTTCCCCCCGGTCAAAAGGGCCATCTGAAAAAAGTGTAAAATCCAGAAAGGCAGGACAGGCCATGGAGAACTGGGAGCCTTGTTATGCTGATGGGCGGGATGTAAATTGCCAACAACCACTCGGGAGAAGTGTATGGTGTTTCCTGAAACATCTAAAAAACAAAGCAACAGAACCTAGGGCACTTCCACTTATGGTCCTATAGCTTAGGGAAATTAAAATCAAAAAGACACAGCCACCCCAAAGTTTGGAACGGCTCTGTTTACAAGAACCTCGTTTACAGTACAAGTTCAACATCGCAGAAAGTGAAAAATGGATAAAGAAGTTGTGGTATTTACTTACAAAGCAATATCACTCAGCAATGAAATCTGTGTCATCAGGCCCTTAGCAGCACAATGAGTGGATTCAGGTATGATGATTCTAACTGAAGTAAGTCACACAGAAAAAGAAACATCATAAGATATCAGTAATACACGGAATGTAAACTTGGCTACACAGGAACTGAATTACAGAACAGAACAGGGTCTCAAATTTAGAAAACCAACTTATGCTTGCTTAAGGGGAAAGGTGAGTTGGGGTGCTGCATAAAACCAGAGATTGAAATGAGCACAGATAAAGTTCCTTAAGTCAAATATGGAATAGACAAGAGCTACTCCTTGCTCAACGAAATGGACTCAACACCGCATATTAAACGCCTAAGAATGTACCTGACTAGTAAGTATCTTAAAACCTATGGATTGCTATGTCTCCGAAAGAGAATCAAGCATGTGTACAGGGGCATAAACGCAGCAGTGATAGGATTGGAGAGGTTCGGTGAGCAAATGAAGACCCTTTGAAGTCATATTGCATGGTACCCATTACACGGGTCTTAACTCTCCAGGTTTAAGGTATTCTTCCTTCAGCTAAAACATGCATGTGGAACCCAAGTATGATCAACCATGTGAACGGGAGATGTGTTCAAATATGTCTCAGTTTTCCTCCCCTGGTACTCGGGTGCAACATTCCAGACGCTTTACTAACACTCTCCCCACTTGGAGAGTCAGCGCCTTTAACCTCCTGTTTGGCCCAGTTTGCAATTTCTGCGGAAGATGAACAGGAATAGCAAGAACCAATGAGAGGCTAGCTGGAGGTGTCTGGACGGGCAAATTTAACTCTCATTTCCCACCAGGAAGAGGAAATAACCAAAGGCTCAGCATGCCGTACCGGAACCAGATTAGGGCCTGAAGCCATCCTGCGGTGTTGCGGCCAGGTCACAAGAAAGCAAGTTGAAGAAAGGAGCTCAGGGGCACTGTAATTCACAAACCTGCAGAGTTATAAATGACAGCTATCGTCCAAAAATAGACTGAAGTAAGGCTGCCAAGAGGACTTGAAAGCGGGGCAGAATTGCAGGAAACCGATTTCAGGAGGTAGACTGGAATTGCATTGAAAGCATAGGAAAAGAGGCAGAACGTCCACAATGATGCACTTGGCCAAAAAGGGCGTATGCGTTTTTTCCTGAATATATTCAGGAAAAAACGCATACGCCCTTTTTGGCCAACCAAGCAAGCTTGCAAAGGAAATCTGCACTACAATGAAGTCTCACTTCCCCCCGGTCAAAAGGGCCATCTGAAAAAAGTGTAAAATCCAGAAAGGCAGGACAGGCCATGGAGAACTGGGAGCCTTGTTATGCTGATGGGCGGGATGTAAATTGCCAACAACCACTCGGGTGAAGTGTATGGTGTTTCCTGAAACATCTAAAAAACAAAGCAACAGAACCTAGGGCACTTCCACTTATGGTCCTATAGCTTAGGGAAATTAAAATCAAAAAGACACAGCCACCCCAAAGTTTGGAACGGCTCTGTTTACAAGAACCTCGTTTACAGTACAAGTTCAACATCGCAGAAAGTGAAAAATGGATAAAGAAGTTGTGGTATTTAATTACAAAGCAATATCACTCAGCAATGAAATCTGTGTCATCAGGCCCTTAGCAGCACAATGAGTGGATTCAGGTATGATGATTCTAACTGAAGTAAGTCACACAGAAAAAGAAACATCATAAGATATCAGTAATACACGGAATGTAAACTTGGCTACACAGGAACTGAATTACAGAACAGAACAGGGTCTCAAATTTAGAAAACCAACTTATGCTTGCTTAAGGGGAAAGGTGAGTTGGGGTGCTGCATAAAACCAGAGATTGAAATGAGCACAGATAAAGTTCCTTAAGTCAAATATGGAATAGACAAGAGCTACTCCTTGCTCAACGAAATGGACTCAACACCGCATATTAAACGCCTAAGAATGTACCTGACTAGTAAGTATCTTAAAACCTATGGATTGCTATGTCTCCGAAAGAGAATCAAGCATGTGTACAGGGGCATAAACGCAGCAGTGATAGGATTGGAGAGGTTCGGTGAGCAAATGAAGACCCTTTGAAGTCATATTGCATGGTACCCATTACACGGGTCTTAACTCTCTAGGTTTAAGGTATTCTTCCTTCAGCTAAAACATGCATGTGGAACCCAAGTATGATCAACCATGTGAACGGGAGATGTGTTCAAATATGTTTCAGTTTTCCTCCCCTGGTACTCGGGTGCAACATTCCAGACGCTTTACTAACACTCTCCCCACTTGGAGAGTCAGCGCCTTTAACCTCCTGTTTGGCCCAGTTTGCAATTTCTGCGGAAGATGAACAGGAATAGCAAGAACCAATGAGAGGCTAGCTGGAGGTGTCTGGACGGGCAAATTTAACTCTCATTTCCCACCAGGAAGAGGAAATAACCAAAGGCTCAGCATGCCGTACCGGAACCAGATTAGGGCCTGAAGCCATCCTGCGGTGTTGCGGCCAGGTCACAAGAAAGCAAGTTGAAGAAAGGAGCTCAGGGGCACTGTAATTCACAAACCTGCAGAGTTATAAATGACAGCTATCGTCCAAAAATAGACTGAAGTAAGGCTGCCAAGAGGACTTGAAAGCGGGGCAGAATTGCAGGAAACCGATTTCAGGAGGTAGACTGGAATTGCATTGAAAGCATAGGAAAAGAGGCAGAACGTCCACAATGATGCACTTGGCCAAAAAGGGCGTATGCGTTTTTTCCTGAATATATTCAGGAAAAAACGCATACGCCCTTTTTGGCCAACCAAGCAAGCTTGCAAAGGAAATCTGCACTACAATGAAGTCTCACTTCCCCCCGGTCAAAAGGGCCATCTGAAAAAAGTGTAAAATCCAGAAAGGCAGGACAGGCCATGGAGAACTGGGAGCCTTGTTATGCTGATGGGCGGGATGTAAATTGCCAACAACCACTCGGGTGAAGTGTATGGTGTTTCCTGAAACATCTAAAAAACAAAGCAACAGAACCGAGGGCACTTCCACTTATGGTCCTATAGCTTAGGGAAATTAAAATCAAAAAGACACAGCCACCCCAAAGTTTGGAACGGCTCTGTTTACAAGAACCTCGTTTACAGTACAAGTTCAACATCGCAGAAAGTGAAAAATGGATAAAGAAGTTGTGGTATTTACTTACAAAGCAATATCACTCAGCAATGAAATCTGTGTCATCAGGCCCTTAGCAGCACAATGAGTGGATTCAGGTATGATGATTCTAACTGAAGTAAGTCACACAGAAAAAGAAACATCATAAGATATCAGTAATACACGGAATGTAAACTTGGCTACACAGGAACTGAATTACAGAACAGAACAGGGACTCAAATTCAGAAAACCAACTTATGTTTGCTTAAGGGTAAAGGTGAGTTGGGGTGCTGCATAAAACCAGAGATTGAAATGAGCACAGATAAAGTTCCTTAAGTCAAATATGGAATAGACAAGAGCTACTCCTTGCTCAACGAAATGGACTCAACACCGCATATTAAACGCCTAAGAATGTACCTGACTAGTAAGTATCTTAAAACCTATGGATTGCTATGTCCCCGAAAGAGAATCAAGCATGTGTACAGGGGCATAAACGTAGCAGTGATAGGATTGGAGAGGTTCGGTGAGCAAATGAAGACCCTTTGAAGTCATATTGCATGGTACCCATTCCACGGGTTTCAACTACCCAGGTTTAAGGTATTCTTCCTTCAGCTAAAACATGCATGTGGAACCTAGAGTATGATCAACCATGTGATCGGGAGACGTGTTCAAATATGTCAGTTTTCGTACCCTGGTACTCGGGTGCAACATTCCAGACGCTTTACTAACACTCTCCCGACTTGGAGAGTCAGTCCCTTTAACCTCCTGTTTGGCCCAGTTTGCAATTTCTGCGGAAGATGAACAGGAATAGCAAGAACCAATGAGAGGCTAGCTGGAGAAGTCTGGACGGGCAAATTTAACTCTCATTTCCCACCAGGAAGAAGAAATAACCAAAGGCTCAGCATGCCGTACCGGAACCAGATTAGGGCCTGAAGCCATCCTGCGGTGTTGCGGCCAGGTCACAAGAAAGCAAGTTGAAGAAAGGAGCTCAGGGGCACTGTAATTCACAAACCTGCAGAGTTATAAATGACAGCTATCGTCCAAAAATAGACTGAAGTAAGGCTGCCAAGAGGACTTGAAAGCGGGGCAGAATTGCAGGAAACCGATTTCAGGAGGTAGACTGGAATTGCATTGAAAGCATAGGAAAAGAGGCAGAACGTCCACAATGATGCACTTGGCCAAAAAGGGCGTATGCGTTTTTTCCTGAATATATTCAGGAAAAAACGCATACGCCCTTTTTGGCCAACCAAGCAAGCTTGCAAAGGAAATGTGCACTACAATGAAGTCTCACTTCCCCCCGGTCAAAAGGGCCCTCTGAAAAAAGTGTAAAATCCAGAAAGGCAGGACAGGCCATGGAGAACTGGGAGCCTTGTTATGCTGATGGGCGGGATGTAAATTGCCAACAACCACTCGGGAGAAGTGTATGGTGTTTCCTGAAACATGTAAACAACAAAGCAACAGAACCTAGGGCACTTCCACTTATGGTCCTATAGCTTAGGGAAATTAAAATCAAAAAGACACAGCCACCCCAAAGTTTGGAACGGCTCTGTTTACAAGAACCTCGTTTACAGTACAAGTTCAACATCGCAGAAAGTGAAAAATGGATAAAGAAGTTGTGGTATTTACTTACAATGCAGTATCACTCAGCAATGAAATCTATGTCATCAGGCCCTTAGCAGCATAATGAGTGGATTCAGGTACGATGATTCTAACTGAAATAAGTCACACAGAAAAAGAAACATCATAAGATATCACTAATACACGGAATGTAAACTTGGCTACACAGGAACTGCATTCCAGAACAGAACAGGGTCTCAAATTTAGAAAACCAACTTATGCTTGCTTAAGGGGAAAGGTGAGTTGGGGTGCTGCATAAAACCAGAGATTGAAATGAGCACAGATAAAGTTCCTTAAGCCAAATATGGAATAGACAAGAGCTACTCCTTGCTCAACGAAATGGACTCAAAACCCCATATTAAACCCCTAAGAATGTACCTGACTAGTAAGTATCTTAAAACCTATGGATTGCTATGTCTCCAAAAGAGAATCAAGCGTGTGTACAGGGGAATAAACGCAGCAGTGATAGGATTGGAGAGGTTCGGTGAGCAAATGAAGACCCTTTGAAGTCATATTGCATGGTACCCATTACACGGGTCTCAACTCTCCAGGTTTAAGGTATTCTTCCTTCAGCTAAAACATGCATGTGGAACCCAGAGTATGATCAACCATGTGAACGGGAGACGTGTTCAAATATGTCTCAGTTTTCCTCCCCTGGTACTCGGGTGCAACATTCCAGACGCTTTACTAACACTCTCCCGACTTGGAGAGTCAGTCCCTTTAACCTCCTGTTTGGCCCAGTTTGCAATTTCTGCGGAAGATGAACAGGAATAGCGAGAACCAATGAGAGGCTAGCTGGAGGTGTCTGGACGGGCAAATTTAACTCTCATTTCCCACCAGGAAGAGGAAATAACCAAAGGCTCAGCGTGCCGTACCGGAACCAGATTAGGGCCTGAAGCCATCCTGCGGTGTTGCGGCCAGCTCACAAGAAAGCGAGTTGAAGAAAGGAGCTCAGGGGCACTGTAATTCACAAACCTGCAGAGTTATAAATGACAGCTATCGTCCAAAAATAGACTGAAGTAAGGCTGCCAAGAGGACTTGAAAGCGGGGCAGAATTGCAGGAAACCGATTTCAGGAGGTAGACTGGAATTGCATTGAAAGCATAGGAAAAGAGGCAGAACGTCCACAATGATGCACTTGGCCAAAAAGGGCGTATGCGTTTTTTCCTGAATATATTCAGGAAAAAACGCATACGCCCTTTTTGGCCAACCAAGCAAGCTTGCAAAGGAAATCTGCACTACAATGAAGTCTCACTTCCCCCCGGTCAAAAGGGCCATCTGAAAAAAGTGTAAAATCCAGAAAGGCAGGACAGGCCATGGAGAACTGGGAGCCTTGTTATGCTGATGGGCGGGATGTAAATTGCCAACAGACACTCGGGAGAAGTGTATGGTGTTTCCTGAAACATCTAAAAAACAAAGCAACAGAGCCTAGGGCACTGCCACTTATGGTCCTATAGCTTAGGGAAATTAAAATCAAAAAGACACAGCCACCCCAAAGTTTGGGACGCCTCTGTTTACAAGAACCTCGTTTACAGTACAAGTTCAACATCGCAGAAAGTGAAAAATGGATAAAGAACTTGTGGTACTTACGTACAATGCAGTATCACTCAGCAATGAAATCTATGTCATCAGGCCCGTAGCAGCATAATGAGTGGATTCAGGTACGATGATTCTAACTGAAATAAGTCACACAGAAAAAGAAACATCATAAGATATCACTAATACACGGAATGTAAACTTGGCTACACAGGAACTGCATTCCAGAACAGAACAGGGTCTCAAATTTAGAAAACCAACTTATGCTTGCTTAAGGGGAAAGGTGAGTTGGGGTGCTGCATAAAACCAGAGATTGAAATGAGCACAGATAAAGTTCCTTAAGCCAAATATGGAATAGACAAGAGCTACTCCTTGCTCAACGAAATGGACTCAAAACCCCATATTAAACGCATAAGAATGTACCTGACTAGTAAGTATCGGAAAACCTATGGATTGCTATGTCTCCAAAAGAGAATCAAGCATGTGTACAGGGGCATAAACGCAGCAGTGATAGGATTGGAGAGGTTTGGTGAGCAAATGAAGACCCTTTGAAGTCATCTTGCATGGTACCCATTACACGGGTCTCAACTCTCCAGGTTTAAGGTATTCTTCCTTCAGCTAAAACATGCATGTGGAACCCAGAGTATGATCAACCATGTGAACGGGAGACGTGTTCAAATATGTCTCAGTTTTCCTCCCCTGGTACTCGGGTGCAACATTCCAGACGCTTTACTAACACTCTCCCGACTTGGAGAGTCAGTCCCTTTAACCTCCTGTTTGGCCCAGTTTGCAATTTCTGCGGAAGATGAACAGGAATAGCGAGAACCAATGAGAGGCTAGCTGGAGGTGTCTGGACGGGGAAATTTAACTCTCATTTCCCACCAGGAAGAGGAAATAACCAAAGGCTCAGCGTGCCGTACCGGAACCAGATTAGGGCCTGAAGCCATCCTGCGGTGTTGCGGCCAGCTCAAAAGAAAGCGAGTTGAAGAAAGGATCTCAGGGGCACTGTAATTCACAAACCTGCAGAGTTATAAATGACAGCTATCGTCCAAAAATAGACTGAAGTAAGGCTGCCAAGAGGACTTGAAAGCGGGGCAGAATTGCAGGAAACCGATTTCAGGAGGTAGACTGGAATTGCATTGAAAGCATAGGAAAAGAGGCAGAACGTCCACAATGATGCACTTGGTCAAAAAGGGCGTATGCGTTTTTTCCTGAATATATTCAGGAAAAAACGCATACGCCCTTTTTGGCCAACCAAGCAAGCTTGCAAAGGAAATCTGCACTACAATGAAGTCTCACTTCCCCCCGGTCAAAAGGGCCATCTGAAAAAAGTGTAAAATCCAGAAAGGCAGGACAGGCCATGGAGAACTGGGAGCCTTGTTATGCTGATGGGCGGGATGTAAATTGCCAACAACCACTCGGGAGAAGTGTATGGTGTTTCCTGAAGCATCTAAAAAACAAAGCAACAGAACCGAGGGCACTTCCACTTATGGTCCTATAGCTTAGGGAAATTAAAATCAAAAAGACACAGCCACCCCAAAGTTTGGAACGGCTCTGTTTACAAGAACCTCGTTTACAGTACAAGTTCAACATCGCAGAAAGTGAAAAATGGATAAAGAAGTTGTGGTATTTACTTACAAAGCAATATCACTCAGCAATGAAATCTGTGTCATCAGGCCCTTAGCAGCACAATGAGTGGATTCAGGTATGATGATTCTAACTGAAGTAAGTCACACAGAAAAAGAAACATCATAAGATATCAGTAATACACGGAATGTAAACTTGGCTACACAGGAACTGAATTACAGAACAGAACAGGGACTCAAATTCAGAAAACCAACTTATGTTTGCTTAAGGGTAAAGGTGAGTGGGGGTGCTGCATAAAACCAGAGATTGAAATGAGCACAGATAAAGTTCCTTAAATCAAATATGGAATAGACAAGAGCTACTCCTTGCTCAACGAAATGGACTCAACACCGCATATTAAACGCCTAAGAATGTACCTGACTAGTAAGTATCTTAAAACCTATGGATTGCTATGTCTCCGAAAGAGAATCAAGCATGTGTACAGGGGCATAAACGCAGCAGTGATAGGATTGGAGAGGTTCGGTGAGCAAATGAAGACCCTTTGAAGTCATATTGCATGGTACCCATTCCACGGGTTTCAACTACCCAGGTTTAAGGTATTCTTCCTTCAGCTAAAACATGCATGTGGAACCTAGAGTATGATCAACCATGTGATCGGGAGACGTGTTCAAATATGTCAGTTTTCGTACCCTGGTACTCGGGTGCAACATTCCAGACGCTTTACTAACACTCTCCCGACTTGGAGAGTCAGTCCCTTTAACCTCCTGTTTGGCCCAGTTTGCAATTTCTGCGGAAGATGAACAGGAATAGCAAGAACCAATGAGAGGCTAGCTGGAGAAGTCTGGACGGGCAAATTTAACTCTCATTTCCCACCAGGAAGAAGAAATAACCAAAGGCTCAGCATGCCGTACCGGAACCAGATTAGGGCCTGAAGCCATCCTGCGGTGTTGCGGCCAGGTCACAAGAAAGCAAGTTGAAGAAAGGAGCTCAGGGGCACTGTAATTCACAAACCTGCAGAGTTATAAATGACAGCTATCGTCCAAAAATACACTGAAGTAAGGCTGCCAAGAGGACTTGAAAGCGGGGCAGAATTGCAGGAAACCGATTTCAGGAGGTAGACTGGAATTGCATTGAAAGCATAGGAAAAGAGGCAGAACGTCCACAATGATGCACTTGGCCAAAAAGGGCGTATGCGTTTTTTCCTGAATATATTCAGGAAAAAACGCATACGCCCTTTTTGGCCAACCAAGCAAGCTTGCAAAGGAAATCTGCACTACAATGAAGTCTCACTTCCCCCCGGTCAAAAGGGCCCTCTGAAAAAAGTGTAAAATCCAGAAAGGCAGGACAGGCCATGGAGAACTGGGAGCCTTGTTATGCTGATGGGCGGGATGTAAATTGCCAACAACCACTCGGGAGAAGTGTATGGTGTTTCCTGAAACATGTAAACAAAAAAGCAACAGAACCTAGGGCACTTCCACTTATGGTCCTATAGCTTAGGGAAATTAAAATCAAAAAGACACAGCCACCCCAAAGTTTGGAACGGCTCTGTTTACAAGAACCTCGTTTACAGTACAAGTTCAACATCACAGAAAGTGAAAAATGGATAAAGAAGTTGTGGTATTTACTTACAAAGCAATATCACTCAGCAATGAAATCTGTGTCATCAGGCCCTTAGCAGCACAATGAGTGGATTCAGGTATGATGATTCTAACTGAAGTAAGTCACACAGAAAAAGAAACATCATAAGATATCAGTAATACACGGAATGTAAACTTGGCTACACAGGAACTGAATTACAGAACAGAACAGGGTCTCAAATTTAGAAAACCAACTTATGCTTGCTTAAGGGTAAAGGTGAGTTGGGGTGCTGCATAAAACCAGAGATTGAAATGAGCACAGATAAAGTTCCTTAAGTCAAATATGGAATAGACAAGAGCTACTCCTTGCTCAACGAAATGGACTCAACACCGCATATTAAACGCCTAAGAATGTACCTGACTAGTAAGTATCTTAAAAACCTATGGATTGCTATGTCTCCGAAAGAGAATCAAGCATGTGTACAGGGGCATAAACGCAGCCGTGATAGGATTGGAGAGGTTCGGTGAGCAAATGAAGACCCTTTGAAGTCATATTGCATGGTACCCATTACACGGGTCTTAACTCTCCAGGTTTAAGGTATTCTTCATTCAGCTAAAACATGCATGTGGAACCCAAGTATGATCAACCATGTGAATGGGAGACGTGTTCAAATATGTCTCAGTTTTCCTCCCCTGGTACTCGGGTGCAACATTCCAGACGGTTTACTAACAGTCTCCCCACTTGGAGAGTCAGCGCCTTTAACCTCCTGTTTGGCCCAGTTTGCAATTTCTGCGGAAGATGAACAGGAATAACGAGAACCAATGAGAGACTAGCTGGAGGTGTCTGGACGGGCAAATTTAACTCTCATTTCCCACCAGGAAAAGGAAATAACTGAAGGCTCAGCATGCCGGGCCGGAACCAGATTAGGGCCTGAAGCCATCCTGCGGTGTTGCGGCCAGGTCACAAGAAAGCGAGTTGAAGAAAGGAGCTCAGGGGCACTGTAATTCACAAACCTGCAGAGTTATAAATGACAGCTATCGTCCAAAAATAGACTGAAGTAAGGCTGCCAAGAGGACTTGACAGCGGGGCAGAATTGCAGGAAACCGATTTCAGGAGGTAGACTGGAGTTGCATTGAAAGCATAGGAAAAGAGGCAGAACGTCCACAATAATGCACTTGGCCAAAAAGGGCGTATGCGTTTTTTCCTGAATATATTCAGGAAAAAACGCATACGCCCTTTTTGGCCAACCAAGCAAGATTGCAAAGGAAATCTGCACTACAATGAAGTCTCACTTCCCCCCGGTCAAAAGGGCCATCTGAAAAAAGTGTAAAATCCAGAAAGGCAATAGGCCATTTAGAACTGGGAGCCTTGTTATGCTGATGGGCGGGATATAAATTGCCAACAGACACTTGGGAGAAGTGTATGGTGTTTCCTGAAACATCTAAAAAACAAAGCAACAGAGCCTAGGGCACTTCCACTTATCGTCCTATAGCTTAGGGAAATTAAAATCAAAAAGACACAGCCACACCAAAGTTTGGAACGGCTCTGTTTACAAGAACCTCGTTTACAGTACAAGTTCAACATCGCAGAAAGTGAAAAATGGATAAAGAAGTTGTAGTATTCACTTACAAAGCAATATCACTCAGCAATGAAATCTGTGTCATCAGGCCCTTAGCATCACAATGAGTGGATTCAGGTATGATGATTCTAACTGAAATAAGTCACACAGAAAAAGAAACATCATAAGATATCACTAATACACGGAATGTAAACTTGGCTACACAGGAACTGAATTCCAAAACAGAACAGGGTCTCAAATTTAGAAAACCAACTTATGCTTGCTTAAGGGGAAAGGTGAGTTGGGTTGCTGCATAAAACCAGAGATTGAAATGAGCACAGATAAAGTTCCTTAAGACAAATATGGAATAGACAAGAGCTACTCCTTGCTCAATGAAATGGACACAACACCGCATATTAAACGCCTAAGAATGTACCTGACTAGTAAGTATCTTAAAACCTATGGATTGCTATGTCTCCGAAAGAGAATCAAGCATGTGTACAGGGGCATAAACGCAGCAGTGATAGGATTGGAGAGGTTCGGTGAGCAAATGAAGACCCTTTGAAGTCATATTGCATGGTACCCATTCCACGGGTTTCAACTACCCATGTTTTAGGTATTCTTCCTTCAGCTAAAACATGCATGTGGAACCCAAGTATGATCAACCATGTGAACGGGAGACGTGTTCAAATATGTCTCAGTTTTCCTCCCCTGGTACTCGGGTGCAACATTCCAGACGCTTTACTAACACTCTCCCGACTTGGAGAGACAGTCCCTTTAACCTCCTGTTTGGCCCAGTTTGCAATTTCTGCGGAAGATGAACAGGAATAGCGAGAACCAATGAGAGGCTAGCTGGAGGTGTCTGGACGGGCAAATTTAACTCTCATTTCCCACCAGGAAGAGGAAATAACCAAAGGCTCAGCGTGCCATGCCGGAGCCAGATTAGGGCCTGAAGCCATCCTGCGGTGTTGCGGCCAGCTCACAAGAAAGCGAGTTGAAGAAAGGAGCTCAGGGGCACTGTAATTCACAAACCTGCAGAGTTATAAATGACAGCTATCGTCCAAAAATAGACTGAAGTAAGGCTGCCAAGAGGACTTGAAAGCGGGGCAGAATTGCAGGAAACCGATTTCAGGAGGTAGACTGGAATTGCATTGAAAGCATAGGAAAAGAGGCAGAACGTCCACAATGATGCACTTGGCCAAAAAGGGCGTATGCGTTTTTTCCTGAATATATTCAGGAAAAAACGCATACGCCCTTTTTGGCCAACCAAGCAAGCTTGCAAAGGAAATCTGCACTACAATGAAGTCTCACTTCCCCCCGGTCAAAAGGGCCATCTGAAAAAAGTGTAAAATCCAGAAAGGCAGGACAGGCCATGGAGAACTGGGAGCCTTGTTATGCTGATGGGCGGGATGTAAATTGCCAACAGACACTCGGGAGAAGTGTATGGTGTTTCCTGACATCTAGAAAACAAAGCAACAGAGCCTAGGGCACTGCCACTTATGGTCCTATAGCTTAGGGAAATTAAAATCAAAAAGACACAGCCACCCCAAAGTTTGGAACGGCTCTGTTTACAAGAACCTCGTTTACAGTACAAGTTCAACATCACAGAAAGTGAAAAATGGATAAAGAAGTTGTGGTATTTACTTACAAAGCAATATCACTCAGCAATGAAATCTGTGTCATCAGGCCCTTAGCAGCACAATGAGTGGATTCAGGTATGATGATTCTAACTGAAGTAAGTCACACAGAAAAAGAAACATCATAAGATATCAGTAATACACGGAATGTAAACTTGGCTACACAGGAACTGAATTACAGAACAGAACACGGTCTCAAATTTAGAAAACCAACTTATGCTTGCTTAAGGGGAAAGGTGAGTTGGGGTGCTGCATAAAACCAGAGATTGAAATGAGCACAGATAAAGTTCCTTAAGTCAAATATGGAATAGACAAGAGCTACTCCTTGCTCAACGAAATGGACTCAACACCGCATATTAAACGCCTAAGAATGTACCTGACTAGTAAGTATCTTAAAAACCTATGGATTGCTATGTCTCCGAAAGAGAATCAAGCATGTGTACAGGGGCATAAACGCAGCCGTGATAGGATTGGAGAGGTTCGGTGAGCAAATGAAGACCCTTTGAAGTCATATTGCATGGTACCCATTACACGGGTCTTAACTCTCCAGGTTTAAGGTATTCTTCATTCAGCTAAAACATGCATGTGGAACCCAAGTATGATCAACCATGTGAATGGGAGACGTGTTCAAATATGTCTCAGTTTTCCTCCCCTGGTACTCGGGTGCAACATTCCAGACGGTTTACTAACAGTCTCCCCACTTGGAGTGTCAGCGCCTTTAACCTCCTGTTTGGCCCAGTTTGCAATTTCTGCGGAAGATGAACAGGAATAGCGAGAACCAATGAGAGACTAGCTGGAGGTGTCTGGACGGGCAAATTTAACTCTCATTTCCCACCAGGAAAAGGAAATAACCAAACGCTCAGCATGCCGGGCCGGAACCAGATTAGGGCCTGAAGCCATCCTGCGGTGTTGCGGCCAGGTCACAAGAAAGCGAGTTGAAGAAAGGAGCTCAGGGGCACTGTAATTCACAAACCTGCAGAGTTATAAATGACAGCTATCGTCCAAAAATAGACTGAAGTAAGGCTGCCAAGAGGACTTGAAAGCGGGGCAGAATTGCAGGAAACCGATTTCAGGAGGTAGACTGGAATTGCATTGAAAGCATAGGAAAAGAGGCAGAACGTCCACAATGATGCACTTGGCCAAAAAGGGCGTATGCGTTTTTTCCTGAATATATTCAGGAAAAAACGCATACGCCCTTTTTGGCCAACCAAGCAAGCTTGCAAAGGAAATCTGCACTACAATGAAGTCTCACTTCCCCCCGGTCAAAAGGGCCATCTGAAAAAAGTGTAAAATCCAGAAAGGCAGGACAGGCCATGGAGAACTGGGAGCCTTGTTATGCTGATGGGCGGGATGTAAATTGCCAACAGACACTTGGGAGAAGTGTATGGTGTTTCCTGAAACATCTAAAAAACAAAGCAAGAGAACCTAGGGCACTTCCACTTATGGTCCTATAGCTTAGGGAAATTAAAATCAAAAAGACACAGCCACCCCAAAGTTTGGAATGGCTCTGTTTACAAGAACCTCGTTTACAGTACAAGTTCAACATCGCAGAAAGTGAAAAATGGATAAAGAAGTTGTAGTATTCACTTACAAAGCAATATCACTCAGCAATGAAATCTGTGTCATCAGGCCCTTAGCATCACAATGAGTGGATTCAGGTATGATGATTCTAACTGAAATAAGTCACACAGAAAAAGAAACATCATAAGATATCAGTAATACACGGAATGTAAACTTGGCTACACAGGAACTGAATTCCAAAACAGAACAGGGTCTCAAATTTAGAAAACCAACTTATGCTTGCTTAAGGGGAAAGGTGAGTTGGGTTGCTGCATAAAACCAGAGATTGAAATGAGCACAGATAAAGTTCCTTAAGCCAAATATGGAATAGACAAGAGCTACTCCTTGCTCAACGAAATGGACTCAACACCGCATATTAAACGCCTAAGAATGTACCTGACTAGTAAGTATCTTAAAACCTATGGATTGCTATGTCTCCGAAAGAGAATCAAGCATGTGTACAGGGGCATAAACGCAGCAGTGATAGGATTGGAGAGGTTCGGTGAGCAAATGAAGACCCTTTGAAGTCATATTGCATGGTACCCATTCCACGGGTTTCAACTACCCAGGTTTAAGGTATTCTTCCTTCAGCTAAAACATGCATGTGGAACCTAGAGTATGATCAACCATGTGAACGGGAGACGTGTTCAAATATGTCTCAGTTTTCGTACCCTGGTACTCGGGTGCAACATTCCAGACGCTTTACTAACACTCTCCCCACTTGGAGAGTCAGTCCCTTTAACCTCCTGTTTGGCCCAGTTTGCAATTTCTGCGGAAGATGAACAGGAATAGCGAGAACCAATGAGAGGCTAGCTGGAGGTGTCTGGACGGGCAAATTTAACTCTCATTTCCCACCAGGAAGACGAAATAACCAAAGGCTCAGCGTGCCGTGCCGGAACCATATTAGGGCCTGAAACCATCCTGCGGTGTTGCGGCCAGCTCAAAAGAAAGCGAGTTGAAGAAAGGAGCTCAGGGGCACTGTAATTCACAAACCTGCAGAGTTATAAATGACAGCTATCGTCCAAAAATAGACTGAAGTAAGGCTGCCAAGAGGACTTGAAAGCAGGGCAGAATTGCAGGAAACCGATTTCAGGAGGTAGACTGGAATTGGATTGAAAGCATAGGAAAAGAGGAAGTACGTCCACAATGATGCACTTGGCCAAAAAGGGCGTATGCGTTTTTTCCTGAATATATTCAGGAAAAACCCATACGCCCTTTTTGGCCAACCAAGCAAGCTTGCAAAGGAAATCTGCACTACAATGAAGTCTCACTTCCCCCCGGTCAAAAGGGCCATCTGAAAAAAGTGTAAAATCCAGAAAGACAAGACAGGCCATGGAGAACTGGGAGCCTTGTTATGCTGATGGGCGGGATGTAAATTGCCAACAACCACTCGGGAGAAGTGTATGGTGTTTCCTGAAACATGTAAAAAACAAAGCAACAGAGCCTAGGGCACTTCCACTTATGGTCCTATAGCTTAGGGAAATTAAAATCAAAAAGACACAGCCACCCCAAAGTTTGGAACGGCTCTGTTTACAAGAACCTCGTTTACAGTACAAGTTCAACATCACAGAAAGTGAAAAATGGATAAAGAAGTTGTGGTATTTACTTACAAAGCAATATCACTCAGCAATGAAATCTGTGTCATCAGGCCCTTAGCAGCACAATGAGTGGATTCAGGTACGATGATTCTAACTGAAATAAGTCACACAGAAAAAGAAACATCATAAGATATCACTAATACACGGAATGTAAACTTGGCTACACAGGAACTGAATTCCAAAACAGAACAGTGTCTCAAATTTAGAAAACCAACTTATGCTTGCTTAAGGGTAAAGGTGAGTTGGGGTGCTGCATAAAACCAGAGATTGAAATGAGCACAGATAAAGTTCCTTAAGCCAAATATGGAATAGACAAGAGCTACTCCTTGCTCAACGAAATGGACTCAACACCCCATATTAAACGCCTAAGAATGTACCTGACTAGTAAGTATCTTAAAACCTATGGATTGCTATGTCTCCAAAAGAGAATCAAGCGTGTGTACAGGGGCATAAACGCAGCAGTGATAGGATTGGAGAGGTTCGGTGAGCAAATGAAGACCCTTTGAAGTCATATTGCATGGTACCCATTACACGGGTCTCAAATCTCCAGGTTTAAGGTATTCTTCCTTCAGCTAAAACATGCATGTGGAACCCAAGTATGATCAACCATGTGAACGGGAGACGTGTTCAAATATGTCTCAGTTTTCCTCCCCTGGTACTCGGGTGCAACATTCCAGACGCTTTACTAACACTCTCCCCACTTGGAGAGTCAGCGCCTTTAACCTCCTGTTTGGCCCAGTTTGCAATTTCTGCGGAAGATGAACAGGAATAGCGAGAACCAATGAGAGGCTAGCTGGAGGTGTCTGGACGGGCAAATGTAACTCTCATTTCCCACCAGGAAGAGGAAATAACCAAAGGCTCAGCGTGCCGTACCGGAACCAGATTAGGGCCTGAAGCCATCCTGCGGTGTTGCGGCCAGCTCAAAAGAAAGCGAGTTGAAGAAAGGAGCTCAGGGGCACTGTAATTCACAAACCTGCAGAGTTATAAATGACAGCTATCGTCCAAAAATAGACTGAAGTAAGGCTGCCAAGAGGACTTGAAAGCGGGGCAGAATTGCAGGAAACCGATTTCAGGAGGTAGACTGGAATTGCATTGAAAGCATAGGAAAAGAGGCAGAACGTCCACAATGATGCACTTGGCCAAAAAGGGCGTATGCGTTTTTTCCTGAATATATTCAGGAAAAAACGCATACGCCCTTTTTGGCCAACCAAGCAAGCTTGCAAAGGAAATGTGCACTACAATGAAGTCTCACTTCCCCCCGGTCAAAAGGGCCATCTGAAAAAAGTGTAAAATCCAGAAAGGCAGGACAGGCCATGGAGAACTGGGAGCCTTGTTATGCTGATGGGCGGGATGTAAATTGCCAACAACCACTCGGGAGAAGTGTATGGTGTTTCCTGAAACATCTAAAAAACAAAGCAACAGAACCTAGGGCACTTCCACTTATGGTCCTATAGCTTAGGGAAATTAAAATCAAAAAGACACAGCCACCCCAAAGTTTGGAACGGCTCTGTTTACAAGAACCTCGTTTACAGTACAAGTTCAACATCGCAGAAAGTGAAAAATGGATAAAGAAGTTGTGGTATTTACTTACAAAGCAATATCACTCAGCAATGAAATCTGTGTCAACAGGCCCTTAGCAGCACAATGAGTGGATTCAGGTATGATGATTCTAACTAAAGTAAGTCACACAGAAAAAGAAACATCATAAGATATCAGTAATACACGGAATGTAAACTTGGCTACACAGGAACTGAATTACAGAACAGAACAGGGACTCAAATTTAGAAAACCAACTTATGCTTGCTTAAGGGGAAAGGTGAGTTGGGGTGCTGCCTAAAACCAGAGATTGAAATGAGCACAGATAAAGTTCCTTAAGTCAAATATGGAATAGACAAGAGCTACTCCTTGCTCAACGAAATGGACTCAGCACCGCATATTAAACGCCTAAGAATGTACCTGACTAGTAAGTATCTTAAAACCTATGGATTGCTATGTCTCCGAAAGAGAATCAAGCGTGTGTACAGGGGCATAAACGCAGCAGTGATAGGATTGGAGAGGTTCGGTGAGCAAATGAAGACCCTTTGAAGTCATATTGCATGGTACCCATTCCACGGGTTTCAACTACCCAGGTTTAAGTTATTCTTCCTTCAGCTAAAACATGCATGTGGAACCTAGAGTATGATCAACCATGTGATCGGGAGACGTGTTCAAATATGTCTCAGTTTTCGTACCCTGGTACTCGGGTGCAACATTCCAGACGCTTTACTAACACTCTCCCCACTTGGAGAGTCAGTCCCTTTAACCTCCTGTTTGGCACAGTTTGCAATTTCTGCGGAAGATGAACAGGAATAGCGAGAACCAATGAGAGGCTAGCTGGAGGTGTCTGGACGGGCAAATTTAACTCTCATTTCCCACCAGGAAGACGAATTAACCAAAGGCTCAGCGTGCCGTGCCGGAACCAGATTAGGGCCTGAAGCCATCCTGCGGTGTTGCGGCCAGCTCAAAAGAAAGCGAGTTGAAGAAAGGAGCTCAGGGGCACTGTAATTCACAAAGCTGCAGAGTTATAAATGACAGCTATCGTCCAAAAATAGACTGAAGTAAGGCTGCCAAGAGGACTTGAAAGCAGGGCAGAATTGCAGGAAACCGATTTCAGGAGGTAGACTGGAATTGCATTGAAAGCATAGGAAAAGAGGCAGAACGTCCACAATGATGCACTTGGCCAAAAAGGGCGTATGCCTTTTTTCCTGAATATATTCAGGAAAAAACGCATACGCCCTTTTTGGCCAACCAAGCAAGCTTGCAAAGGAAATCTGCACTACAATGAAGTCTCACTTCCCCCCAGTCAAAAGGGCCATCTGAAAAAAGTGTAAAATCCAGAAAGGCAGGACAGGCCATGGAGAACTGGGAGCCTTGTTATGCTGATGGGCGGGATGTAAATTGCCAACAACCACTCGGGAGAAGTGTATGGTGTTTCCTGAAACATCTAAAAAAAAAGCAACAGAACCTAGGGCACTTCCACTTATGGTCCTATAGCTTACGGAAATTAAAATCAAAAAGACACAGCCACCCCAAAGTTTGGGACGCCTCCGTTTACAAGAACCTCGTTTACCATACAAGTTCAATATCACAGAAAGTGAAAAATGGATAAAGAACTTGTGGTACTTACGTACAATGCAGTATCACTCAGCAATGAAATCTATGTCATCACGCCCGTAGCAGCATAATGAGTGGATTAAGGTACGATGATTCTAACTGAAATAAGTCACACAGAAAAAGAAACATCATAAGATATCACTAATACACGGAATGTAAACTTGGCTACACAGGAATTGCATTCCAAAACAGAACAGGGTCTCAAATTTAGAAAACCAACTTATGCTTGCTTAAGGGGAAAGGTGAGTTGGGGTGCTGCATAAAACCAGAGATTGAAATGAGCACAGATAAAGTTCCTTAAGCCAAATATGGAATAGACAAGAGCTACTCCTTGCTCAACGAAATGGACTCAACACCCCATATTAAACGCCTAAGAATGTACCTGACTAGTAAGTATCTTAAAACCTATGGATTGCTATGTCTCCAAAAGAGAATCAAGCGTGTGTACAGGGGCATAAACGCAGCAGTGATAGGATTGGAGAGGTTCGGTGAGCAAATGAAGACCCTTTGAAGTCATAATGCATGGTACCCATTACACGGGTCTCAACTCTCCAGGTTTAAGGTATTCTTCCTTCAGCTAAAACATGCATGTGGAACCCAGAGTATGATCAACCATGTGAACGGGAGACGTGTTCAAATATGTCTCAGTTTTCCTCCCCTGGTACTCGGGTGCAACATTCCAGACGCTTTACTAACACTCTTCCGACTTGGAGAGTCAGTCCCTTTAACCTCCTATTTGGCCCAGGTTGCAATTTCTGCGGAAGATGAACAGGAATAGCGAGAACCAATGAGAGGCTAGCTGGAGGTGTCTGGACGGGCAAATTTAACTCTCATTTCCCACCAGGAAGAGGAATTAACCAAAGGCTCAGCGTGCCGTGCCGGAACCAGATTAGGGACTGAAGCCATCCTGCGGTGTTGCGGCCAGGTCACAAGAAAGCGAGTTGAAGAAAGGAGCTCAGGGGCACTGTAATTCACAAACCTGCAGAGTTATAAATGACAGCTATCGTCCAAAAATAGACTGAAGTAAGGCTGCCAAGAGGACTTGAAAGCGGGGCAGAATTGCAGGAAACCGATTTCAGGAGGTAGACTGGAATTGCATTGAAAGCATAGGAAAAGAGGCAGAACGTCCACAATGATGCACTTGGCCAAAAAGGGCGTATGCGTTTTTTCCTGAATATATTCAGGAAAAAACGCATACGCCCTTTTTGGCCAACCAAGCAAGCTTGCAAAGGAAATGTGCACTACAATGAAGTCTCACTTCCCCCCGGTCAAAAGGGCCATCTGAAAAAAGTGTAAAATCCAGAAAGGCAGGACAGGCCATGGAGAACTTGGAGCCTTGTTATGCTGATGGGCGGGATGTAAATTGCCAACAGACACTCGGGAGAAGTGTATGGTGTTTCCTGAAACATCTAAAAAACAAAGCAACAGAGCCTAGGGCACTTCCACTTATGGTCCTATAGCTTAGGGAAATTAAAATCAAAAAGACACAGCCACCCCAAAGTTTGGAACGGCTCTGTTTACAAGAACCTCGTTTACAGTACAAGTTCAACATCGCAGAAAGTGAAAAATGTATAAAGAAGTTGTGGTATTTACTTACAAAGCAATATCACTCAGCAATGAAATCTGTGTCATCAGGCCCTTAGCAGCACAATGAGTGGATTCAGGTACGATGATTCTAACTGAAATAAGTCACACAGAAAAAGAAACATCATAAGATATCAGTAATACACGGAATGTAAACTTGGCTACACAGGAACTGAATTACAGAACAGAACAGGGTCTCAAATTTAGAAAACCAACTTATGCTTGCTTAAGGGGAAAGGTGAGTTGGGGTGCTGCATAAAACCAGAGATTGAAATGAGCACAGAAAGTTCCTTAAGTCAAATATGGAATAGACAAGAGCTACTCCTTGTTCAACGAAATGGACTCAAAACCCCATATTAAACCCGTAAGAATGTACCTGACTAGTAAGTATCTTAAAACCTATGGATTGCTATGTCTCCAAAAGAGAATCAAGCATGTGTACAGGGGCATAAACGCAGCAGTGATAGGATTGGAGAGGTTCGGTGAGCAAATGAAGACCCTTTGAAGTCATATTGCATGGTACCCATTCCACGGGTTTCAACTACCCAGGTTTTAGGTATTCTTCCTTCAGCTAAAACATGCATGTGGAACCCAAGTATGATCAACCATGTGAACGGGAGACGTGTTCAAATATGTCTCAGTTTTCGTACCCTGGTACTCGGGTGCAACATTCCAGACGCTTTACTAACACTCTCCCCACTTGGAGAGTCAGCGCCTTTAACCTCCTGTTTGGCCCAGTTTGCAATTTCTGCGGAAGATGAACAGGAATAGCGAGAACCAATGAGAGGCTAGCTGGAGGTGTCTGGACGGGCAAATTTAACTCTCATTTCCCACCAGGAAGAGGAAATAACCAAAGGCTCAGCGTGCCGTACTGGAACCAGATTAGGGCCTGAAGCCATCCTGCGGTGTTGCGGCCAGCTCAAAAGAAAGCGAGTTGAAGAAAGGAGCTCAGGGGCACTGTAATTCACAAACCTGCAGAGTTATAAATGACAGCTATCGTCCAAAAATAGACTGAAGTAAGGCTGCCAAGAGGACTTGAAAGCGGGGCAGAATTGCAGGAAACCGATTTCAGGAGGTAGACTGGAATTGCATTGAAAGCATAGGAAAAGAGGCAGAACGTCCACAATGATGCACTTGGCCAAAAAGGGCGTATGCGTTTTTTCCTGAATATATTCAGGAAAAAACGCATGCGCCCTTTTTGGCCAACCAAGCAAGCTTGCAAAGGAAATCTGCACTACAATGAAGTCTCACTTCCCCACGGTCAAAAGGGCCATCTGAAAAAAGTGTAAAATCCAGAAAGGCAGGACAGGCCATGGAGAACTGGGAGCCTTGTTATGCTGATGGGCGGGATGTAAATTGCCAACAACCACTCGGGAGAAGTGTATGGTGTTTCCTGAAACATCTAAAAAACAAAGCAACAGAGCCTAGGGCACTTCCACTTATGGTCCTATAGCTTAGGGAAATTAAAATCAAAAAGACACAGCCACCCCAAAGTTTGGGACGCCTCCGTTTACAAGAACCTCGTTTACCATACAAGTTCAATATCACAGAAAGTGAAAAATGGATAAAGAACTTGTGGTACTTACGTACAATGCAGTATCACTCAGCAATGAAATCTATGTCATCACGCCCGTAGCAGCATAATGAGTGGATTGAGGTACGATGATTCTAACTGAAATAAGTCACACAGAAAAAGAAACATCATAAGATATCACTAATACACGGAATGTAAACTTGGCTACACAGGAATTGCATTCCAAAACAGAACAGGGTCTCAAATTTAGAAAACCAACTTATGCTTGCTTAAGGGGAAAGGTGAGTTGGGGTGCTGCATAAAACCAGAGATTGAAATGAGCACAGATAAAGTTCCTTAAGCCAAATATGGAATAGACAAGAGCTACTCCTTGCTCAACGAAATGGACTCAACACCCCATATTAAACGCCTAAGAATGTACCTGACTAGTAAGTATCTTAAAACCTATGGATTGCTATGTCTCCAAAAGAGAATCAAGCGTGTGTACAGGGGCATAAACGCAGCAGTGATAGGATTGGAGAGGTTCGGTGAGCAAATGAAGACCCTTTGAAGTCATATTGCATGGTACCCATTCCACGGGTTTCAACTACCCAGGTTTTAGGTATTCTTCCTTCAGCTAAAACATGCATGTGGAACCCAAGTATGATCAACCATGTGAACGGGAGACGTGTTCAAATATGTCTCAGTTTTCGTACCCTGGTACTCGGGTGCAACATTCCAGACGCTTTACTAACACTCTCCCCACTTGGAGAGTCAGCGCCTTTAACCTCCTGTTTGGCCCAGTTTGCAATTTCTGCGGAAGATGAACAGGAATAGCGAGAACCAATGAGAGGCTAGCTGGAGGTGTCTGGACGGGCAAATTTAACTCTCATTTCCCACCAGGAAGAGGAAATAACCAAAGGCTCAGCGTGCCGTACTGGAACCAGATTAGGGCCTGAAGCCATCCTGCGGTGTTGCGGCCAGCTCAAAAGAAAGCGAGTTGAAGAAAGGAGCTCAGGGGCACTGTAATTCACAAACCTGCAGAGTTATAAATGACAGCTATCGTCCAAAAATAGACTGAAGTAAGGCTGCCAAGAGGACTTGAAAGCGGGGCAGAATTGCAGGAAACCGATTTCAGGAGGTAGACTGGAATTGCATTGAAAGCATAGGAAAAGAGGCAGAACGTCCACAATGATGCACTTGGCCAAAAAGGGCGTATGCGTTTTTTCCTGAATATATTCAGGAAAAAACGCATACGCCCTTTTTGGCCAACCAAGCAAGCTTGCAAAGGAAATCTGCACTACAATGAAGTCTCACTTCCCCACGGTCAAAAGGGCCATCTGAAAAAAGTGTAAAATCCAGAAAGGCAGGACAGGCCATGGAGAACTGGGAGCCTTGTTATGCTGATGGGCGGGATGTAAATTGCCAACAACCACTCGGGAGAAGTGTATGGTGTTTCCTGAAACATCTAAAAAACAAAGCAACTGAACCTAGGGCACTTCCACTTATGGTCCTATAGCTTAGGGAAATTAAAATCAAAAAGACACAGCCACCCCAAAGTTTGGAACGGCTCTGTTTACAAGAACCTTGTTTACAGTACAAGTTCAACATCGCAGAAAGTGAAAAATGGATAAAGAACTTGTGGTACTTACGTACAATGCAGTATCACTCAGCAATGAAATCTATGTCATCAGGCCCGTAGCAGCATAAAGAGTAGATTGAGGTACGATGATTTTAACTGAAATAAGTCACACAGAAAAAGAAACATCATAAGATATCCCTAATACACGGAATGTAAACTTGGCTACACAGGAACTGAATTCCAAAACAGAACAGGGTCTCAAATTTAGAAAACGAACTTATGCTTGCTTAAGGGGAAAGGTGAGTTGGGTTGCTGCATAAAACCAGAGATTGAAATGAGCACAGATAATGTTCCTTAAGCCAAATATGGAATAGACAAGAGCTACTCCTTGCTCAACGAAATGGACTCAACACCGCATATTAAACGCCTAAGAATGTACCTGACTAGTAAGTATCTTAAAACCTATGGATTGCTATGTCTCCGAAAGAGAATCAAGCGTGTGTACAGGGGTATAAACGCAGCAGTGATAGGATTGGAGAGGTTCGGTGAGCAAATGAAGACCCTTTGAAGTCATATTGCATGGTACCCATTCCACGGGTTTCAACTACCCAGGTTTTAGGTATTCTTCCTTCAGCTAAAACATGCATGTGGAACCCAAGTATGATCAACCATGTGAACGGGAGACGTGTTCAAATATGTCTCAGTTTTCCTCCCCTGGTACTCGGGTGCAACATTCCAGACGCTTTACTAACACTCTCCCCACTTGGAGAGTCAGCGCCTTTAACCTCCTGTTTGGCCCAGTTTGCAATTTCTGCGGAAGATGAACAGGAATAGCGAGAACCAATGAGAGGCTAGCTGGAGGTGTCTGGACGGGCAAATTTAACTCTCATTTCCCACCAGGAAGAGGAAATAACCAAAGGCTCAGCGTGCCGTACCGGAACCAGATTAGGGCCTGAAGCCATCCTGCGGTGTTGCGGCCAGCTCAAAAGAAAGCGAGTTGAACAAAGGAGCTCAGGGGCACTGTAATTCACAAACCTGCAGAGTTATAAATGACAGCTATCGTCCAAAAATAGACTGAAGTAAGGCTGCCAAGAGGACTTGAAAGCGGGGCAGAATTGCAGGAAACCGATTTCAGGAGGTAGACTGGAATTGCATTGAAAGCATAGGAAAAGAGGCAGAACGTCCACAATGATGCACTTGGCCAAAAAGGGCGTATGCGTTTTTTCCTGAATATATTCAGGAAAAAACGCATACGCCCTTTTTGGCCAACCAAGCAAGCTTGCAAAGGAAATCTGCACTACAATGAAGTCTCACTTCCCCCCGGTCAAAAGGGCCATCTGAAAAAAGTGTAAAATCCAGAAAGGCAGGACAGGCCATGGAGAACTGGGAGCCTTGTTATGCTGATGGGCGGGATGTAAATTGCCAACAACCACTCGGGAGAAGTGTATGGTGTTTCCTGAAACATCTAAAAAACAAAGCAACAGAGCCTAGGGCACTTCCACTTATGGTCCTATAGCTTAGGGAAATTAAAATCAAAAAGACACAGCCACCCCAAAGTTTGGAACGGCTCTGTTTACAAGAACCTCATTTACAGTACAAGTTCAACATCGCAGAAAGTGAAAAATGGATAAAGAAGTTGTGGTATTTACTTACAAAGCAATATCACTCAGCAATGAAATCTGTGTCATCAGGCCCTTAGCAGCACAATGAGTGGATTCAGGTATGATGATTCTAACTGAAGTAAGTCACTCAGAAAAAGAAACATCATAAGATATCAGTAATACACGGAATGTAAACTTGGCTACACAGGAACTGAATTACAGAACAGAACAGGGTCTCAAATTTAGAAAACCAACTTATGCTTGCTTAAGGGTAAAGGTGAGGTGGGGTGCTGCATAAAACCAGAGATTGAAATGAGCACAGATAAAGTTCCTTAAGTCAAATATGGAATAGACAAGAGCAACTCCTTGCTCAACGAAATGGACTCAACACCGCATATTAAACGCCTAAGAATGTACCTGACTAGTAAGTATCTTAAAACCTATGCATTGCTATGTCTCCAAAAGAGAATCAAGCATGTGTACAGGGGCATAAACGCAGCAGTGATAGGATTGGAGAGGTTCGGTGAGCAAATGAAGACCCTTTGAAGTCATATTGCATGGTATCCATTACACGGGTCTTAACTCTCCAGGTTGAAGGTATTCTTCCTTCAGCTAAAACATGCATGTGGAACCCAAGTATGATCAACCATGTGAACGGGAGACGTGTTCAAATATGTCTCAGTTTTCCTCCCCTGGTACTCGGGTGCAACATTCCAGACGCTTTACTAACACTCTCCCCACTTGGAGAGTCAGCGCCTTTAACCTCCTGTTTGGCCCAGTTTGCAATTTCTGCGGAAGATGAACAGGAATAGCGAGAACCAATGAGAGACTAGCTGGAGGTGTCTGGACGGGCAAATTTAACTCTCATTTCCCACCAGGAAGAGGAAATAACCAAAGGCTCAGCATGCCGGGCCGGAACCAGATTAGGGCCTGAAGCCATCCTGCGGTGTTGCGGCCAGGTCACAAGAAAGCAAGTTGAAGAAAGGAGCTCAGGGGCACTGTAATTCACAAACCTGCAGAGTTATAAATGACAGCTATCGTCCAAAAATAGACTGAAGTAAGGCTGCCAAGAGGACTGGAAAGCGGGGCAGAATTGCAGAAAACCGATTTCAGGAGGTAGACTGGAATTGCATTGAAAGCATAGGAAAAGAGGCAGAACGTCCACAATGATGCACTTGGCCAAAAAGGGCGTATGCGTTTTTTCCTGAATATATTCAGGAAAAAACGCATACGCCCTTTTTGGCCAACCAAGCAAGCTTGCAAAGGAAATCTGCACTACAATGAAGTCTCACTTCCCCCCGGTCAAAAGGGCCATCTGAAAAAAGTGTAAAATCCAGAAAGGCAGGACAGGCCATGGAGAACTGGGAGCCTTGTTATGCTGATGGGCGGGATGTAAATTGCCAACAACCACTCGGGAGAAGTGTATGGTGTTTCCTGAAACATCTAAAAAACAAAGCAACAGAACCTAGGGCACTTCCACTTATGGTCCTATAGCTTAGGGAAATTAAAATCAAAAAGACACAGCCACCCCAAAGTTTGGAACGGCTCTGTTTACAAGAACCTCGTTTACAGTACAAGTTCAACATCGCAGAAAGTGAAAAATGGATAAAGAAGTTGTGGTATTTATTTACAAAGCAATATCACTCAGCAATGAAATCTGTGTCATCAGGCCCTTAGCAGCACAATGAGTGGATTCAGGTATGATGATTCTAACTGAAGTAAGTCACACAGAAAAAGAAACATCAAAAGATATCAGTAATACACGGAATGTAAACTTGGCTACACAGGAACTGAATTACAGAACAGAACAGGGTCTCAAATTTAGAAAACCAACTTATTCTTGCTTAAGGGTAAAGGTGAGTGGGGGTGCTGCATAAAACCAGAGATTGAAATGAGCACAGATAAAGTTCCTTAAGCCAAATATGGAATAGACAAGAGCTACTCCTTGCTCAACGAAATGGACTCAACACCCCATATTAAACGCCTAAGAATGTACCTGACTAGTAAGTATCTTAAAACCTATGGATTGCTATGTCTCCGAAAGAGAATCAAGCATGTGTACAGGGGCATAAACGCAGCAGTGATAGGATTGGAGAGGTTCGGTGAGCAAATGAAGACCCTTTGAAGTCATATTGCATGGTACCCATTCCACGGGTTTCAACTACCCAGGTTTAAGGTATTCTTCCTTCAGCTAAAACATGCATGTGGAACCTAGAGTATGATCAACCATGTGATCGGGAGACGTGTTCAAATATGTCTCAGTTTTTGTACCCTGGTACTCGGGTGCAACATTCCAGACGCTTTACTAACACTCTCCCCACTTGGAGAGTCAGTCCCTTTAACCTCCTGTTTGGCCCAGTTTGCAATTTCTGCGGAAGATGAACAGGAATAGCGAGAACCAATGAGAGGCTAGCTGGAGGTGTCTGGACGGGCAAATTTAACTCTCATTTCCCACCAGGAAGACGAATTAACCAAAGGCTCAGCATGCCGGGCTGGAACCAGATTAGGGCCTGAAGCCATCCTGCGGTGTTGCGGCCAGGTCACAAGAAAGCGAGTTGAAGAAAGGAGCTCAGGGGCACTGTAATTCACAAACCTGCAGACTTATAAATGACAGCTATCGTCCAAAAATAGACTGAAGTAAGGCTGCCAAGAGGACTTGAAAGCGGGGCAGAATTGCAGGAAACCGATTTCAGGAGGTAGACTGGAATTGCATTGAAAGCATAGGAAAAGAGGCAGAACGTCCACAATGATGCACTTGGCCAAAAAGGGCGTATGCGTTTTTTCCTGAATATATTCAGGAAAAAACGCATACGCCCTTTTTGGCCAACCAAGCAAGCTTGCAAAGGAAATCTGCACTACAATGAAGTCTCACTTCCCCCCGGTCAAAAGGGCCATCTGAAAAAAGTGTAAAATCCAGAAAGGCAACAGGCCATTGAGAACTGGGAGCCTTGTTATGCTGATGGGCGGGATGTAAATTGCCAACAGACACTTGGGAGAAGTGTATGGTGTTTCCTGAAACATCTAAAAAACAAAGCAACAGAGCCTAGGGCACTTCCACTTATGGTCCTATAGCTTAGGGAAATTAAAATCAAAAAGACACAGCCACCCCAAAGTTTGGAACGGCTCTGTTTACAAGAACCTCGTTTACAGTACAAGTTCAACATCGCAGAAAGTGAAAAATGGATAAAGAAGTTGTGGTATTCACTTACAAAGCAATATCACTCAGCAATGAAATCTATGTCATCAGGCCCTTAGCAGCACAATGAGTGGATTCAGGTATGATGATTCTAACTGAAATAAGTCACACAGAAAAAGAAACATCATAAGATATCACTAATACACGGAATGTAAACTTGGCTACACAGGAACTGAATTACAGAACAGAACAGGGTCTCAAATTTAGAAAACCAACTTATGCTTGCTTAAGGGTAAAGGTGAGTTGGGGTGCTGCATAAAACCAGAGATTGAAATGAGCACAGATAATGTTCCTTAAGCCAAATATGGAATAGACAAGAGCTACTCCTTGCTCAACGAAATGGACTCAACACCGCATATTAAACGCCTAAGAATGTACCTGACTTGTAAGTATCGTAAAACCTATGGATTGCTATGTCTCCAAAAGAGAATCAAGCATGTGTACAGGGGCATAAACGCAGCAGTGATAGGATTGGAGAGGTTCGGTGAGCAAATGAAGACCCTTTGAAGTCATATTGCATGGTACCCATTACACGGGTCTCAACTCTCCAGGTTTAAGGTATTCTTCCTTCAGCTAAAACATGCATGTGGAACCCAAGTATGACCAACCATGTGAACGGGAGACGTGCTCAAATATGTCTCAGTTTTCCTCCCCTGGTACTTGGGTGCAACATCCAGACGCTTTACTAACACTCTCCCCACTTGGAGAGTCAGCGCCTTTAACCTCCTGTTTGGCCCAGTTTGCAATTTCTGCGGAAGATGAACAGGAATAGCGAGAACCAATGAGAGGCTAGCTGGAGGTGTCTGGACGGGCAAATTATTCCTGAATATATTCAGGAAAAAACGCATACGCCCTTTTTGGCCAACCAAGCAAGCTTGCAAAGGAAATCTGCACTACAATGAAGTCTCACTTCCCCCCGGTCAAAAGGGCCATCTGAAAAAAGTGTAAAATCCAGAAAGGCAGGACAGGCCAAGGACAACTGGGAGCCTTGTTATGCTGATGGGCGGGATGTAAATTGCCAACAGACACTCGGGAAAAGTGTATGGTGTTTCCTGAAACATCTAAAAAACAAAGCAACAGAGCCTAGGGCACTGCCACTTATGGTCCTATAGCTTAGGGAAATTAAAATCAAAAAGACACAGCCACCCCAAGTTTGGGACGCCTCTGTTTACAAGAACCTCGTTTACAGTACAAGTTCAACATCGCAGAAAGTGAAAAATGGATAAAGAAATTGTGGTATTTACTTACAAAGCAATATCACTCAGCAATGAAATCTATGTCATCAGGCCTTTAGCATCACAATGAGTGGATTCAGGTATGATGATTCTAACTGAAATAAGTCACACAGAAAAAGAAACATCATAAGATATCAGTAATACACGGAATGTAAACTTGGCTACACAGGAACTGAATTACAGAACAGAACAGGGTCTCAAATTTAGAAAACCAACTTATGCTTGCTTAAGGGTAAAGGTGAGGTGGGGTGCTGCATAAAACCAGAGATTGAAATGAGCACAGATAAAGTTCCTTAAGTCAAATATGGAATAGACAAGAGCTACTCCTTGCTCAACGAAATGGACTCAACACCGCATATTAAACGCCTAAGAATGTACCTGACTAGTAAGTATCTTAAAACCTATGCATTGCTATGTCTCCGAAAGAGAATCAAGCATGTGTACAGGGGCATAAACGCAGCAGTGATAGGATTGGAGAGGTTCGGTGAGCAAATGAAGACCCTTTGAAATCATATTGCATGGTATCCATTACACGGGTCTTAACTCTCCAGGTTTAAGGTATTCTTCCTTCAGCTAAAACATGCATGTGGAACCCAAGTATGATCAACCATGTGAACGGGAGACGTGTTCAAATATGTCTCAGTTTTCCTCCCCTGGTACTCGGGTGCAACATTCCAGATGCTTTACTAACACTCTCCTCACTTGGAGAGTCAGCGCCTTTAACCTCCTGTTTGGCCCAGTTTGCAATTTCTGCGGAAGATGAACAGGAATAGCGAGAACCAATGAGAGACTAGCTGGAGGTGTCTGGACGGGCAAATTTAACTCTCATTTCCCACCAGGAAGAGGAAATAACCAAAGGCTCAGCATGACGGGCCGGAACCAGATTAGGGCCTGAAGCCATCCTGCGGTGTTGCGGCCAGGTCACAAGAAAGCAAGTTGAAGAAAGGAGCTCAGGGACACTGTAATTCACAAACCTGCAGAGTTATAAATGACAGCTATCGTCCAAAAATAGACTGAAGTAAGGCTGCCAAGAGGACTGGAAAGCGGGGCAGAATTGCAGAAAACCGATTTCAGGAGGTAGACTGGAATTGCATTGAAAGCATAGGAAAAGAGGCAGAACGTCCACAATGATGCACTTGGCCAAAAAGGGCGTATGCGTTTTTTCCTGAATATATTCAGGAAAAAACGCATACGCCCTTTTTGGCCAACCAAGCAAGCTTGCAAAGGAAATCTGCACTACAATGAAGTCTCACTTCCCCCCGGTCAAAAGGGCCATCTGAAAAAAGTGTAAAATCCAGAAAGGCAGGACAGGCCATGGAGAACTGGGAGCCTTGTTATGCTGATGGGCGGGATGTAAATTGCCAACAACCACTCGGGAGAAGTGTATGGTGTTTCCTGAAACATCTAAAAAACAAAGCAACAGAACCTAGGGCACTTCCACTTATGGTCCTATAGCTTAGGGAAATTAAAATCAAAAAGACACAGCCACCCCAAAGTTTGGAACGGCTCTGTTTACAAGAACCTCGTTTACCGTACAAGTTCAACATCGCAGAAAGTGAAAAATGGATAAAGAAGTTGTGGTATTTATTTACAAAGCAATATCACTCAGCAATGAAATCTGTGTCATCAGGCCCTTAGCAGCACAATGAGTGGATTCAGGTATGATGATTCTAACTGAAGTAAGTCACACAGAAAAAGAAACATCAAAAGATATCAGTAATACACGGAATGTAAACTTGGCTACACAGGAACTGAATTACAGAACAGAACAGGGTCTCAAATTTAGAAAACCAACTTATTCTTGCTTAAGGGTAAAGGTGAGTGGGGGTGCTGCATAAAACCAGAGATTGAAATGAGCACAGATAAAGTTCCTTAAGCCAAATATGGAATAGACAAGAGCTACTCCTTGCTCAACAAAATGGACTCAACACCCCATATTAAACGCCTAAGAATGTACCTGACTAGTAAGTATCTTAAAACCTATGGATTGCTATGTCTCCGAAAGAGAATCAAGCATGTGTACAGGGGCATAAACGCAGCAGTGATAGGATTGGAGAGGTTCGGTGAGCAAATGAAGACCCTTTGAAGTCATATTGCATGGTACCCATTCCACGGGTTTCAACTACCCAGGTTTAAGGTATTCTTCCTTCAGCTAAAACATGCATGTGGAACCTAGAGTATGATCAACCATGTGATCGGGAGACGTGTTCAAATATGTCTCAGTTTTTGTACCCTGGTACTCGGGTGCAACATTCCAGACGCTTTACTAACACTCTCCCCACTTGGAGAGTCAGTCCCTTTAACCTCCTGTTTGGCCCAGTTTGCAATTTCTGCGGAAGATGAACAGGAATAGCGAGAACCAATGAGAGGCTAGCTGGAGGTGTCTGGACGGGCAAATTTAACTCTCATTTCCCACCAGGAAGAGGAATTAACCAAAGGCTCAGCATGCCGGGCTGGAACCAGATTAGGGCCTGAAGCCATCCTGCGGTGTTGCGGCCAGGTCACAAGAAAGCGAGTTGAAGAAAGGAGCTCAGGGGCACTGTAATTCACAAACCTGCAGAGTTATAAATGACAGCTATCGTCCAAAAATAGACTGAAGTAAGGCTGCCAAGAGGACTTGAAAGCGGGGCAGAATTGCAGGAAACCGATTTCAGGAGGTAGACTGGAATTGCATTGAAAGCATAGGAAAAGAGGCAGAACGTCCACAATGATGCACTTGGCCAAAAAGGGCGTATGCGTTTTTTCCTGAATATATTCAGGAAAAAACGCATACGCCCTTTTTGGCCAACCAAGCAAGCTTGCAAAGGAAATCTGCACTACAATGAAGTCTCACTTCCCCCCGGTCAAAAGGGCCATCTGAAAAAAGTGTAAAATCCAGAAAGGCAACAGGCCATTGAGAACTGGGAGCCTTGTTATGCTGATGGGCGGGATGTAAATTGCCAACAGACACTTGGGAGAAGTGTATGGTGTTTCCTGAAACATCTAAAAAACAAAGCAACAGAGCCTAGGGCACTTCCACTTATGGTCCTATAGCTTAGGGAAATTAAAATCAAAAAGACACAGCCACCCCAAAGTTTGGAACGGCTCTGTTTACAAGAACCTCGTTTACAGTACAAGTTCAACATCGCAGAAAGTGAAAAATGGATAAAGAAGTTGTGGTATTCACTTACAAAGCAATATCACTCAGCAATGAAATCTATGTCATCAGGCCCTTAGCAGCACAATGAGTGGATTCAGGTATGATGATTCTAACTGAAATAAGTCACACAGAAAAAGAAACATCATAAGATATCACTAATACACGGAATGTAAACTTGGCTACACAGGAACTGAATTACAGAACAGAACAGGGTCTCAAATTTAGAAAAACAACTTATGCTTGCTTAAGGGTAAAGGTGAGTTGGGGTGCTGCATAAAACCAGAGATTGAAATGAGCACATATAATGTTCCTTAAGCCAAATATGGAATAGACAAGAGCTACTCCTTGCTCAACGAAATGGACTCAACACCGCATATTAAACGCCTAAGAATGTACCTGACTTGTAAGTATCGTAAAACCTATGGATTGCTATGTCTCCAAAAGAGAATCAAGCATGTGTACAGGGGCATAAACGCAGCAGTGATAGGTTTGGAGAGGTTCGGTGAGCAAATGAAGACCCTTTGAAGTCATCTTGCATGGTACCCATTACACGGGTCTCAACTCTCCAGGTTTAAGGTATTCTTCCTTCAGCTAAAACATGCATGTGGAACCCAAGTATGATCAACCATGTGAACGGGAGACGTGTTCAAATATGTCTCAGTTTTCCTCCCCTGGTACTCGGGTGCAACATTCCAGACGCTTTACTAACACTCTCCCCACTTGGAGAGTCAGCGCCTTTAACCTCCTGTTTGGCCCAGTTTGCAATTTCTGCGGAAGATGAACAGGAATAGCGAGAACCAATGAGAGGCTAGCTGGAGGTGTCTGGACGGGCAAATTATTCCTGAATATATTCAGGAAAAAACGCATACGCCCTTTTTGGCCAACCAAGCAAGCTTGCAAAGGAAATCTGCACTACAATGAAGTCTCACTTCCCCCCGGTCAAAAGGGCCATCTGAAAAAAGTGTAAAATCCAGAAAGGCAGGACAGGCCAAGGACAACTGGGAGCCTTGTTATGCTGATGGGCGGGATGTAAATTGCCAACAGACACTCGGGAAAAGTGTATGGTGTTTCCTGAAACATCTAAAAAACAAAGCAACAGAGCCTAGGGCACTGCCACTTATGGTCCTATAGCTTAGGGAAATTAAAATCAAAAAGACACAACCACCCCAAAGTTTGGAACGCCTCTGTTTACAAGAACCTCGTTTACAGTACAAGTTCAACATCGCAGAAAGTGAAAAATGGATAAAGAAGTTGTGGTATTTACTTACAAAGCAATATCACTCAGCAATGAAATCTATGTCATCAGGCCTTTAGCATCACAATGAGTGGATTCAGGTATGATGATTCTAACTGAAATAAGTCACACAGAAAAAGAAACATCATAAGATATCAGTAATACACGGAATGTAAACTTGGCTACACAGGAACTGAATTACAGAACAGAACAGGGTCTCAAATTTAGAAAAACAACTTATGCTTGCTTAAGGGGAAAGGTGAGTTGGGGTGCTGCATAAAACCAGAGATTGAAATGAGCACAGATAAAGTTCCTTAAGTCAAATATGGAATAGACAAGAGCTACTCCTTCCTCAACGAAATGGACTCAACACCGCATATTAAACGCCTAAGAATGTACCTGACTAGTAAGTATCTTAAAACCTATGGATTGCTATGTCTCCGAAAGAGAATCAAGCATGTGTACAGGGGCATAAACGCAGCAGTGATAGGATTGGAGAGGTTCGGTGAGCAAATCAAGACCCTTTGAAGTCATATTGCATGGTACCCATTACACGGGTCTTAACTCTCCAGGTTTAAGGTATTCTTCCTTCAGCTAAAACATGCATGTGGAACCCAAGTATGATCAACCATGTGAACGGGAGACGTGTTCAAATATGTCTCAGTTTTCCTCCCCTGGTACTCGGGTGCAACATTCCAGACGCTTTACTAACACTCTCCCCACTTGGAGAGTCAGCGCCTTTAACCTCCTGTTTGGCCCAGTTTGCAATTTCTGCGGAAGATGAACAGGAATAGCGAGAACCAATGAGAGACTAGCTGGAGGTGTCTGGACGGGCAAATTTAACTCTCATTTCCCACCAGGAAGAGGAAATAACCAAAGGCTCAGCATGCCGTACCGGAACCAGATTAGGGCCTGAAGCCATCCTGCGGTGTTGCGGCCAGGTCAGAAGAAAGCAAGTTGAAGAAAGGAGCTCAGGGGCACTGTAATTCACAAACCTGCAGAGTTATAAATGACAGCTATCGTCCAAAAATAGACTGAAGTAAGGCTGCCAAGAGGACTTGAAAGCGGGGCAGAATTTCAGGAAACCGATTTCAGGAGGTAGACTGGAATTGCATTGAAAGCATAGGAAAAGCGGCAGAACGTCCACAATGATGCACTTGGCCAAAAAGGGCGTATGCGTTTTTTCCTGAATATATTCAGGAAAAAACGCATACGCCCTTTTTGGCCAACCAAGCAAGCTTGCAAAGGAAATCTGCACTACAATGAAGTCTCACTTCCCCCCGGTCAAAAGGGCCATCTGAAAAAAGTGTAAAATCCAGAAAGGCAGGACAGGCCATGGAGAACTGGGAGCCTTGTTATGCTGATGGGCTGGATGTAAATTGCCAACAGACACTCGGGAGAAGTGTATGGTGTTTCCTGAAACATCTAAAAAACAAAGCAACAGAGCCTAGGGCACTGCCACTTATGGTCCTATAGCTTAGGGAAATTAAAATCAAAAAGACACAGCCACCCCAAAGTTTGGGATGCCTCTGTTTACAAGAACCTCGTTTACAGTACAAGTTCAACATCGCAGAAAGTGAAAACTGGATAAAGAAGTTGTGGTATTTACTTACAAAGCAATATCACTCAGCAATGAATTCTATGTCATCAGGCCCTTAGCATCACAATGAGTGGATTCAGGTATGATGATTCTAACTGAAATAAGTCACACAGAAAAAGAAACATCATAAGATATCAGTAATACACGGAATGTAAACTTGGCTACACAGGAACTGAATTACAGAACAGAACAGGGTCTCAAATTTAGAAAACCAACTTATGCTTGCTTAAGGGGAAAGGTGAGTTGGGGTGCTGCATAAAACCAGAGATTGAAATGAGCACAGAAAGTTCCTTAAGTCAAATATGGAATAGACAAGAGCTACTCCTTGCTCAACGAAATGGACTCAAAACCCCATATTAAACCCGTAAGAATGTACCTGACTAGTAAGTATCTTAAAACCTATGGATTGCTATGTCTCCGAAAGAGAATCAAGCATGTGTACAGGGGCATAAACGCAGCAGTGATAGGATTGGAGAGGTTCGGTGAGCAAATGAAGACCCTTTGAAGTCATATTGCATGGTACCCATTTCACGGGTTTCAACTACCCAGGTTTTAAGTATTCTTCCTTCAGCTAAAACATGCATGTGAACCCAAGTATGATCAACCATGTGAACGGGAGACGTGTTCAAATATGTCTCAGTTTTCCTCCCCTGGTACTCGGGTGCAACATTCCAGACGCTTTACTAACACTCTCCCCACTTGGAGAGTCAGCGCCTTTAACCTGCTGTTTGGCCCAGTTTGCAATTTCTGCGGAAGATGAACAGGAATAGCGAGAACCAATGAGAGGCTAGCTGGAGGTGTCTGGACGGGCAAATTTAACTCTCATTTCCCACCAGGAAGAGGAAATAACCAAAGGCTCAGCGTGCCGTACCGGAACCAGATTAGGGCCTGAAGCCATCCTGCGGTGTTGCGGCCAGCTCAAAAGAAAGCAAGTTGAAGAAAGGAGCTCAGGGGCACTGTAATTCACAAACCTGCAGAGTTATAAATGACAGCTATCGTCCAAAAATAGACTGAAGTAAGGCTGCCAAGAGGACTTGAAAGCGGGGCAGAATTGCAGGAAACCGATTTCAGGAGGTAGACTGGAATTGCATTGAAAGCATAGGAAAAGAGGCAGAACGTCCACAATGATGCACTTGGCCAAAAAGGGCGTATGCGTTTTTTCCTGAATATATTCAGGAAAAAACGCATACGCCCATTTTGGCCAACCAAGCAAGCTTGCAAAGGAAATCTGCACTACAATGAAGTCTCACTTCCCCCCGGTCAAAAGGGCCATCTGAAAAAAGTGTAAAATCCAGAAAGGCAGGACAGGCCATGGAGAACTGGGAGCCTTGTTATGCTGATGGGCGGGATGTAAATTGCCAACAACCACTCGGGAGAAGTGTATGGTGTTTCCAGAAACATCTAAAAAACAAAGCAACAGAACCTAGGGCACTTCCACTTATGGTCCTATAGCTTAGGGAAATTAAAATCAAAAAGACACAGCCACCCCAAAGTTTGGAACGGCTCTGTTTACAAGAACCTCGTTTACAGTACAAGTTCAACATCGCAGAAAGTGAAAAATGGATAAAGAAGTTGTGGTATTTACTTACAAAGCAATATCACTAAGCAATGAAATCTGTGTCATCAGGCCCTTAGCAGCACAATGAGTGGATTCAGGTATGATGATTCTAACTGAAGTAAGTCACACAGAAAAAGAAACATCATAAGATATCAGTAATACACGGAATGTAAACTTGGCTACACAGGAACTGAATTACAGAACAGAACAGGGTCTCAAATTTAGAAAACCAACTTATGCTTGCTTAAGGGTAAAGGTGAGTTGGGGTGCTGCATAAAACCAGAGATTGAAATGAGCACAGATAAAGTTCCTTAAGTCAAATATGGAATAGACAAGAGCTACTCCTTGCTCAACGAAATGGACTCAACACCGCATATTAAACGCCTAAGAATGTACCTGACTAGTAAGTATCTTAAAACCTATGGATTGCTATGTCTCCGAAAGAGAATCAAGCATGTGTACAGGGGCATAAACGCAGCAGTGATAGGATTGGAGAGGTTCGGTGAGCAAATGAAGACCCTTTGAAGTCATATTGCATGGTACCCATTACACGGGTCTTAACTCTCCAGGTTTAAGGTATTCTTCCTTCAGCTAAAACATGCATGTGGAACCAAAGTATGATCAACCATGTGAACGGGAGACGTGTTCAAATATGTCTCAGTTTTCCTCCCCTGGTACTCGGGTGCAACATTCCAGACGCTTTACTAACACTCTCCCCACTTGGAGAGTCAGCGCCTTTAACCTCCTGTTTGGCCCAGTTTGCAATTTCTGCGGAAGATGAACAGGAATAGCGAGAACCAATGAGAGGCTAGCTGGAGGTGTCTGGACGGGCAAATTTAACTCTCATTTCCCACCAGGAAGAGGAAATAACCAAAGGCTCAGCGTGCCGTACCGGAACCAGATTAGGGCCTGAAGCCATCCTGCGGTGTTGCGGCCAGCTCAAAAGAAAGCAAGTTGAAGAAAGGAGCTCAGGGGCACTGTAATTCACAAACCTGCAGAGTTATAAATGACAGCTATCGTCCAAAAATAGACTGAAGTAAGGCTGCCAAGAGGACTTGAAAGCGGGGCAGAATTGCAGGAAACCGATTTCAGGAGGTAGACTGGAATTGCATTGAAAGCATAGGAAAAGAGGCAGAACGTCCACAATGATGCACTTGGCCAAAAAGGGCGTATGCGTTTTTTCCTGAATATATTCAGGAAAAAACGCATACGCCCTTTTTGGCCAACCAAGCAAGCTTGCAAAGGAAATCTGCACTACAATGAAGTCTCACTTCCCCCCGGTCAAAAGGGCCATCTGAAAAAAGTGTAAAATCCAGAAAGGCAGGACAGGCCATGGAGAACTGGGAGCCTTGTTATGCTGATGGGCGGGATGTAAATTGCCAACAACCACTCGGGAGAAGTGTATGGTGTTTCCAGAAACATCTAAAAAACAAAGCAACAGAACCTAGGGCACTTCCACTTATGGTCCTATAGCTTAGGGAAATTAAAATCAAAAAGACACAGCCACCCCAAAGTTTGGAACGGCTCTGTTTACAAGAACCTCGTTTACAGTACAAGTTCAACATCGCAGAAAGTGAAAAATGGATAAAGAAGTTGTGGTATTTACTTACAAAGCAATATCACTAAGCAATGAAATCTGTGTCATCAGGCCCTTAGCAGCACAATGAGTGGATTCAGGTATGATGATTCTAACTGAAGTAAGTCACACAGAAAAAGAAACATCAAAAGATATCAGTAATACACGGAATGTAAACTTGGCTACACAGGAACTGAATTACAGAACAGAACAGGGTCTCAAATTTAGAAAACCAACTTATGCTTGCTTAAGGGTAAAGGTGAGTTGGGGTGCTGCATAAAACCAGAGATTGAAATGAGCACAGATAAAGTTCCTTAAGTCAAATATGGAATAGACAAGAGCTACTCCTTGCTCAACGAAATGGACTCAACACCGCATATTAAACGCCTAAGAATGTACCTGACTAGTAAGTATCTTAAAACCTATGGATTGCTATGTCTCCGAAAGAGAATCAAGCATGTGTACAGGGGCATAAACGCAGCAGTGATAGGATTGGAGAGGTTCGGTGAGCAAATGAAGACCCTTTGAAGTCATATTGCATGGTACCCATTTCACGGGTTTCAACTACCCAGGTTTTAGGTATTCTTCCTTCAGCTAAAACATGCATGTGGAACCCAAGTATGATCAACCATGTGAACGGGAGACGTGTTCAAATATGTCTCAGTTTTCCTCCCCTGGTACTCGGGTGCAACATTCCAGACGCTTTACTAACACTCTCCCCACTTGGAGAGTCAGCGCCTTTAACCTCCTGTTTGGCCCAGTTTGCAATTTCTGCGGAAGATGAACAGGAATAGCGAGAACCAATGAGAGACTAGCTGGAGGTGTCTGGACGGGCAAATTTAACTCTCATTTCCCACCAGGAAGAGGAAATAACCAAAGGCTCAGCGTGCCGTGCCGGAACCAGATTAGGGCCTGAAGCCATCCTGCGGTGTTGCGGCCAGGTCACAAGAAAGCAAGTTGAAGAAAGGAGCTCAGGGGCACTGTAATTCACAAACCTGCAGAGTTATAAATGACAGCTATCGTCCAAAAATAGACTGAAGTAAGGCTGCCAAGAGGACTTGAAAGCGGGGCAGAATTGCAGGAAACCGATTTCAGGAGGTAGACTGGAATTGCATTGAAAGCATAGGAAAAGAGGCAGAACGTCCACAATGATGCACTTGGCCAAAAAGGGCGTATGCGTTTTTTCCTGAATATATTCAGGAAAAAACGCATACGCCCTTTTTGGCCAACCAAGCAAGCTTGCAAAGGAAATCTGCACTACAATGAAGTCTCACATCCCCCCGGTCAAAAGGGCCATCTGAAAAAAGTGTAAAATACAGAAAGGCAGGACAGGCCATGGAGAACTGGGAGCCTTGTTATGCTGAGGGGCGGGATGTAAATTGCCAACAACCACTCGGGAGAAGTGTATGGTGTTTCCTGAAACATCTAAAAAACAAAGCAACAGAACCTAGGGCACTTCCACTTATGGTCCTATAGCTTAGGGAAATTAAAATCAAAAAGACACAGCCACCCCAAAGTTTGGAACGGCTCTGTTTACAAGAACCTCGTTTACAGTACAAGTTCAACATCGCAGAAAGTGAAAAATGGATAAAGAAGTTGTGGTATTTACTTACAAAGCAATATCACTCAGCAATGAAATCTGTGTCATCAGGCACTTAGCAGCACAATGAGTGGATTCAGGTATGATGATTCTAACTGAAATAAGTCACACAGAAAAAGAAACATAATAAGATATCAGTAATACACGGAATGTAAACTTGGCTACACAGGAACTGAATTACAGAACAGAACAGGGTCTCAAATTTAGAAAACCAACTTATGCTTGCTTAAGGGGAAAGGTGAGTTGGGTTGCTGCATAAAACCAGAGATTGAAATGAGCACAGATAAAGTTCCTTAAGCCAAATATGGAATAGACAAGAGCTACTCCTTGCTCAACGAAATGGACTCAACACCGCATATTAAACGCCTAAGAATGTACCTGACTAGTAAGTATCTTAAAACCTATGGATTGCTATGTCTCCGAAAGAGAATCAAGCATGTGTACAGGGGCATAAACGCAGCAGTGATAGGATTGGAGAGGTTCGGTGAGCAAATGAAGACCCTTTGAAGTCATATTGCATGGTACCCATTTCACGGGTTTCAACTACCCAGGTTTTAGGTATTCTTCCTTCAGCTAAAACATGCATGTGAACCCAAGTATGATCAACCATGTGAACGGGAGACGTGTTCAAATATGTCTCAGTTTTCCTCCCCTGGTACTCGGGTGCAACATTCCAGACGCTTTACTAACACTCTCCCCACTTGGAGAGTCAGTCCCTTTAACCTCCTGTTTGGCCCAGTTTGCAATTTCTGCGGAAGATGAACAGGAATAGCGAGAACCAATGAGAGGCTAGCTGGAGGTGTCTGGACGGGCAAATTTAACTCTCATTTCCCACCAGGAAGAGGAAATAACCAAAGGCTCAGCGTGCCGTACCGGAACCAGATTAGGGCCTGAAGCCATCCTGCGGTGTTGCGGCCAGCTCAAAAGAAAGCAAGTTGAAGAAAGGAGCTCAGGGGCACTGTAATTCACAAACCTGCAGAGTTATAAATGACAGCTATCGTCCAAAAATAGACTGAAGTAAGGCTGCCAAGAGGACTTGAAAGCGGGGCAGAATTGCAGGAAACCGATTTCAGGAGGTAGACTGGAATTGCATTGAAAGCATAGGAAAAGAGGCAGAACGTCCACAATGATGCACTTGGCCAAAAAGGGCGTATGCGTTTTTTCCTGAATATATTCAGGAAAAAACGCATACGCCCTTTTTGGCCAACCAAGCAAGCTTGCAAAGGAAATCTGCACTACAATGAAGTCTCACTTCCCCCCGGTCAAAAGGGCCATCTGAAAAAAGTGTAAAATCCAGAAAGGCAGGACAGGCCATGGAGAACTGGGAGCATTGTTAAGCTGATGGGCGGGATGTAAATTGCCAACAACCACTCGGGAGAAGTGTATGGTGTTTCCTGAAACATCTAAAAAACAAAACAACAGAACCTAGGGCACTTCCACTTATGGTCCTACAGCTTAGGGAAATTAAAATCAAAAAGACACAGCCACCCCAAAGTTTGGAACGGCTCTGTTTACAAGAACCTCGTTTACAGTACAAGTTCAACATCGCAGAAAGTGAAAAATGGATAAAGAAGTTGTGGTATTTACTTACAAAGCAATATCACTCAGCAATGAAATCTGTGTCATCAGGCCCTTAGCAGCACAATGAGTGGATTCAGGTATGATGATTCTAACTGAAATAAGTCACACAGAAAAAGAAACATCCTAAGATATCAGTAATACACGGAATGTAAACTTGGCTACACAGGAACTGAATTACAGAACAGAACAGGGTCTCAAATTTAGAAAACCAACTTATGCTTGCTTAAGGGTAAAGGTGAGTTGGGGTGCTGCATAAAACCAGAGATTGAAATGAGCACAGATAAAGTTCCTTAAGCCAAATATGGAATAGACAAGAGCTACTCCTTGCTCAACGAAATGGACTCAACACCGCATATTAAACGCCTAAGAATGTACCTGACTAGTAAGTATCTTAAAACCTATGGATTGCTATGTCTCCGAAAGAGAATCAAGCATGTGTACAGGGGCATAAACGCAGCAGTGATAGGATTGGAGAGGTTCGGTGAGCAAATGAAGACCCTTTGAAGTCATATTGCATGGTACCCATTTCACGGGTTTCAACTACCCAGGTTTTAGGTATTCTTCCTTCAGCTAAAACATGCATGTGAACCCAAGTATGATCAACCATGTGAACGGGAGACGTGTTCAAATATGTCTCAGTTTTCCTCCCCTGGTACTCGGGTGCAACATTCCAGACGCTTTACTAACACTCTCCCCACTTGGAGAGTCAGCGCCTTTAACCTGCTGTTTGGCCCAGTTTGCAATTTCTGCGGAAGATGAACAGGAATAGCGAGAACCAATGAGAGGCTAGCTGGAGGTGTCTGGACGGGCAAATTTAACTCTCATTTCCCACCAGGAAGAGGAAATAACCAAAGGCTCAGCGTGCCGTGCCGGAACCAGATTAGGGCCTGAAGCCATCCTGCGGTGTTGCGGCCAGCTCAAAAGAAAGCAAGTTGAAGAAAGGAGCTCAGGGGCACTGTAATTCACAAACCTGCAGAGTTATAAATGACAGCTATCGTCCAAAAATAGACTGAAGTAAGGCTGCCAAGAGGACTTGAAAGCGGGGCAGAATTGCAGGAAACCGATTTCAGGAGGTAGACTGGAATTGCATTGAAAGCATAGGAAAAGAGGCAGAACGTCCACAATGATGCACTTGGCCAAAAAGGGCGTATGCGTTTTTTCCTGAATATATTCAGGAAAAAACGCATACGCCCTTTTTGGCCAACCAAGCAAGCTTGCAAAGGAAATCTGCACTACAATGAAGTCTCACTTCCCCCCGGTCAAAAGGGCCATCTGAAAAAAGTGTAAAATCCAGAAAGGCAGGACAGGCCATGGAGAACTGGGAGCCTTGTTATGCTGATGGGCGGGATGTAAATTGCCAACAACCACTCGGGAGAAGTGTATGGTGTTTCCTGAAACATCTAAAAAACAAAGCAACAGAACCTAGGGCACTTCCACTTATGGTCCTATAGCTTAGGGAAATTAAAATCAAAAAGACACAGCCACCCCAAAGTTTGGAACGGCTCTGTTTACAAGAACCTCGTTTACAGTACAAGTTCAACATCGCAGAAAGTGAAAAATGGATAAAGAAGTTGTGGTATTTACTTACAAAGCAATATCACTCAGCAATGAAATCTGTGTCATCAGGCCCTTAGCAGCACAATGAGTGGATTCAGGTATGATGATTCTAACTGAAATAAGTCACACAGAAAAAGAAACATAATAAGATATCAGTAATACACGGAATGTAAACTTGGCTACACAGGAACTGAATTACAGAACAGAACAGGGTCTCAAATTTAGAAAACCAACTTATGCTTGCTTAAGGGGAAAGGTGAGTTGGGTTGCTGCATAAAAACAGAGATTGAAATGAGCACAGATAAAGTTCCTTAAGCCAAATATGGAATAGACAAGAGCTACTCCTTGCTCAACGAAATGGACTCAACACCGCATATTAAACGCCTAAGAATGTACCTGACTAGTAAGTATCTTAAAACCTATGGATTGCTATGTCTCCGAAAGAGAATCAAGCATGTGTACAGGGGCATAAACGCAGCAGTGATAGGATTGGAGAGGTTCGGTGAGCAAATGAAGACCCTTTGAAGTCATATTGCATGGTACCCATTTCACGGGTTTCAACTACCCAGGTTTTAGGTATTCTTCCTTCAGCTAAAACATGCATGTGAACCCAAGTATGATCAACCATGTGAACGGGAGACGTGTTCAAATATGTCTCAGTTTTCCTCCCCTGGTACTCGGGTGCAACATTCCAGACGCTTTACTAACACTCTCCCCACTTGGAGAGTCAGCGCCTTTAACCTGCTGTTTGGCCCAGTTTGCAATTTCTGCGGAAGATGAACAGGAATAGCGAGAACCAATGAGAGGCTAGCTGGAGGTGTCTGGACGGGCAAATTTAACTCTCATTTCCCACCAGGAAGAGGAAATAACCAAAGGCTCAGCGTGCCGTACCGGAACCAGATTAGGGCCTGAAGCCATCATGCGGTGTTGCGGCCAGCTCAAAAGAAAGCAAGTTGAAGAAAGGAGCTCAGGGGCACTGTAATTCACAAACCTGCAGAGTTATAAATGACAGCTATCGTCCAAAAATAGACTGAAGTAAGGCTGCCAAGAGGACTTGAAAGCGGGGCAGAATTGCAGGAAACCGATTTCAGGAGGTAGACTGGAATTGCATTGAAAGCATAGGAAAAGAGGCAGAACGTCCACAATGATGCACTTGGCCAAAAAGGGCGTATGCGTTTTTTCCTGAATATATTCAGGAAAAAACGCATACGCCCTTTTTGGCCAAACAAGCAAGCTTGCAAAGGAAATCTGCACTACAATGAAGTCTCACTTCCCCCCGGTCAAAAGGGCCATCTGAAAAAAGTGTAAAATCCAGAAAGGCAGGACAGGCCATGGAGAACTGGGAGCCTTGTTAAGCTGAGGGGCGGGATGTAAATTGCCAACAACCACTCGGGAGAAGTGTATGGTGTTTCCTGAAACATCTAAAAAACAAAGCAACAGAACCTAGGGCACTTCCACTTATGGTCCTATAGCTTAGGGAAATTAAAATCAAAAAGACACAGCCACCCCAAAGTTTGGAATGGCTCTGTTTACAAGAACCTCGTTTACAGTACAAGTTCAACATCGCAGAAAGTGAAAAATGGATAAAGAAGTTGTGGTATTTACTTACAAAGCAATATCAATAAGCAATGAAATCTGTGTCACAGGCACTTAGCAGCACAATGAGTGGATTCAGGTATGATGATTCTAACTGAAGTAAGTCACACAGAAAAAGAAACATCATAAGATATCAGTAATACACGGAATGTAAACTTGGCTACACAGGAACTGAATTACAGAACAGAACAGGGTCTCAAATTTAGAAAACCAACTTATGCTTGCTTAAGGGTAAAGGTGAGTTGGGTTGCTGCATAAAACCAGAGATTGAAATGAGCACAGATAAAGTTCCTTAAGTCAAATATGGAATAGACAAGAGCTACTCCTTGCTCAACGAAATGGACTCAACACCGCATATTAAACGCCTAAGAATGTACCTGACTAGTAAGTATCTTAAAACCTATGGATTGCTATGTCTCCGAAAGAGAATCAAGCATGTGTACAGGGGCATAAACGCAGCAGTGATAGGATTGGAGAGGTTCGGTGAGCAAATGAAGACCCTTTGAAGTCATATTGCATGGTACCCATTACACGGGTCTTAACTCTCCAGGTTTAAGGTATTCTTCCTTCAGCTAAAACATGCATGTGGAACCCAAGTATGATCAACCATGTGAACGGGAGACGTGTTCAAATATGTCTCAGTTTTCCTCCCCTGGTACTCGGGTGCAACATTCCAGACGCTTTACTAACACTCTCCCCACTTGGAGAGTCAGCGCCTTTAACCTCCTGTTTGGCCCAGTTTGCAATTTCTGCGGAAGATGAACAGGAATAGCGAGAACCAATGAGAGACTAGCTGGAGGTGTCTGGACGGGCAAATTTAACTCTCATTTCCCACCAGGAAGAGGAAATAACCAAAGGCTCAGCGTGCCGTGCCGGAACCAGATTAGGGCCTGAAGCCATCCTGCGGTGTTGCGGCCAGGTCACAAGAAAGCAAGTTGAAGAAAGGAGCTCAGGGGCACTGTAAATCACAAACCTGCAGAGTTATAAATGACAGCTATCGTCCAAAAATAGACTGAAGTAAGGCTGCCAAGAGGACTTGAAAGCGGGGCAGAATTGCAGGAAACCGATTTCAGGAGGTAGACTGGAATTGCATTGAAAGCATAGGAAAAGAGGCAGAACGTCCACAATGATGCACTTGGCCAAAAAGGGCGTATGCGTTTTTTCCTGAATATATTCAGGAAAAAACGCATACGCCCTTTTTGGCCAACCAAGCAAGCTTGCAAAGGAAATCTGCACTACAATGAAGTTTCACTTCCCCCCGGTCAAAAGGGCCATCTGAAAAAAGTGTAAAATCCAGAAAGGCAGGACAGGCCATGGAGAACTGGGAGCCTTGTTAAGCTGATGGGCGGGATGTAAATTGCCAACAACCACTCGGGAGAAGTGTATGGTGTTTCCTGAAACATCTAAAAAACAAAGCAACAGAACCTAGGGCACTTCCACTTATGGTCCTATAGCTTAGGGAAATTAAAATCAAAAAGACACAGCCACCCCAAAGTTTGGAATGGCTCTGTTTACAAGAACCTCGTTTACAGTACAAGTTCAACATCGCAGAAAGTGAAAAATGGATAAAGAAGTTGTGGTATTTACTTACAAAGCAATATCACTAAGCAATGAAATCTGTGTCACAGGCCCTTAGCAGCACAATGAGTGGATTCAGGTATGATGATTCTAACTGAAGTAAGTCACACAGAAAAAGAAACATCATAAGATATCACTAATACACGGAATGTAAACTTGGCTACACAGGAACTGAATTACAGAACAGAACAGGGTCTCAAATTTAGAAAACCAACTTATGCTTGCTTAAGGGGAAAGGTGAGTTGGGGTGCTGCATAAAACCAGAGATTGAAATGAGCACAGATAAAGTTCCTTAAGTCAAATATGGAATAGACAAGAGCTACTCCTTGCTCAACGAAATGGACTCAACACCGCATATTAAACGCCTAAGAATGTACCTGACTAGTAAGTATCTTAAAACCTATGGATTGCTATGTCTCCGAAAGAGAATCAAGCATGTGTACAGGGGCATAAACGCAGCAGTGATAGGATTGGAGAGGTTCGGTGAGCAAATGAAGACCCTTTGAAGTCATATTGCATGGTACCCATTACACGGGTCTTAACTCTCCAGGTTTAAGGTATTCTTCCTTCAGCTAAAACATGCATGTGGAACCCAAGTATGATCAACCATGTGAACGGGAGACGTGTTCAAATATGTCTCAGTTTTCCTCCCCTGGTACTCGGGTGCAACATTCCAGACGCTTTACTAACACTCTCCCCACTTGGAGAGTCAGCGCCTTTAACCTCCTGTTTGGCCCAGTTTGCAATTTCTGCGGAAGATGAACAGGAATAGCGAGAACCAATGAGAGACTAGCTGGAGGTGTCTGGACGGGCAAATTTAACTCTCATTTCCCACCAGGAAGAGGAAATAACCAAAGGCTCAGCGTGACGTGCCGGAACCAGATTAGGGCCTGAAGCCATCCTGCGGTGTTGCGGCCAGGTCACAAGAAAGCAAGTTGAAGAAAGGAGCTCAGGGGCACTGTAAATCACAAACCTGCAGAGTTATAAATGACAGCTATCGTCCAAAAATAGACTGAAGTAAGGCTGCCAAGAGGACTTGAAAGCGGGGCAGAATTGCAGGAAACCGATTTCAGGAGGTAGACTGGAATTGCATTGAAAGCATAGGAAAAGAGGCAGAACGTCCACAATGATGCACTTGGCCAAAAAGGGCGTATGCGTTTTTTCCTGAATATATTCAGGAAAAAACGCATACGCCCTTTTTGGCCAACCAAGCAAGCTTGCAAAGGAAATCTGCACTACAATGAAGTCTCACTTCCCCCCGGTCAGAAGGGCCATCTGAAAAAAGTGTAAAATCCAGAAAGGCAGGACAGGCCATGGAGAACTGGGAGCCTTGTTATGCTGATGGGCGGGATGTAAATTGCCAACAACCACTCGGGAGAAGTGTATGGTGTTTCCTGAAACATCTAAAAAACAAAGCAACAGAACCTAGGGCACTTCCACTTATGGTCCTATAGCTTAGGGAAATTAAAATCAAAAAGACACAGCCACCCCAAAGTTTGGAACGGCTCTGTTTACAAGAACCTCGTTTACAGTACAAGTTCAACATCGCAGAAAGTGAAAAATGGATAAAGAAGTTGTGGTATTTACTTACAAAGCAATATCACTCAGCAATGAAATCTGTGTCATCAGGCCCTTAGCAGCACAATGAGTGGATTCAGGTATGATGATTCTAACTGAAATAAGTCACACAGAAAAAGAAACATAATAAGATATCAGTAATACACGGAATGTAAACTTGGCTACACAGGAACTGAATTACAGAACAGAACAGGGTCTCAAATTTAGAAAACCAACTTATGCTTGCTTAAGGGGAAAGGTGAGTTGGGTTGCTGCATAAAACCAGAGATTGAAATGAGCACAGATAAAGTTCCTTAAGCCAAATATGGAATAGACAAGAGCTACTCCTTGCTCAACGAAATGGACTCAACACCGCATATTAAACGCCTAAGAATGTACCTGACTAGTAAGTATCTTAAAACCTATGGATTGCTATGTCTCCGAAAGAGAATCAAGCATGTGTACAGGGGCATAAACGCAGCAGTGATAGGATTGGAGAGGTTCGGTGAGCAAATGAAGACCCTTTGAAGTCATATTGCATGGTACCCATTTCACGGGTTTCAACTACCCAGGTTTTAGGTATTCTTCCTTCAGCTAAAACATGCATGTGAACCCAGAGTATGATCAACCATGTGAACGGGAGACGTGTTCAAATATGTCTCAGTTTTCCTCCCCTGGTACTCGGGTGCAACATTCCAGACGCTTTACTAACACTCTCCCCACTTGGAGAGTCAGCGCCTTTAACCTGGTGTTTGGCCCAGTTTGCAATTTCTGCGGAAGATGAACAGGAATAGCGAGAACCAATGAGAGGCTAGCTGGAGGTGTCTGGACGGGCAAATTTAACTCTCATTTCCCACCAGGAAGAGGAAATAACCAAAGGCTCAGCGTGCCGTACCGGAACCAGTTTAGGGCCTGAAGCCATCCTGCGGTGTTGCGGCCAGCTCAAAAGAAAGCAAGTTGAAGAAAGGAGCTCAGGGGCACTGTAATTCACAAACCTGCAGAGTTATAAATGACAGCTATCGTCCAAAAATAGACTGAAGTAAGGCTGCCAAGAGGACTTGAAAGCGGGGCAGAATTGCAGGAAACCGATTTCAGGAGGTAGACTGGAATTGCATTGAAAGCATAGGAAAAGAGGCAGAACGTCCACAATGATGCACTTGGCCAAAAAGGGCGTATGCGTTTTTTCCTGAATATATTCAGGAAAAAACGCATACGCCCTTTTTGGCCAACCAAGCAAGCTTGCAAAGGAAATCTGCACTACAATGAAGTCTCACTTCCCCCCGGTCAAAAGGGCCATCTGAAAAAAGTGTAAAATCCAGAAAGGCAGGACAGGCCATGGAGAACTGGGAGCCTTGTTATGCTGATGGGCGGGATGTAAATTGCCAACAACCACTCGGGAGAAGTGTATGGTGTTTCCTGAAACATCTAAAAAACAAAGCAACAGAACCTAGGGCACTTCCACTTATGGTCCTATAGCTTAGGGAAATTAAAATCAAAAAGACACGGCCACCCCAAAGTTTGGAACGGCTCTGTTTACAAGAACCTCGTTTACAGTACAAGTTCAACATCGCAGAAAGTGAAAAATGGATAAAGAAGTTGTGGTATTTACTTACAAAGCAATATCACTCAGCAATGAAATCTGTGTCATCAGGCCCTTAGCAGCACAATGAGTGGATTCAGGTATGATGATTCTAACTGAAATAAGTCACACAGAAAAAGAAACATAATAAGATATCAGTAATACACGGAATGTAAACTTGGCTACACAGGAACTGAATTACAGAACAGAACAGGGTCTCAAATTTAGAAAAACAACTTATGCTTGCTTAAGGGGAAAGGTGAGTTGGGGTGCTGCATAAAACCAGAGATTGAAATGAGCACAGATAAAGTTCCTTAAGCCAAATATGGAATAGACAAGAGCTACTCCTTGCTCAACGAAATGGACTCAACACCGCATATTAAACGCCTAAGAATGTTCCTGACTAGTAAGTATCTTAAAACCTATGGATTGCTATGTCTCCAAAAGAGAATCAAGCGTGTGTACAGGGGCATAAACGCAGCAGTGATAGGATTGGAGAGGTTCGGTGAGCAAATGAAGACCCTTTGAAGTCATATTGCATGGTACCCATTACACGGGTCTCAACTCTCCAGGTTTAAGGTATTCTTCCTTCAGCTAAAACATGCATGTGGAACCCAGAGTATGATCAACCATGTGAACGGGAGACGTGTTCAAATATGTCTCAGTTTTCCTCCCCTGGTACTCGGGTGCAACATTCCAGACGCTTTACTAACACTCTCCCGACTTGGAGAGTCAGTCCCTTTAAACTCCTGTTTGGCCCAGTTTGCAATTTCTGCGGAAGATGAACAGGAATAGCGAGAACCAAAGAGAGGCTAGCTGGAGGTGTCTGGACAGGCAAATTTAACTCTCATTTCCCACCAGGAAGAGGAATTAACCAAAGGCTCAGCATGCCGGGCCGGAACAAGATTAGGGCCTGAAGCCATCCTGCGGTGTTGCGGCCAGGTCACAAGAAAGCGAGTTGAAGAAAGGAGCTCAGGGGCACTGTAATTCACAAACCTGCAGAGTTATAAATGACAGCTATCGTCCAAAAATAGACTGAAGTAAGGCTGCCAAGAGGACTTGAAAGCGGGACAGAATTGCAGGAAACCGATTTCAGGAGGTAGACTGGAATTGCATTGAAAGCATAGGAAAAGAGGCAGAACGTCCACAATGATGCACTTGGCCAAAAAGGGCGTATGCGTTTTTTCCTGAATATATTCAGGAAAAAACGCATACGCCCTTTTTGGCCAACCAAGCAAGCTTGCAAAGGAAATCTGCACTACAATGAAGTCTCACTTCCCCCCTGTCAAAAGGGCCATCTGAAAAAAGTGTAAAATCCAGAAAGGCAGGACAGGCCATGGAGAACTGGGAGCCTTGTTATGCTGATGGGCGGGATGTAAATTGCCAACAGACACTCGGGAGAAGTGTATGGTGTTTCCTGAAACATCTAAAAAACAAAGCAACAGAGCCTAGGGCACTTCCACTTATGGTCCTATAGCTTAGGGAAATTAAAATCAAAAAGACACAGCCACCCCAAAGTTTGGGACGCCTCCGTTTACAAGAACCTCGTTTACCGTACATGTTCAATATCACAGAAAGTGAAAAATGGATAAAGAACTTGTGGTACTTACGTACAATGCAGTATCACTCAGCAATGAAATCTATGTCATCAGGCCCGTAGCAGCATAATGAGTGGATTCAGGTACGATGATTCTAACTGAAATAAGTCACACAGAAAAAGAAACATCATAAGATATCACTAATACACGGAATGTAAACTTGGCTACACAGGAACTGCATTCCAAAACAGAACAGGGTCTCAAATTTAGAAAACCAACTTATGCTTGCTTAAGGGGAAAGGTGAGTTGGGGTGCTGCATAAAACCAGAGATTGAAATGAGCACAGATAAAGTTCCTTAAGCCAAATATGGAATAGACAAGAGCTACTCCTTGCTCAACGAAATGGACTCAACACCGCATATTAAACGCCTAAGAATGTACCTGACTAGTAAGTATCTTAAAACCTATGGATTGCTATGTCTCCGAAGGGGAATCAAGCATGTGTACAGGGGCATAAACGCAGCAGTGATAGGATTGGAGAGGTTCGGTGAGCAAATGAAGACCCTTTGAAGTCATATTGCATGGTACCCATTCCACGGGTTTCAACTACCCAGGTTTTAGGTATTCTTCCTTCAGCTAAAACATGCATGTGGAACCCAGAGTATGATCAACCATGTGATCGGGAGACGTGTTCAAATATGTCTCAGTTTTCGTACCCTGGTACTCGGGTGCAACATTCCAGACGCTTTACTAACACTCTCCCCACTTGGAGAGTCAGCACCTTTAACCTCCTGTTTGGCCCAGTTTGCAATTTCTGCGGAAGATGAACAGGAATAGCGAGAACCAATGAGAGACTAGCTGGAGGTGTCTGGACGGGCAAATTTAACTCTCATTTCCCACCAGGAAGAGGAATTAACCAAAGGCTCAGCGTGCCGTGCCGGAACCAGATTAGGGCCTGAAGCCATCCTGCGGTGTTGCGGCCAGCTCACAAGAAAGCGAGTTGAAGAAAGGAGCTCAGGGGCACTGTAATTCACAAACCTGCAGAGTTATAAATGACAGCTATCGTCCAAAAATAGACTGAAGTAAGGCTGCCAAGAGGACTTGAAAGCGGGGCAGAATTGCAGGAAACCGATTTCAGGAGGTAGACTGGAATTGCATTGAAAGCATAGGAAAAGAGGCAGAACGTCCACAATGATGCACTTGGCCAAAAAGGGCGTATGCGTTTTTTCCTGAATATATTCAGGAAAAAACGCATACGCCCTTTTTGGCCAACCAAGCAAGCTTGCAAAGGAAATCTGCACTACAATGAAGTTTCACTTCCCCCCGGTCAAAAGGGCCATCTGAAAAAAGTGTAAAATCCAGAAAGGCAGGACAGGCCATGGAGAACTGGGAGCCTTGTTATGCTGATGGGCGGGATGTAAATTGCCAACAGACACTCGGGAGAAGTGTATGGTGTTTCCTGAAACATCTAAAAAACAAAGCAACAGAGCCTAGGGCACTTCCACTTATGGTCCTATAGCTTAGGGAAATTAAAATCAAAAAGACACAGCCACCCCAAAGTTTGGGACGCCTCCGTTTACAAGAACCTCGTTTACCGTACAAGTTCAATATCACAGAAAGTGAAAAATGGATAAAGAACTTGTGGTACTTACGTACAATGCAGTATCACTCAGCAATGAAATCTATGTCATCAGGCCCGTAGCAGCATAATGAGTGGATTCAGGTACGATGATTCTAACTGAAATAAATCACACAGAAAAAGAAACATCATAAGATATCACTAATACACGGAATGTAAACTTGGCTACACAGGAACTGCATTCCAAAACAGAACAGGGTCTCAAATTTAGAAAACCAACTTATGCTTGCTTAAGGGGAAAGGTGAGTTGGGGTGCTGCATAAAACCAGAGATTGAAATGAGCACAGATAAAGTTCCTTAAGCCAAATATGGAATAGACAAGAGCTACTCCTTGCTCAATGAAATGGACTCAACACGGCATATTAAACGCCTAAGAATGTACCTGACTAGTAAGTATCTTAAAACCTATGGATTGCTATGTCTCCGAAGGGGAATCAAGCATGTGTACAGGGGCATAAACGCAGCAGTGATAGGATTGGAGAGGTTCGGTGAGCAAATGAAGACCCTTTGAAGTCATATTGCATGGTACCCATTCCACGGGTTTCAACTACCCAGGTTTTAGGTATTCTTCCTTCAGCTAAAACATGCATGTGGAACCCAGAGTATGATCAACCATGTGATCGGGAGACGTGTTCAAATATGTCTCAGTTTTCGTACCCTGGTACTCGGGTGCAACATTCCAGACGCTTTACTAACACTCTCCCCACTTGGAGAGTCAGCACCTTTAACCTCCTGTTTGGCCCAGTTTGCAATTTCTGCGGAAGATGAACAGGAATAGCGAGAACCAATGAGAGACTAGCTGGAGGTGTCTGGACGGGCAAATTTAACTCTCATTTCCCACCAGGAAGAGGAATTAACCAAAGGCTCAGCGTGCCGTGCCGGAACCAGATTAGGGCCTGAAGCCATCCTGCGGTGTTGCGGCCAGCTCACAAGAAAGCGAGTTGAAGAAAGGAGCTCAGGGGCACTGTAATTCACAAACCTGCAGAGTTATAAATGACAGCTATCGTCCAAAAATAGACTGAAGTAAGGCTGCCAAGAGGACTTGAAAGCGGGGCAGAATTGCAGGAAACCGATTTCAGGAGGTAGACTGGAATTGCATTGAAAGCATAGGAAAAGAGGCAGAACGTCCACAATGATGCACTTGGCCAAAAAGGGCGTATGCGTTTTTTCCTGAATATATTCAGGAAAAAACGCATACGCCATTTTTGGCCAACCAAGCAAGCTTGCAAAGGAAATCTGCACTACAATGAAGTTTCACTTCCCCCCGGTCAAAAGGGCCATCTGAAAAAAGTGTAAAATCCAGAAAGGCAGGACAGGCCATGGAGAACTGGGAGCCTTGTTATGCTGATGGGCGGGATGTAAATTGCCAACAGACACTCGGGAGAAGTGTATGGTGTTTCCTGAAACATCTAAAAAACAAAGCAACAGAGCCTAGGGCACTTCCACTTATGGTCCTATAGCTTAGGGAAATTAAAATCAAAAAGACACAGCCACCCCAAAGTTTGGGACGCCTCCGTTTACAAGAACCTCGTTTACCGTACAAGTTCAATATCACAGAAAGTGAAAAATGGATAAAGAAATTGTGGTACTTACGTACAATGCAGTATCACTCAGCAATGAAATCTATGTCATCAGGCCCGTAGCAGCATAATGAGTGGATTCAGGTACGATGATTCTAACTGAAATAAGTCACACAGAAAAAGAAACATCATAAGATATCACTAATACACGGAATGTAAACTTGGCTACACAGGAACTGCATTCCAAAACAGAACAGGGTCTCAAATTTAGAAAACCAACTTATGCTTGCTTAAGGGGAAAGGTGAGTTGGGGTGCTGCATAAAACCAGAGATTGAAATGAGCACAGATAAAGTTCCTTAAGCCAAATATGGAATAGACAAGAGCTACTCCTTGCTCAATGAAATGGACTCAACACGGCATATTAAACGCCTAAGAATGTACCTGACTAGTAAGTATCTTAAAACCTATGGATTGCTATGTCTCCGAAGGGGAATCAAGCATGTGTACAGGGGCATAAACGCAGCAGTGATAGGATTGGAGAGGTTCGGTGAGCAAATGAAGACCCTTTGAAGTCATATTGCATGGTACCCATTCCACGGGTTTCAACTACCCAGGTTTTAGGTATTCTTCCTTCAGCTAAAACATGCATGTGGAACCCAGAGTATGATCAACCATGTGATCGGGAGACGTGTTCAAATATGTCTCAGTTTTCAGACCCTGGTACTCGGGTGCAACATTCCAGACGCTTTACTAACACTCTCCCCACTTGGAGAGTCAGCACCTTTAACCTCCTGTTTGGCCCAGTTTGCAATTTCTGCGGAAGATGAACAGGAATAGCGAGAACCAATGAGAGACTAGCTGGAGGTGTCTGGACGGGCAAATTTAACTCTCATTTCCCACCAGGAAGAGGAATTAACCAAAGGCTCAGCGTGCCGTGCCGGAACCAGATTAGGGCCTGAAGCCATCCTGCGGTGTTGCGGCCAGCTCACAAGAAAGCGAGTTGAAGAAAGGAGCTCAGGGGCACTGTAATTCACAAACCTGCAGAGTTATAAATGACAGCTATCGTCCAAAAATAGACTGAAGTAAGGCTGCCAAGAGGACTTGAAAGCGGGGCAGAATTGCAGGAAACCGATTTCAGGAGGTAGACTGGAATTGCATTGAAAGCATAGGAAAAGAGGCAGAACGTCCACAATGATGCACTTGGCCAAAAAGGGCGTATGCGTTTTTTCCTGAATATATTCAGGAAAAAACGCATACGCCCTTTTTGGCCAACCAAGCAAGCTTGCAAAGGAAATCTGCACTACAATGAAGTTTCACTTCCCCCCGGTCAAAAGGGCCATCTGAAAAAAGTGTAAAATCCAGAAAGGCAGGACAGGCCATGGAGAACTGGGAGCCTTGTTATGCTGATGGGCGGGATGTAAATTGCCAACAGACACTCGGGAGAAGTGTATGGTGTTTCCTGAAACATCTAAAAAACAAAGCAACAGAGCCTAGGGCACTTCCACTTATGGTCCTATAGCTTAGGGAAATTAAAATCAAAAAGACACAGCCACCCCAAAGTTTGGGACGCCTCCGTTTACAAGAACCTCGTTTACCGTACAAGTTCAATATCACAGAAAGTGAAAAATGGATAAAGAACTTGTGGTACTTATGTACAATGCAGTATCACTCAGCAATGAAATCTATGTCATCAGGCCCGTAGCAGCATAATGAGTGGATTCAGGTACGATGATTCTAACTGAAATAAGTCACACAGAAAAAGAAACATCATAAGATATCACTAATACACGGAATGTAAACTTGGCTACACAGGAACTGCATTCCAAAACAGAACAGGGTCTCAAATTTAGAAAACCAACTTATGCTTGCTTAAGGGGAAAGGTGAGTTGGGGTGCTGCATAAAACCAGAGATTGAAATGAGCACAGATAAAGTTCCTTAAGCCAAATATGGAATAGACAAGAGCTACTCCTTGCTCAATGAAATGGACTCAACACCGCATATTAAACGCCTAAGAATGTACCTGACTAGTAAGTATCTTAAAACCTATGGATTGCTATGTCTCCGAAGGGGAATCAAGCATGTGTACAGGGGCATAAACGCAGCAGTGATAGGATTGGAGAGGTTCGGTGAGCAAATGAAGACCCTTTGAAGTCATATTGCATGGTACCCATTCCACGGGTTTCAACTACCCAGGTTTTAGGTATTCTTCCTTCAGCTAAAACATGCATGTGGAACCCAGAGTATGATCAACCATGTGATCGGGAGACGTGTTCAAATATGTCTCAGTTTTCGTACCCTGGTACTCGGGTGCAACATTCCAGACGCTTTACTAACACTCTCCCCACTTGGAGAGTCAGCACCTTTAACCTCCTGTTTGGCCCAGTTTGCAATTTCTGCGGAAGATGAACAGGAATAGCGAGAACCAATGAGAGACTAGCTGGAGGTGTCTGGACGGGCAAATTTAACTCTCATTTCCCACCAGGAAGAGGAATTAACCAAAGGCTCAGCGTGCCGTTCCGGAACCAGATTAAGGCCTGAAGCCATCCTGCGGTGTTGCGGCCAGCTCACAAGAAAGCGAGTTGAAGAAAGGAGCTCAGGGGCACTGTAATTCACAAACCTGCAGAGTTATAAATGACAGCTATCGTCCAAAAATAGACTGAAGTAAGGCTGCCAAGAGGACTTGAAAGCGGGGCAGAATTGCAGGAAACCGATTTCAGGAGGTAGACTGGAATTGCATTGAAAGCATAGGAAAAGAGGCAGAACGTCCACAATGATGCACTTGGCCAAAAAGGGCGTATGCGTTTTTTCCTGAATATATTCAGGAAAAAACGCATACGCCCTTTTTGGCCAACCAAGCAAGCTTGCAAAGGAAATCTGCACTACAATGAAGTTTCACTTCCCCCCGGTCAAAAGGGCCATCTGAAAAAAGTGTAAAATCCAGAAAGGCAGGACAGGCCATGGAGAACTGGGAGCCTTGTTATGCTGATGGGCGGGATGTAAATTGCCAACAGACACTCGGGAGAAGTGTATGGTGTTTCCTGAAACATCTAAAAAACAAAGCAACAGAGCCTAGGGCACTTCCACTTATGGTCCTATAGCTTAGGGAAATTAAAATCAAAAAGACACAGCCACCCCAAAGTTTGGGACGCCTCCGTTTACAAGAACCTCGTTTACCGTACAAGTTCAATATCATAGAAAGTGAAAAATGGATAAAGAACTTGTGGTACTTACGTACAATGCAGTATCACTCAGCAATGAAATCTATGTCATCAGGCCCGTAGCAGCATAATGAGTGGATTCAGGTACGATGATTCTAACTGAAATAAGTCACACAGAAAAAGAAACATCATAAGATATCACTAATACACGGAATGTAAACTTGGCTACACAGGAACTGCATTCCAAAACAGAACAGGGTCTCAAATTTAGAAAACCAACTTATGCTTGCTTAAGGGGAAGGTGAGTTGGGGTGCTGCATAAAACCAGAGATTGAAATGAGCACAGATAAAGTTCCTTAAGCCAAATATGGAATAGACAAGAGCTACTCCTTGCTCAACGAAATGGACTCAAAACCCCATATTAAACGCCTAAAAATGTACCTGACTAGTAAGTATCTTAAAACCTATGGATTGCTATGTCTCCAAAAGAGAATCAAGCGTGTGTACAGGGGCATAAACGCAGCAGTGATAGGATTGGAGAGGTTCGGTGAGCAAATGAAGACCCTTTGAAGTCATATTGCATGGTACCCATTCCACGGGTCTCAACTCTCCAGGTTTAAGGTATTCTTCCTTCAGCTAAAACATGCATGTGGAACCCAGAGTATGATCAACCATGTGAACGGGAGACGTGTTCAAATATGTCTCAGTTTTCCTCCCCTGGTACTCGGGTGCAACATTCCAGACGCTTTACTAACACTCTCCCGACTTGGAGAGTCAGTCCCTTTAACCTCCTGTTTGGCCCAGTTTGCAATTTCTGCGGAAGATGAACAGGAATAGCGAGAACCAATGAGAGGCTAGCTGGAGGTGTCTGGACGGGCAAATTTAACTCTCATTTCCCACCAGGAAGAGGAATTAACCAACGGCTCAGCATGCCGTGCCGGAACAAGATTAGGGCCTGAAGCCATCCTGCGGTGTTGCAGCCAGGTCACAAGAAAGCGAGTTGAAGAAAGGAGCTCAGGGGCACTGTAATTCACAAACCTGCAGAGTTATAAATGACAGCTATCGTCCAAAAATAGACTGAAGTAAGGCTGCCAAGAGGACTTGAAAGCGGGGCAGAATTGCAGGAAACCGATTTCAGGAGGTAGACTGGAATTGCATTGAAAGCATAGGAAAAGAGACAGAACGTCCACAATGATGCACTTGGCCAAAAAGGGCGTATGCGTTTTTTCCTGAATATATTCAGGAAAAAACGCATACGCCCTTTTTGGCCAACCAAGCAAGCTTGCAAAGGAAATCTGCACTACAATGAAGTCTCACTTCCCCCCGGTCAAAAGGGCCATCTGAAAAAAGTGTAAAATCCAGAAAGGCAGGACAGGCCATGGAGAACTGGGAGCCTTGTTATGCTGATGGGCGGGATGTAAATTGCCAACAACCACTCGGGAGAAGTGTATGGTGTTTCCTGAAACATCTAAAAAACAAAGCAACAGAGCCTAGGGCACTTCCACTTATGGTCCTATAGCTTAGGGAAATTAAAATCAAAAAGACACAGCCACCCCAAAGTTTGGGACGCCTCCGTTTACAAGAACCTCATTTACCGTACAAGTTCAATATCACAGAAAGTGAAAAATGGATAAAGACCTTGTGGTACTTACGTACAATGCAGTATCACTCAGCAATGAAATCTATGTCATCAGGCCCGTAGCAGCATAATGAGTGGATTCAGGTACGATGATTCTAACTGAAATAAGTCACACAGAAAAAGAAACATCATAAGATATCACTAATACACGGAATGTAAACTTGGCTACACAGGAACTGCATTCCAAAACAGAACAGGGTCTCAAATTTAGAAAACCAACTTATGCTTGCTTAAGGGGAAAGGTGAGTTGGGGTGCTGCATAAAACCAGAGATTGAAATGAGCACAGATAAAGTTCCTTAAGCCAAATATGGAATAGACAAGAGCTACTCCTTGCTCAATGAAATGGACTCAACACGGCATATTAAACGCCTAAGAATGTACCTGACTAGTAAGTATCTTAAAACCTATGGATTGCTATGTCTCCAAAAGAGAATCAAGCGTGTGTACAGGGGCATAAACGCAGCAGTGATAGGATTGGAGAGGTTCGGTGAGCAAATGAAGACCCTTTGAAGTCATATTGCATGGTACCCATTCCACGGGTCTCAACTCTCCAGGTTTAAGGTATTCTTCCTTCAGCTAAAACATGCATGTGGAACCCAGAGTATGATCAACCATGTGAACGGGAGACGTGTTCAAATATGTCTCAGTTTTCCTCCCCTGGTACTCGGGTGCAACATTCCAGACGCTTTACTAACACTCTCCCGACTTGGAGAGTCAGTCCCTTTAACCTCCTGTTTGGCCCAGTTTGCAATTTCTGCGGAAGATGAACAGGAATAGCGAGAACCAATGAGAGGCTAGCTGGAGGTGTCTGGACGGGCAAATTTAACTCTCATTTCCCACCAGGAAGAGGAATTAACCAACGGCTCAGCATGCCGTGCCGGAACAAGATTAGGGCCTGAAGCCATCCTGCGGTGTTGCAGCCAGGTCACAAGAAAGCGAGTTGAAGAAAGGAGCTCAGGGGCACTGTAATTCACAAACCTGCAGAGTTATAAATGACAGCTATCGTCCAAAAATAGACTGAAGTAAGGCTGCCAAGAGGACTTGAAAGCGGGGCAGAATTGCAGGAAACCGATTTCAGGAGGTAGACTGGAATTGCATTGAAAGCATAGGAAAAGAGACAGAACGTCCACAATGATGCACTTGGCCAAAAAGGGCGTATGCGTTTTTTCCTGAATATATTCAGGAAAAAACGCATACGCCCTTTTTGGCCAACCAAGCAAGCTTGCAAAGGAAATCTGCACTACAATGAAGTCTCACTTCCCCCCGGTCAAAAGGGCCATCTGAAAAAAGTGTAAAATCCAGAAAGGCAGGACAGGCCATGGAGAACTGGGAGCCTTGTTATGCTGATGGGCGGGATGTAAATTGCCAACAACCACTCGGGAGAAGTGTATGGTGTTTCCTGAAACATCTAAAAAACAAAGCAACAGAGCCTAGGGCACTTCCACTTATGGTCCTATAGCTTAGGGAAATTAAAATCAAAAAGACACAGCCACCCCAAAGTTTGGGACGCCTCCGTTTACAAGAACCTCATTTACCGTACAAGTTCAATATCACAGAAAGTGAAAAATGGATAAAGACCTTGTGGTACTTACGTACAATGCAGTATCACTCAGCAATGAAATCTATGTCATCAGGCCCGTAGCAGCATAATGAGTGGATTCAGGTACGATGATTCTAACTGAAATAAGTCACACAGAAAAAGAAACATCATAAGATATCACTAATACACGGAATGTAAACTTGGCTACACAGGAACTGCATTCCAAAACAGAACAGGGTCTCAAATTTAGAAAACCAACTTATGCTTGCTTAAGGGGAAAGGTGAGTTGGGGTGCTGCATAAAACCAGAGATTGAAATGAGCACAGATAAAGTTCCTTAAGCCAAATATGGAATAGACAAGAGCTACTCCTTGCTCAATGAAATGGACTCAACACGGCATATTAAACGCCTAAGAATGTACCTGACTAGTAAGTATCTTAAAACCTATGGATTGCTATGTCTCCGAAGGGGAATCAAGCATGTGTACAGGGGCATAAACGCAGCAGTGATAGGATTGGAGAGGTTCGGTGAGCAAATGAAGACCCTTTGAAGTCATATTGCATGGTACCCATTCCACGGGTTTCAACTACCCAGGTTTTAGGTATTCTTCCTTCAGCTAAAACATGCATGTGGAACCCAGAGTATGATCAACCATGTGATCGGGAGACGTGTTCAAATATGTCTCAGTTTTCAGACCCTGGTACTCGGGTGCAACATTCCAGACGCTTTACTAACACTCTCCCCACTTGGAGAGTCAGCACCTTTAACCTCCTGTTTGGCCCAGTTTGCAATTTCTGCGGAAGATGAACAGGAATAGCGAGAACCAATGAGAGACTAGCTGGAGGTGTCTGGACGGGCAAATTTAACTCTCATTTCCCACCAGGAAGAGGAATTAACCAAAGGCTCAGCGTGCCGTGCCGGAACCAGATTAGGGCCTGAAGCCATCCTGCGGTGTTGCGGCCAGCTCACAAGAAAGCGAGTTGAAGAAAGGAGCTCAGGGGCACTGTAATTCACAAACCTGCAGAGTTATAAATGACAGCTATCGTCCAAAAATAGACTGAAGTAAGGCTGCCAAGAGGACTTGAAAGCGGGGCAGAATTGCAGGAAACCGATTTCAGGAGGTAGACTGGAATTGCATTGAAAGCATAGGAAAAGAGGCAGAACGTCCACAATGATGCACTTGGCCAAAAAGGGCGTATGCGTTTTTTCCTGAATATATTCAGGAAAAAACGCATACGCCCTTTTTGGCCAACCAAGCAAGCTTGCAAAGGAAATCTGCACTACAATGAAGTTTCACTTCCCCCCGGTCAAAAGGGCCATCTGAAAAAAGTGTAAAATCCAGAAAGGCAGGACAGGCCATGGAGAACTGGGAGCCTTGTTATGCTGATGGGCGGGATGTAAATTGCCAACAGACACTCGGGAGAAGTGTATGGTGTTTCCTGAAACATCTAAAAAACAAAGCAACAGAGCCTAGGGCACTTCCACTTATGGTCCTATAGCTTAGGGAAATTAAAATCAAAAAGACACAGCCACCCCAAAGTTTGGGACGCCTCCGTTTACAAGAACCTCGTTTACCGTACAAGTTCAATATCACAGAAAGTGAAAAATGGATAAAGAACTTGTGGTACTTATGTACAATGCAGTATCACTCAGCAATGAAATCTATGTCATCAGGCCCGTAGCAGCATAATGAGTGGATTCAGGTACGATGATTCTAACTGAAATAAGTCACACAGAAAAAGAAACATCATAAGATATCACTAATACACGGAATGTAAACTTGGCTACACAGGAACTGCATTCCAAAACAGAACAGGGTCTCAAATTTAGAAAACCAACTTATGCTTGCTTAAGGGGAAAGGTGAGTTGGGGTGCTGCATAAAACCAGAGATTGAAATGAGCACAGATAAAGTTCCTTAAGCCAAATATGGAATAGACAAGAGCTACTCCTTGCTCAATGAAATGGACTCAACACCGCATATTAAACGCCTAAGAATGTACCTGACTAGTAAGTATCTTAAAACCTATGGATTGCTATGTCTCCGAAGGGGAATCAAGCATGTGTACAGGGGCATAAACGCAGCAGTGATAGGATTGGAGAGGTTCGGTGAGCAAATGAAGACCCTTTGAAGTCATATTGCATGGTACCCATTCCACGGGTTTCAACTACCCAGGTTTTAGGTATTCTTCCTTCAGCTAAAACATGCATGTGGAACCCAGAGTATGATCAACCATGTGATCGGGAGACGTGTTCAAATATGTCTCAGTTTTCGTACCCTGGTACTCGGGTGCAACATTCCAGACGCTTTACTAACACTCTCCCCACTTGGAGAGTCAGCACCTTTAACCTCCTGTTTGGCCCAGTTTGCAATTTCTGCGGAAGATGAACAGGAATAGCGAGAACCAATGAGAGACTAGCTGGAGGTGTCTGGACGGGCAAATTTAACTCTCATTTCCCACCAGGAAGAGGAATTAACCAACGGCTCAGCATGCCGTGCCGGAACAAGATTAGGGCCTGAAGCCATCCTGCGGTGTTGCAGCCAGGTCACAAGAAAGCGAGTTGAAGAAAGGAGCTCAGGGGCACTGTAATTCACAAACCTGCAGAGTTATAAATGACAGCTATCGTCCAAAAATAGACTGAAGTAAGGCTGCCAAGAGGACTTGAAAGCGGGGCAGAATTGCAGGAAACCGATTTCAGGAGGTAGACTGGAATTGCATTGAAAGCATAGGAAAAGAGACAGAACGTCCACAATGATGCACTTGGCCAAAAAGGGCGTATGCGTTTTTTCCTGAATATATTCAGGAAAAAACGCATACGCCCTTTTTGGCCAACCAAGCAAGCTTGCAAAGGAAATCTGCACTACAATGAAGTCTCACTTCCCCCCGGTCAAAAGGGCCATCTGAAAAAAGTGTAAAATCCAGAAAGGCAGGACAGGCCATGGAGAACTGGGAGCCTTGTTATGCTGATGGGCGGGATGTAAATTGCCAACAACCACTCGGGAGAAGTGTATGGTGTTTCCTGAAACATCTAAAAAACAAAGCAACAGAGCCTAGGGCACTTCCACTTATGGTCCTATAGCTTAGGGAAATTAAAATCAAAAAGACACAGCCACCCCAAATTTTGGGACGCCTCCGTTTACAAGAACCTCATTTACCGTACAAGTTCAATATCACAGAAAGTGAAAAATGGATAAAGACCTTGTGGTACTTACGTACAATGCAGTATCACTCAGCAATGAAATCTATGTCATCAGGCCCGTAGCAGCATAATGAGTGGATTCAGGTACGATGATTCTAACTGAAATAAGTCACACAGAAAAAGAAACATCATAAGATATCACTAATACACGGAATGTAAACTTGGCTACACAGGAACTGCATTCCAAAACAGAACAGGGTCTCAAATTTAGAAAACCAACTTATGCTTGCTTAAGGGGAAAGGTGAGTTGGGGTGCTGCATAAAACCAGAGATTGAAATGAGCACAGATAAAGTTCCTTAAGCCAAATATGGAATAGACAAGAGCTACTCCTTGCTCAACGAAATGGACTCAAAACCCCATATTAAACGCCTAAGAATGTACCTGACTAGTAAGTATCTTAAAACCTATGGATTGCTATGTCTCCAAAAGAGAATCAAGCGTGTGTACAGGGCCATAAACGCAGCAGTGATAGGATTGGAGAGGTTCGGTGAGCAAATGAAGACCCTTTGAAGTCATATTGCATGGTACCCATTCCACGGGTCTCAACTCTCCAGGTTTAAGGTATTCTTCCTTCAGCTAAAACATGCATGTGGAACCCAGAGTATGATCAACCATGTGATCGGGAGACGTGTTCAAATATGTCTCAGTTTTCGTACCCTGGTACTCGGGTGCAACATTCCAGACGCTTTACTAACACTCTCCCCACTTGGAGAGTCAGCACCTTTAACCTCCTGTTTGGCCCAGTTTGCAATTTCTGCGGAAGATGAACAGGAATAGCGAGAACCAATGAGAGACTAGCTGGAGGTGTCTGGACGGGCAAATTTAACTCTCATTTCCCACCAGGAAGAGGAATTAACCAAAGGCTCAGCGTGCCGTTCCGGAACCAGATTAAGGCCTGAAGCCATCCTGCGGTGTTGCGGCCAGCTCACAAGAAAGCGAGTTGAAGAAAGGAGCTCAGGGGCACTGTAATTCACAAACCTGCAGAGTTATAAATGACAGCTATCGTCCAAAAATAGACTGAAGTAAGGCTGCCAAGAGGACTTGAAAGCGGGGCAGAATTGCAGGAAACCGATTTCAGGAGGTAGACTGGAATTGCATTGAAAGCATAGGAAAAGAGGCAGAACGTCCACAATGATGCACTTGGCCAAAAAGGGCGTATGCGTTTTTTCCTGAATATATTCAGGAAAAAACGCATACGCCCTTTTTGGCCAACCAAGCAAGCTTGCAAAGGAAATCTGCACTACAATGAAGTTTCACTTCCCCCCGGTCAAAAGGGCCATCTGAAAAAAGTGTAAAATCCAGAAAGGCAGGACAGGCCATGGAGAACTGGGAGCCTTGTTATGCTGATGGGCGGGATGTAAATTGCCAACAGACACTCGGGAGAAGTGTATGGTGTTTCCTGAAACATCTAAAAAACAAAGCAACAGAGCCTAGGGCACTTCCACTTATGGTCCTATAGCTTAGGGAAATTAAAATCAAAAAGACACAGCCACCCCAAAGTTTGGGACGCCTCCGTTTACAAGAACCTCGTTTACCGTACAAGTTCAATATCATAGAAAGTGAAAAATGGATAAAGAACTTGTGGTACTTACGTACAATGCAGTATCACTCAGCAATGAAATCTATGTCATCAGGCCCGTAGCAGCATAATGAGTGGATTCAGGTACGATGATTCTAACTGAAATAAGTCACACAGAAAAAGAAACATCATAAGATATCACTAATACACGGAATGTAAACTTGGCTACACAGGAACTGCATTCCAAAACAGAACAGGGTCTCAAATTTAGAAAACCAACTTATGCTTGCTTAAGGGGAAAGGTGAGTTGGGGTGCTGCATAAAACCAGAGATTGAAATGAGCACAGATAAAGTTCCTTAAGCCAAATATGGAATAGACAAGAGCTACTCCTTGCTCAACGAAATGGACTCAAAACCCCATATTAAACGCCTAAGAATGTACCTGACTAGTAAGTATCTTAAAACCTATGGATTGCTATGTCTCCAAAAGAGAATCAAGCGTGTGTACAGGGGCATAAACGCAGCAGTGATAGGATTGGAGAGGTTCGGTGAGCAAATGAAGACCCTTTGAAGTCATATTGCATGGTACCCATTACACGGGTCTCAACTCTCCAGGTTTAAGGTATTCTTCCTTCAGCTAAAACATGCATGTGGAACCCAGAGTATGATCAACCATGTGAACGGGAGACGTGTTCAAATATGTCTCAGTTTTCCTCCCCTGGTACTCGGGTGCAACATTCCAGACGCTTTACTAACACTCTCCCGACTTGGAGAGTCAGTCCCTTTAACCTCCTGTTTGGCCCAGTTTGCAATTTCTGCGGAAGATGAACAGGAATAGCGAGAACCAATGAGAGGCTAGCTGGAGGTGTCTGGACGGGCAAATTTAACTCTCATTTCCCACCAGGAAGAGGAATTAACCAAAGGCTCAGCATGCCGTGCCGGAACAAGATTAGGGCCTGAAGCCATCCTGCGGTGTTGCAGCCAGGTCACAAGAAAGCGAGTTGAAGAAAGGAGCTCAGGGGCACTGTAATTCACAAACCTGCAGAGTTATAAATGACAGCTATCGTCCAAAAATAGACTGAAGTAAGGCTGCCAAGAGGACTTGAAAGCGGGGCAGAATTGCAGGAAACCGATTTCAGGAGGTAGACTGGAATTGCATTGAAAGCATAGGAAAAGAGGCAGAACGTCCACAATGATGCACTTGGCCAAAAAGGGCGTATGCGTTTTTTCCTGAATATATTCAGGAAAAAACGCATACGCCCTTTTTGGCCAACCAAGCAAGCTTGCAAAGGAAATCTGCACTACAATGAAGTCTCACTTCCCCCCGGTCAAAAGGGCCATCTGAAAAAAGTGTAAAATCCAGAAAGGCAGGACAGGCCATGGAGAACTGGGAGCCTTGTTATGCTGATGGGCGGGATGTAAATTGCCAACAGACACTCGGGAGAAGTGTATGGTGTTTCCTGAAACATCTAAAAAACAAAGCAACAGAGCCTAGGGCACTTCCACTTATGGTCCTATAGCTTAGGGAAATTAAAATCAAAAAGACACAGCCACCCCAAAGTTTGGGACGCCTCCGTTTACAAGAACCTCATTTACCGTACAAGTTCAATATCACAGAAAGTGAAAAATGGATAAAGAACTTGTGGTACTTACGTACAATGCAGTATCACTCAGCAATGAAATCTATGTCATCAGGCCCGTAGCAGCATAATGAGTGGATTCAGGTACGATGATTCTAACTGAAATAAGTCACACAGAAAAAGAAACATCATAAGATATCACTAATACACGGAATGTAAACTTGGCTACACAGGAACTGCATTCCAAAACAGAACAGGGTCTCAAATTTAGAAAACCAACTTATGCTTGCTTAAGGGGAAAGGTGAGTTGGGGTGCTGCATAAAACCAGAGATTGAAATGAGCACAGATAAAGTTCCTTAAGCCAAATATGGAATAGACAAGAGCTACTCCTTGCTCAATGAAATGGACTCAACACGGCATATTAAACGCCTAAGAATGTACCTGACTAGTAAGTATCTTAAAACCTATGGATTGCTATGTCTCCGAAGGGGAATCAAGCATGTGTACAGGGGCATAAACGCAGCAGTGATAGGATTGGAGAGGTTCGGTGAGCAAATGAAGACCCTTTGAAGTCATATTGCATGGTACCCATTCCACGGGTTTCAACTACCCAGGTTTTAGGTATTCTTCCTTCAGCTAAAACATGCATGTGGAACCCAGAGTATGATCAACCATGTGATCGGGAGACGTGTTCAAATATGTCTCAGTTTTCCTCCCCTGGTACTCGGGTGCAACATTCCAGACGCTTTACTAACACTCTCCCCACTTGGAGAGTCAGCACCTTTAACCTCCTGTTTGGCCCAGTTTGCAATTTCTGCGGAAGATGAACAGGAATAGCGAGAACCAATGAGAGACTAGCTGGAGGTGTCTGGACGGGCAAATTTAACTCTCATTTCCCACCAGGAAGAGGAATTAACCAAAGGCTCAGCGTGCCGTTCCGGAACCAGATTAAGGCCTGAAGCCATCCTGCGGTGTTGCGGCCAGCTCACAAGAAAGCGAGTTGAAGAAAGGAGCTCAGGGGCACTGTAATTCACAAACCTGCAGAGTTATAAATGACAGCTATCGTCCAAAAATAGACTGAAGTAAGGCTGCCAAGAGGACTTGAAAGCGGGGCAGAATTGCAGGAAACCGATTTCAGGAGGTAGACTGGAATTGCATTGAAAGCATAGGAAAAGAGGCAGAACGTCCACAATGATGCACTTGGCCAAAAAGGGCGTATGCGTTTTTTCCTGAATATATTCAGGAAAAAACGCATACGCCCTTTTTGGCCAACCAAGCAAGCTTGCAAAGGAAATCTGCACTACAATGAAGTTTCACTTCCCCCCGGTCAAAAGGGCCATCTGAAAAAAGTGTAAAATCCAGAAAGGCAGGACAGGCCATGGAGAACTGGGAGCCTTGTTATGCTGATGGGCGGGATGTAAATTGCCAACAGACACTCGGGAGAAGTGTATGGTGTTTCCTGAAACATCTAAAAAACAAAGCAACAGAGCCTAGGGCACTTCCACTTATGGTCCTATAGCTTAGGGAAATTAAAATCAAAAAGACACAGCCACCCCAAAGTTTGGGACGCCTCCGTTTACAAGAACCTCGTTTACCGTACAAGTTCAATATCATAGAAAGTGAAAAATGGATAAAGAACTTGTGGTACTTACGTACAATGCAGTATCACTCAGCAATGAAATCTATGTCATCAGGCCCGTAGCAGCATAATGAGTGGATTCAGGTACGATGATTCTAACTGAAATAAGTCACACAGAAAAAGAAACATCATAAGATATCACTAATACACGGAATGTAAACTTGGCTACACAGGAACTGCATTCCAAAACAGAACAGGGTCTCAAATTTAGAAAACCAACTTATGCTTGCTTAAGGGGAAAGGTGAGTTGGGGTGCTGCATAAAACCAGAGATTGAAATGAGCACAGATAAAGTTCCTTAAGCCAAATATGGAATAGACAAGAGCTACTCCTTGCTCAACGAAATGGACTCAAAACCCCATATTAAACGCCTAAGAATGTACCTGACTAGTAAGTATCTTAAAACCTATGGATTGCTATGTCTCCAAAAGAGAATCAAGCGTGTGTACAGGGGCATAAACGCAGCAGTGATAGGATTGGAGAGGTTCGGTGAGCAAATGAAGACCCTTTGAAGTCATATTGCATGGTACCCATTACACGGGTCTCAACTCTCCAGGTTTAAGGTATTCTTCCTTCAGCTAAAACATGCATGTGGAACCCAGAGTATGATCAACCATGTGAACGGGAGACGTGTTCAAATATGTCTCAGTTTTCCTCCCCTGGTACTCGGGTGCAACATTCCAGACGCTTTACTAACACTCTCCCGACTTGGAGAGTCAGTCCCTTTAACCTCCTGTTTGGCCCAGTTTGCAATTTCTGCGGAAGATGAACAGGAATAGCGAGAACCAATGAGAGGCTAGCTGGAGGTGTCTGGACGGGCAAATTTAACTCTCATTTCCCACCAGGAAGAGGAATTAACCAAAGGCTCAGCATGCCGTGCCGGAACAAGATTAGGGCCTGAAGCCATCCTGCGGTGTTGCAGCCAGGTCACAAGAAAGCGAGTTGAAGAAAGGAGCTCAGGGGCACTGTAATTCACAAACCTGCAGAGTTATAAATGACAGCTATCGTCCAAAAATAGACTGAAGTAAGGCTGCCAAGAGGACTTGAAAGCGGGGCAGAATTGCAGGAAACCGATTTCAGGAGGTAGACTGGAATTGCATTGAAAGCATAGGAAAAGAGGCAGAACGTCCACAATGATGCACTTGGCCAAAAAGGGCGTATGCGTTTTTTCCTGAATATATTCAGGAAAAAACGCATACGCCCTTTTTGGCCAACCAAGCAAGCTTGCAAAGGAAATCTGCACTACAATGAAGTCTCACTTCCCCCCGGTCAAAAGGGCCATCTGAAAAAAGTGTAAAATCCAGAAAGGCAGGACAGGCCATGGAGAACTGGGAGCCTTGTTATGCTGATGGGCGGGATGTAAATTGCCAACAGACACTCGGGAGAAGTGTATGGTGTTTCCTGAAACATCTAAAAAACAAAGCAACAGAGCCTAGGGCACTTCCACTTATGGTCCTATAGCTTAGGGAAATTAAAATCAAAAAGACACAGCCACCCCAAAGTTTGGGACGCCTCCGTTTACAAGAACCTCATTTACCGTACAAGTTCAATATCACAGAAAGTGAAAAATGGATAAAGAACTTGTGGTACTTACGTACAATGCAGTATCACTCAGCAATGAAATCTATGTCATCAGGCCCGTAGCAGCATAATGAGTGGATTCAGGTACGATGATTCTAACTGAAATAAGTCACACAGAAAAAGAAACATCATAAGATATCACTAATACACGGAATGTAAACTTGGCTACACAGGAACTGCATTCCAAAACAGAACAGGGTCTCAAATTTAGAAAACCAACTTATGCTTGCTTAAGGGGAAAGGTGAGTTGGGGTGCTGCATAAAACCAGAGATTGAAATGAGCACAGATAAAGTTCCTTAAGCCAAATATGGAATAGACAAGAGCTACTCCTTGCTCAATGAAATGGACTCAACACGGCATATTAAACGCCTAAGAATGTACCTGACTAGTAAGTATCTTAAAACCTATGGATTGCTATGTCTCCGAAGGGGAATCAAGCATGTGTACAGGGGCATAAACGCAGCAGTGATAGGATTGGAGAGGTTCGGTGAGCAAATGAAGACCCTTTGAAGTCATATTGCATGGTACCCATTCCACGGGTTTCAACTACCCAGGTTTTAGGTATTCTTCCTTCAGCTAAAACATGCATGTGGAACCCAGAGTATGATCAACCATGTGATCGGGAGACGTGTTCAAATATGTCTCAGTTTTCGTACCCTGGTACTCGGGTGCAACATTCCAGACGCTTTACTAACACTCTCCCCACTTGGAGAGTCAGCACCTTTAACCTCCTGTTTGGCCCAGTTTGCAATTTCTGCGGAAGATGAACAGGAATAGCGAGAACCAATGAGAGACTAGCTGGAGGTGTCTGGACGGGCAAATTTAACTCTCATTTCCCACCAGGAAGAGGAATTAACCAAAGGCTCAGCGTGCCGTTCCGGAACCAGATTAAGGCCTGAAGCCATCCTGCGGTGTTGCGGCCAGCTCACAAGAAAGCGAGTTGAAGAAAGGAGCTCAGGGGCACTGTAATTCACAAACCTGCAGAGTTATAAATGACAGCTATCGTCCAAAAATAGACTGAAGTAAGGCTGCCAAGAGGACTTGAAAGCGGGGCAGAATTGCAGGAAACCGATTTCAGGAGGTAGACTGGAATTGCATTGAAAGCATAGGAAAAGAGGCAGAACGTCCACAATGATGCACTTGGCCAAAAAGGGCGTATGCGTTTTTTCCTGAATATATTCAGGAAAAAACGCATACGCCCTTTTTGGCCAACCAAGCAAGCTTGCAAAGGAAATCTGCACTACAATGAAGTTTCACTTCCCCCCGGTCAAAAGGGCCATCTGAAAAAAGTGTAAAATCCAGAAAGGCAGGACAGGCCATGGAGAACTGGGAGCCTTGTTATGCTGATGGGCGGGATGTAAATTGCCAACAGACACTCGGGAGAAGTGTATGGTGTTTCCTGAAACATCTAAAAAACAAAGCAACAGAGCCTAGGGCACTTCCACTTATGGTCCTATAGCTTAGGGAAATTAAAATCAAAAAGACACAGCCACCCCAAAGTTTGGGACGCCTCCGTTTACAAGAACCTCGTTTACCGTACAAGTTCAATATCATAGAAAGTGAAAAATGGATAAAGAACTTGTGGTACTTACGTACAATGCAGTATCACTCAGCAATGAAATCTATGTCATCAGGCCCGTAGCAGCATAATGAGTGGATTCAGGTACGATGATTCTAACTGAAATAAGTCACACAGAAAAAGAAACATCATAAGATATCACTAATACACGGAATGTAAACTTGGCTACACAGGAACTGCATTCCAAAACAGAACAGGGTCTCAAATTTAGAAAACCAACTTATGCTTGCTTAAGGGGAAAGGTGAGTTGGGGTGCTGCATAAAACCAGAGATTGAAATGAGCACAGATAAAGTTCCTTAAGCCAAATATGGAATAGACAAGAGCTACTCCTTGCTCAACGAAATGGACTCAAAACCCCATATTAAACGCCTAAGAATGTACCTGACTAGTAAGTATCTTAAAACCTATGGATTGCTATGTCTCCAAAAGAGAATCAAGCGTGTGTACAGGGGCATAAACGCAGCAGTGATAGGATTGGAGAGGTTCGGTGAGCAAATGAAGACCCTTTGAAGTCATATTGCATGGTACCCATTACACGGGTCTCAACTCTCCAGGTTTAAGGTATTCTTCCTTCAGCTAAAACATGCATGTGGAACCCAGAGTATGATCAACCATGTGAACGGGAGACGTGTTCAAATATGTCTCAGTTTTCCTCCCCTGGTACTCGGGTGCAACATTCCAGACGCTTTACTAACACTCTCCCGACTTGGAGAGTCAGTCCCTTTAACCTCCTGTTTGGCCCAGTTTGCAATTTCTGCGGAAGATGAACAGGAATAGCGAGAACCAATGAGAGGCTAGCTGGAGGTGTCTGGACGGGCAAATTTAACTCTCATTTCCCACCAGGAAGAGGAATTAACCAAAGGCTCAGCATGCCGTGCCGGAACAAGATTAGGGCCTGAAGCCATCCTGCGGTGTTGCAGCCAGGTCACAAGAAAGCGAGTTGAAGAAAGGAGCTCAGGGGCACTGTAATTCACAAACCTGCAGAGTTATAAATGACAGCTATCGTCCAAAAATAGACTGAAGTAAGGCTGCCAAGAGGACTTGAAAGCGGGGCAGAATTGCAGGAAACCGATTTCAGGAGGTAGACTGGAATTGCATTGAAAGCATAGGAAAAGAGGCAGAACGTCCACAATGATGCACTTGGCCAAAAAGGGCGTATGCGTTTTTTCCTGAATATATTCAGGAAAAAACGCATACGCCCTTTTTGGCCAACCAAGCAAGCTTGCAAAGGAAATCTGCACTACAATGAAGTCTCACTTCCCCCCGGTCAAAAGGGCCATCTGAAAAAAGTGTAAAATCCAGAAAGGCAGGACAGGCCATGGAGAACTGGGAGCCTTGTTATGCTGATGGGCGGGATGTAAATTGCCAACAACCACTCGGGAGAAGTGTATGGTGTTTCCTGAAACATCTAAAAAACAAAGCAACAGAGCCTAGGGCACTTCCACTTATGGTCCTATAGCTTAGGGAAATTAAAATCAAAAAGACACAGCCACCCCAAAGTTTGGGACGCCTCCGTTTACAAGAACCTCATTTACCGTACAAGTTCAATATCACAGAAAGTGAAAAATGGATAAAGACCTTGTGGTACTTACGTACAATGCAGTATCACTCAGCAATGAAATCTATGTCATCAGGACCGTAGCAGCATAATGAGTGGATTCAGCTACGATGATTCTAATTGAAATAAGTCACACAGAAAAAGAAACATCATAAGATATCACTAATACACGGAATGTAAACTTGGCTACACAGGAACTGCATTCCAAAACAGAACAGGGTCTCAAATTTAGAAAACCAACTTATGCTTGCTTAAGGGGAAAGGTGAGTTGGGGTGCTGCATAAAACCAGAGATTGAAATGAGCACAGATAAAGTTCCTTAAGCCAAATATGGAATAGACAAGAGCTACTCCTTGCTCAATGAAATGGACTCAACACCGCATATTAAACGCCTAAGAATGTACCTGACTAGTAAGTATCTTAAAACCTATGGATTGCTATGTCTCCGAAGGGGAATCAAGCATGTGTACAGGGGCATAAACGCAGCAGTGATAGGATTGGAGAGGTTCGGTGAGCAAATGAAGACCCTTTGAAGTCATATTGCATGGTACCCATTCCACGGGTTTCAACTACCCAGGTTTAAGGTATTCTTCCTTCAGCTAAAACATGCATGTGGAACCCAGAGTATGATCAACCATGTGATCGGGAGACGTGTTCAAATATGTCTCAGTTTTCGGACCCTGGTACTCGGGTGCAACATTCCAGATGCTTTACTAACACTCTCCCCACTTGGAGAGTCAGCACCTTTAACCTCCTGTTTGGCCCAGTTTGCAATTTCTGCGGAAGATGAACAGGAATAGCGAGAACCAATGAGAGACTAGCTGGAGGTGTCTGGACGGGCAAATTTAACTCTCATTTCCCAACAGGAAGAGTAATTAACCAAAGGCTCAGCATGCCGTGCCGGAACCAGATTAGGGCCTGAAGCCATCCTGCGGTGTTGCGGCCAGCTCACAAGAAAGCGAGTTGAAGAAAGGAGCTCAGGGGCACTGTAATTCACAAACTTGCAGAGTTATAAATGACAGCTATCGTCCAAAAATAGACTGAAGTAAGGCTGCCAAGAGGACTTGAAAGTGGGGCAGAATTGCAGGAAACCGATTTCAGGAGGTAGACTGGAATTGCATTGAAAGCATAGGAAAAGAGGCAGAACGTCCACAATGATGCACTTGGCCAAAAAGGGCGTATGCGTTTTTTCCTGAATATATTCAGGAAAAAACGCATACGCCCTTTTTGGCCAACCAAGCAAGCTTGCAAAGGAAATCTGCACTACAATGAAGTTTCACTTCCCCCTGGTCAAAAGGGCCATCTGAAAAAAGTGTAAAATCCAGAAAGGCAGGACAGGCCATGGAGAACTGGGAGCCTTGTTATGCTGATGGGCGGGATGTAAATTGCCAACAGACACTCGGGAGAAGTGTATGGTGTTTCCTGAAACATCTAAAAAACAAAGCAACAGAACCTAGGGCACTTCCACTTATGGTCCTATAGCTTAGGGAAATTAAAATCAAAAAGACACAGCCACCCCAAATTTGGGACGCCTCCAGTTACAAGAACCTCGTTTTCCATACAAGTTCAATATCACAGAAAGTGAAAAATGGATAAAGAACTTGTGGTACTTACGTACAATACAGTATCACTCAGCAATGAAATCTATGTCATCAGGCCCATAGCAGCATAATGAGTGGATTCAGGTACGATGATTCTAACTGAAATAAGTCACACAGAAAAAGAAACATCATAAGATATCACTAATACACGGAATGTAAACTTGGCTACACAGGAACTGCATTCCAAAACAGAACAGGGTCTCAAATTTAGAAAACCAACTTATGCTTGCTTAAGGGGAAAGGTGAGTTGGGGTGCTGCATAAAACCAGAGATTGAAATGAGCACAGATAAAGTTCCTTAAGCCAAATATGGAATACACAAGAGCTACTCCTTGCTCAACGAAATGGACTCAAAACCCCATATTAAACGCCTAAGAATGTACCTGACTAGTAAGTATCTTAAAACCTATGGATTGCTATGTCTCCAAAAGAGAATCAAGCGTGTGTACAGGGGCATAAACGCAGCAGTGATAGGATTGGAGAGGTTCGGTGAGCAAATGAAGACCCTTTGAAGTCATATTGCATGGTACCCATTACACGGGTCTCAACTCTCCAGGTTTAAGGTATTCTTTCTTCAGCTAAAACATGCATGGGGAACCCAGAGTATGATCAACCATGTGAACGGGAGACGTGTTCAAATATGTCTCAGTTTTCCTCCCCTGGTACTCGGGTGCAACATTCCAGACGCTTTACTAACACTCTCCCGACTTGGAGAGTCAGCGCCTTTAACCTCCTGTTTGGCCCAGTTTGCAATTTCTGCGGAAGATGAACAGGAATAGCGAGAACCAATGAGAGGCTAGCTGGAGGTGTCTGGACGGGCAAATTTAACTCTCATTTCCCACCAGGAAGAGGAATTAACCAAAGGCTCAGCATACCGTGCCGGAACAAGATTAGGGCCTGAAGCCATCCTGCGGTGTTGCAGCCAGGTCACAAGAAAGCGAGTTGAAGAAAGGAGCTCAGGGGCACTGTAATTCACAAACTTTCAGAGTTATAAATGACAGCTATCGTCCAAAAATAGACTGAAGTAAGGCTGCCAAGAGGACTTGAAAGCGGGGCAGAATTGCAGGAAACCGATTTCAGGAGGTAGACTGGAATTGCATTGAAAGCATAGGAAAAGAGGCAGAACGTCCACAATGATGCACTTGGCCAAAAAGGGCGTATGCGTTTTTTCCTGAATATATTCAGGAAAAAACGCATACGCCCTTTTTGGCCAACCAAGCAAGCTTGCAAAGGAAATCTGCACTACAATGAAGTCTCACTTCCCCCCGGTCAAAAGGGCCATCTGAAAAAAGTGTAAAATCCAGAAAGGCAGGACAGGCCATGGAGAACTGGGAGCCTTGTTATGCTGATGGGCGGGATGTAAATTGCCAACAGACACTCGGGAGAAGTGTATGGTGTTTCCTGAAACATCTAAAAAACAAAGCAACAGAGCCTAGGGCACTTCCACTTATGGTCCTATAGCTTAGGGAAATTAAAATCAAAAAGACACAGCCACCCCAAAGTTTGGGACGCCTCCGTTTACAAGAACCTCATTTACCGTACAAGTTCAATATCACAGAAAGTGAAAAATGGATAAAGAACTTGTGGTACTTACGTACAATGCAGTATCACTCAGCAATGAAATCTATGTCATCAGGCCCGTAGCAGCATAATGAGTGGATTCAGGTACGATGATTCTAACTGAAATAAGTCACACAGAAAAAGAAACATCATAAGATATCACTAATACACGGAATGTAAACTTGGCTACACAGGAACTGCATTCCAAAACAGAACAGGGTCTCAAATTTAGAAAACCAACTTATGCTTGCTTAAGGGGAAAGGTGAGTTGGGGTGCTGCATAAAACCAGAGATTGAAATGAGCACAGATAAAGTTCCTTAAGCCAAATATGGAATAGACAAGAGCTACTCCTTGCTCAACGAAATGAACTCAACACCGCATATTAAACGCCTAAGAATGTACCTGACTAGTAAGTATCTTAAAACCTATGGATTGCTATGTCTCCGAAAGAGAATCAAGCATGTGTACAGGGGCATAAACGCAGCAGTGATAGGATTGGAGAGGTTTGGTGAGCAAATGAAGACCCTTTGAAGTCATATTGCATGATACCCATTACACGGGTCTTTACTCTCCAGGTTGAAGGTATTCTTCCTTCAGCTAAAACATACATGTGGAACCCAAGTATGATCAACCATGTGAACGGGAGACGTGTTCAAATATGTCTCAGTTTTCCTCCCCTGGTACTCGGGTGCAACATTCCAGACACTTTACTAACAATCTCCCCACTTGGAGAGTCAGCGCCTTTAACCTCCTGTTTGACCCAGTTTGCAATTTCTGCGGAAGATGAACAGGAATAGCGAGAACCAATGAGAGACTAGCTGGAGGTGTCTGGACGGGCAAATTTAACTCTCATTTCCCACCAGGAAGAGGAATTAACCAAAGGCTCAGCATTCCATGCCGGAACCAGATTAGGGCCTGAAGCCATCCTGCGGTGTTGCGGCCAGCTCACAAGAAAGCGAGTTGAAGAAAGGAGCTCAGGGGCACTGTAATTCACAAACCTGCAGAGTTATAAATGACAGCTATCGTCCAAAAATAGACTGAAGTAAGGCTGCCAAGAGGACTTGAAAGCGGGGCAGAATTGCAGGAAACCGATTTCAGGAGGTAGACTGGAATTGCATTGAAAGCATAGGAAAAGAGGCAGAACGTCCACAATGATGCACTTGGCCAAAAAGGGCGTATGCGTTTTTTCCTGAATATATTCAGGAAAAAACGCATACGCCCTTTTTGGCCAACCAAGCAAGCTTGCAAAGGAAATCTGCACTACAATGAAGTCTCACTTCCCCCCGGTCAAAAGGGCCATATGAAAAAAGTGTAAAATCCAGAAAGGCAGGACAGGCCATGGAGAACTGGGAGCCTTGTTATGCTGATGGGCGGGATGTAAATTGCCAACAGACACTCGGGAGAAGTGTATGGTGTTTCCTGAAACATCTAAAAAACAAAGCAACAGAACCTAGGGCACTTCCACTTATGGTCCTATAGCTTAGGGAAATTAAAATCAAAAAGACACAGCCACCCCAAAGTTTGGAACGGCTCTGTTTACAAGAACCTCGTTTACAGTACAAGTTCAACATCGCAGAAAGTGAAAAATGGATAAAGAACTTGTGGTACTTACGTACAATGCAGTATCACTCAGCAATGAAATCTATGTCATCAGGCCCTTAGCAGCATAATGAGTAGATTCAGGTACGATGATTCTAACTGAAATAAGTCACACAGAAAAAGAAACATCATAAGATATCACTAATACATGGAATGTAAACTTGGCTACACAGGAACTGAATTCCAAAACACAACAGGTTCTCAAATTTAGAAAACCAACTTATGCTTGCTTAAGGGGAAAGGTGAGTTGGGTTGCTGCATAAAACCAGAGATTGAAATGAGCACAGATAAAGTTCCTTAAGCCAAATATGGAATAGACAAGAGCTACTCCTTGCTCAATGAAATGGACTCAACACCGCATATTAAACGCCTAAGAATGTACCTGACTAGTAAGTATCTTAAAACCTATGGATTGCTATGTCTCCGAAAGAGAATCAAGCATGTGTACAGGGGCATAAACGCAGCAGTGATAGGATTGGAGAGGTTTGGTGAGCAAATGAAGACCCTTTGAAGTCATATTGCATGGTACCCATTACACGGGTCTTAACTCTCCAGGTTTAAGGTATTCTTCCTTCAGCTAAAACATGCATGTGGAACCCAAGTATGATCAACCATGTGAATGGGAGACGTGTTCAAATATGTCTCAGTTTTCCTCCCCTGGTACTCGGGTGCCACATTCCAGACACTTTACTAACACTCTCCCCACTTGGAGAGTCAGCGCCTTTAACCTCCTGTTTGGCCCAGTTTGCAATTTCTGCGGAAGATGAACAGGAATAGCGAGAACCAATGAGAGACTAGCTGGAGGTGTCTGGACGGGCAAATTTAACTCTCATTTCCCACCAGGAAGAGGAAATAACCAAAGGCTCAGCGTGCCGTGCCGGAACCAGATTAGGGCCTGAAGCCATCCTGCGGTGTTGCGGCCAGCTCACAAGAAAGCGAGTTGAAGAAAGGAGCTCAGGGGCACTGTAATTCACAAACCTGCAGAGTTATAAATGACAGCTATCGTCCAAAAATATACTGAAGTAAGGCTGCCAAAAGGACTTGAAAGCGGGGCAGAATTGCAGGAAACCGATTTCAGGAGGTAGACTGGAATTGCATTGAAAGCATAGGAAATGAGGCAGAACGTCCACAATGATGCACTTGGCCAAAAAGGGCGTATGCGTTTTTTCCTGAATATATTCAGGAAAAAACGCATACGCCCTTTTTGGCCAACCAAGCAAGCTTGCAAAGGAAATCTGCACTACAATGAAGTCTCACTTCCCCCCGGGCAAAAGGGCCATCTGAAAAAACTGTAAAATCCAGAAAGGCAGGACAGGCCATGGAGAACTGGGAGCCTTGTTATGCTGATGGGCGGGATGTAAATTGCCAACAACCACTCGGGAGAAGTGTATGGTGTTTCCTGAAACATGTAAACAACAAAGCAACAGAACCTAGGGCACTTCCACTTATGGTCCTATAGCATAGGGAAATTAAAATCAAAAAGACACAGCCACCCCAAAGTTTGGAACGGCTCTGTTTACAAGAACCTCGTTTACAGTACAAGTTCAACATCGCAGAAAGTGAAAAATGGATAAAGAAGTTGTGGTATTTACTTACAAAGCAATATCACTCAGCAATGAAATCTGTGTCATCAGGCCCTTAGCAGCACAATGAGTGGATTCAGGTATGATGATTCTAACTGAAATAAGTCACACAGAAAAAGAAACATCATAAGATATCAGTAATACACGGAATGTAAACTTGGCTACACAGGAACTGAATTACAGAACAGAACAGGGTCTCAAATTTAGAAAACCAACTTATGCTTGCTTAAGGGGAAAGGTGAGTTGGGGTGCTGCATAAAACCAGAGATTGAAATGAGCACAGATAAAGTTCCTTAAGCCAAATATGGAATAGACAAGAGCTACTCCTTGCTCAACGAAATGGACTCAACACCGCATATTAAACGCCTAAGAATGTACCTGACTAGTAAGTATCTTAAAACCTATGGATTGCTATGTCTCCGAAAGAGAATCAAGCATGTGTACAGGGGCATAAACGCAGCAGTGATAGGATTGGAGAGGTTCGGTGAGCAAATGAAGACCCTTTGAAGTCATATTGCATGGTACCCATTACACGGGTCTTAACTCTCCAGGTTTAAGGTATTCTTCCTTCAGCTAAAACCTGCATGTGGAACCCAGAGTATGATCAACCATGTGAACGGGAGACGTGTTCAAATATGTCTCAGTTTTCCTCCCCTGGTACTCGGGTGCAACATTCCAGACTCTTTACTAACACTCTCCCGACTGGGAGAGTCAGCGCCTTTAACCTCCTGTTTGGCCCAGTTTGCAATTTCTGCGGAAGATGAACAGGAATAGCGAGAACCAATGAGAGACTAGCTGGAGGTGTCTGGACGGGCAAATTTAACTCTCATTTCCCACCAGGAAGAGGAAATAACCAAAGGCTCAGCGTGCCGTGCCGGAACCAGATTAGGGCCTGAAGCCATCCTGCGGTGTTGCGGCCAGCTCACAAGAAAGCGAGTTGAAGAAAGGAGCTCAGGGGCACTGTAATCCACAAACCTGCAGAGTTATAAATGACAGCTATCGTCCAAAAATAGACTGAAGTAAGGCTGCCAAGAGGACTTGAAAGCGGGGCAGAATTGCAGGAAACCGATTTCAGGAGGTAGACTGGAATTGCATTGAAAGCATAGGAAAAGAGGCAGGACGTCCACAATGATGCACTTGGCCAAAAAGGGCGTATGCGTTTTTTCCTGAATATATTCAGGAAAAAACGCATACGCCCTTTTTGGCCAACCAAGCAAGCTTGCAAAGGAAATCTGCACTACAATGAAGTCTCACTTCCCCCCGGTCAAAAGGGCCATCTGAAAAAAGTGTAAAATCCAGAAAGGCAGGACAGGCCACGGAGAACTGGGAGCCTTGTTATGCTGATGGGCGGGATGTAAATTGCCAACAGAAACTCCGGAGAAGTGTATGGTGTTTCCTGAAACATCTAAAAAACAAAGCAACAGAGCCTAGGGCACTGCCACTTATGGTCCTATAGCTTAGGGAAATTAAAATCAAGAAGACACAGCCACCCCAAAGTTTGGGACGCCTCTGTTTACAAGAACCTCGTTTACAGTACAAGTTCAACATCGCAGAAAGTGAAAAATGGATAAAGAAGTTGTGGTATTTACTTACAAAGCAATATCACTCAGCAATGAAATCTATGTCATCAGGCCCTTAGCAGCACAATGAGTGGATTCAGGTATGATGATTCTAACTGAAATAAGTCACACAGAAAAAGAAACATCATAAGATATCAGTAATACACGGAATGTAAACTTGGCTACACAGGAACTGAATTACAGAACAGAACAGGGTCTCAAATTTAGAAAACCAACTTATGCTTGCTTAAGGGGAAAGGTGAGTTGGGGTGCTGCATAAAACCAGAGATTGAAATGAGCACAGATAAAGTTCCTTAAGCCAAATATGGAATAGACAAGAGCTACTCCTTGCTCAACGAAATGGACTCAACACCGCATATTAAACGCCTAAGAATGTACCTGACTAGTAAGTATCTTAAAACCTATGGATTGCTATGTCTCCGAAAGAGAATCAAGCATGTGTACAGGGGCATGAACGCAGCAGTGATAGGATTGGAGAGGTTCGGTGAGCAAATGAAGACCCTTTGAAGTCATATTGCATGGTACCCATTACACGGGTCTCAACTCTCCAGGTTTAAGGTATTCTTCCTTCAGCTGAAACATGCATGTGGAACCCCGCGAATGATCAACCATGTGAACGGGAGACGTGTTCAAATATGTCTCAGTTTTCCTCCCCTGGTACTCGGGTGCAACATTCCAGACCCTTTACTAACACTCTCCCGACTTGGAGAGTCAGCGCCTTTAACCTCCTGTTTGGCCCAGTTTGCAATTTCTGCGGAAGATGAACAGGAATAGCGAGAACCAATGAGAGACTAGCTGGAGGTGTCTGGACGGGCAAATTTAACTCTCATTTCCCACCAGGAAGAGGAAATAACCAAAGGCTCAGCGTGCCGTGCCGGAACCATATTAGGGCCTGAAGCCATCCTGCGGTGTTGCGGCCAGCTCAAAAGAAAGCGAGTTGAAGAAAGGAGCTCAGGGTCTCTGTAATTCACAAATCTGCAGAGTTATAAATGACAGCTATCGTCCAAAAATAGACTGAAGTAAGGCTGCCAAGAGGACTTGAAAGCGGGGCAGAATTGCAGGATACCGATTTCAGGAGGTAGACTGGAATTGCATTGAAAGCATAGGAAAAGAGGCCGAACGTCCACAATGATGCACTTTGCCAAAAGGGCGTATGCGTTTTTTCCTGAATATATTCAGGAAAAAACGCATACGCCCTTTTTGGCCAACCAAGCAAGCTTGCAAAGGAAATCTGCACTACAATGAAGTCTCACTTCCCCCCGGTCAAAAGGGCCATCTGAAAAAAGTGTAAAACCCAGAAAGGCAGGACAGGCCATGGAGAACTGGGAGCCTTGTTATGCTGATGGGCGGGATGTAAATTGCCAACAGACATTCGGGAGATGTGTATGGTGTTTCCTGAAACATCTAAAAAACAAAGCAACAGGGCCTAGGGCACTTCCACTTATGGTCCTATAGCTTAGGGAAATTAATATCAAAAAGACACAGCAACCCCAAAATTTGGGATGGCTCTTTTTACAGAAATCTCTTCTACGGCACAAGTTAAATATCCCAGAGAGCAAATAATGGATAAAGAAGTAGCGGTACTTATGTACAACAGAATACCACTCAGCAATGAAATCTATGTCACCAGGCCCGTACCAGCATAATGAGTGCATTGAGGCACGATGATTCTAAGTGAAATAAGTCACACAGAAAAAGAAACATCATAAGGTATCACTAATACACGGAATGTGAACTTGGCTACACATGAACTGAATTACAAAACAGAACAGGGTCTCAAGTTTAGAAAACCAACTTATGCCTGCTTAAGGGGGAAGGTGAGTTGGGGTGCTGCATAAAAGCAGAGTTTGAAATTAGCACAGATACCGTTCCATAAGCCAAATATGTAATAGACAAGAGCTACCCCTTGCTCAACGAAATGGATTCAACAATGAGGTATCACCTCACACCTGGTAGAATAGGCATCATTGAAAATCTACAAACAAAAAATGCTGGAAAGGGTGTGGAGAAAAGGAACCCTCTTCCACTATTGTTGGGAATATAAATTGATACAGTCATTATGGAGAACAATATGGAATTTCTTAAGAAACTAACAATAGAATTACCATATGATACAGCAATCCCAGTACTGGACATATACCCAGACAAAACCATAAATCAAAAAGAGTCATTCACCGCAATGTTCATTGCATCACTATTTACAATATCGAGGTAATGGAAGCAACCTAAATGCCCACAGACAGACGAATGCATAAAGCTGTGGTACATATATAAAATGGAATATTACTAAGCCATGAAAAGGAATGAAATTGGGTCATTTGTAGAGACGTCGATGGATCTAGAGACTGTCATACAGAGTGAAGTAAGTCAGAAAGAGAAAAACAAATCTTGTATATTCATGCATATATGTGGAACCTAGAAAAACTGTACAGATTAACCATTTTGCAAGGCATAAATAGAGCAACAGATGTAGACAACAAACGTATGGACAACAAGGGGGGAAAGCTGTTGGGGGCTGGTGGTGGGAGGAGTTGAGAGACTGGGATTGGCATGTATACATTTATATGTATAAAATAGATAACCAATAAGAACCTGCTGTATAAAAATATAAAATAAAATTCAAAATTAAAAAGAAGTAAAATTTAAAAAATAAAACAGAAAAAACAATTATTCCCTGCACATACATGTATTTATATGAATAAATTATTTCCATGCTTATATCTGTAAATACAAAAAAGAGGAATAAAATCTACCTTGAACCAAAAACGAAAAAGAGAAAAAAAACACAGAACCCACCAGTTACACAGAGGAAAACCATATCAGGGCACTTGCTCCAGTTGTAAACAATTCTGAAGTTGGTCAGTGGTGGGGAATCGTCTCCCATTCAGCCAGCAGCCCCCACGCAACAAGCGTCCTCATTGCAAAGCTGGGGCACCGTGCCGAGGCATCTGTGAGTAAACGTGAGCTGAGCCCCAGGCCAGTTGCTGCTGAACTATTCCCACCCATCCCAGGTAAAACACCTGAATATATACAAGGACTTGAAAGCCTAGAGGAAGGGCCATAGAGCCACACGAGTGACAGCATGCCGGCCGACTTGGTGCCTGCAGGCCTGCCAGGATGGTCCTGGCCCTGGGTGCTCTTCTGGAAGATTTCCATTTCCCTGCCTGAGATACCCGTCCTGTCCCTGCCCCCACTGCTTTTTTCCTTCCTCACCTCTGCCCAGGGAGAAATTCCAGCAGCAGGTATGGGTGACACATCCTCTTCTTTAGCAGGTGGCAGCCTGGCAACTGCTGCAGAAAGTCCAGCAGAGCCCCACTCACACTGGGCCACCCACAAAGCCGTGGCCTCTCACTCCCTCCCACCAGCCCAGCCCCGAGACTGCTGACAGGGCAGAGAAAATGGCGTCAGGCACGGCTGCAGGGGCTCTTGCTGCCTGGAGTGGTATTTATATTGATCTCAACCCAGGCACACCTGGGGAGGGCTGGCCGGCACGGTAAGGCTGCCCAGGTCAGCCAATCATCACCCCTCAGGGGCTCACAGTTGCAGAAAATGGAACTTGCTGAACCGGCCAGGTCCAAGGAACAGGTGTGGGCTCCTGAGAGTCAGGATAGACAAGGGGCTGCAGCTTTGGCTTGTTTTCTAATCATTTTATCTGGCCCATGAGTGGGAGACAACTTCAAGAAAACCCTCTCCTAATGAGAGGAACCCAGGAGTCAGGGAGAGGAGGGGTGGGTGGTGGTTGGAGACAGAGGCCTGGTGCCCCGGGTGCAGTGGAAGTCTCTGGAAGACCAGGTGGAGGGAGGCCTCACGGAGTGATGCCCAGGGTCACAGACCTGTCGCAGCTGCTGTTTGTTAGTTCAAGTCCTGCTCTGAGGTGCTCTGTGTCAGCTCTGAGCGACAGGTGAGCTGGGGGTGCTCTGCAATGAGGGCTATGTGCACGGTTCCTGTGTGCCCAGCCCTGCCACGGTACCTGCAAGGGTAGCTCTGTATCCTGGGAGGGGCCTGACCACGAGAGCCCCGTGGGCTGGGGTGGGGGTGGGGTACCTGCCCAGGTGAGCTCCATATTCTGGGATTGGTCTGACCACGAGAGCCCCATGGGCTGCTGGGGACCTGGTAAAGGATGTCAGGACAGTCAGTGAAGCCACCGAGGATATACCTCCAGTTGCTCCTAATTCCTACACCCTGCTGGTCATTCTACCAACCACCAGGACATGGTATTCTGTATTAGTCTTCAATGATGCCTTCTTTTGTATTCCATTAGTCCCAGAGTCACAAGAAATTTTGGCTTGTGAGTGGCAGGACTCAACATACAACTAAAACAATACTTCCGGGCCGTCTGGCCCCAAGGGTGCAAAAATTCCCACACCATCTTTGGGGAAAGCTTAGCTAAAGACCTAAAAGTTCTACCTCTGGAAAAGGAAACCCTCCTTCAATATGCAGACGACATTCTGATCACCAGCCCTACTAAGGAGGCCTCTGAACTACCAAGCCAATAAAGGATAGAAGTTGTCCAAGAAAAAGCTCAAATATCACAGACTGCGGTGACCTGCCTGGGCTTCATTCTCACAGAAGGTCAGAGAAGCCCATCCCAGGAAAGGGAAGAAACCATTTTCAGCCTTACCCCTTTCTAAAACTAGAAGACAGCTTAGGGGTTCCTGGGGAGGCCAGGGTTTGCTGCTTCTGGATCCCTAGCTACAGTCTACTAGCTGGGCCTCTATATGAAACACTGAAAGGAAAAGATGATGATCCTTTTGAATAGAATCCAGAAGTGGCCTTTCAAGAATGGAAAGAGCAGTCAATTCAGACCCTTGCCCTGGAACTCCCTAATTTAGCTAAACCCTTTGACCTTTACATTCCCGGTGAAAGGTGAATCGCCATTGGAGAATTAGTGCAAAAACTGGGACCACTTGAAATGGAACAATGCAAGAATGCCATCCAGGTAGGATAAACTACGGTCACTAAGGGGCTTGGCCCACTGCCACATCTGGCCAAGATACTGGCGGTATCTAAAAACCTGGAAATCAGCAGCCCAAAAGGCCACCTCCCTCCTAAGGGAAAAGGACCCCACGTGGTGATCCTAACCACCAACCATACCCTGAAGTTGCAGGGTTCGCTCCGTGGGCACACCGACCTCGAGTGAGGAGGCCCTCCAACTCCAACATCCAGAGAGATAACCGGGGGCAACAGGGCACCATGACGACTCGTGTGAACATCACTTGACCTGGAGTTTCTCTCATAAAACAACAAGAGTGTGTCCCAAAAGAGTAGACTACTGCTTGCAGGACTTACTGCACCCAGAGCGGAGCTAATAATCTTGGCGGGGGAACAGTATACCACACTGTCACCATAGAAAAACCTACAGACACCATGATGATGGTGGCCAATAAGACCGGCTGGACTCCTGTTTACTTCAAAAGGCTGTTGACTCAGTAGCCATCATGGTCCTTGATCACCACTGACCCTGGACTGTCTGGGAGTTGAGCGGGCAGGGCTCTGACACCTGGTGCTGTTTGTACGTTAATTCAGGGGCCTAACTGAAGAAAGCGCAGACTACTGGTCAGAGCATCTAGGCTGGCAGAGACGGTCAGCCTAAGGTGGCCGAACAAATGTGGGGCGGGGTGAAACCGGCCCCCACAGCGTCTCTGCACATCTCTTTCCTGGACCCTTAAAGGTCATTAGAATCTATAACACTTCCAATGCTGGTGCTCAGGTGGACGAGCAGGGAGGCAGGGGTCCTGGGGACAATCAACGTCACCGGGAGGCTGCTGGGGAGAAGCTCTGACCCTCGCCCCAGGGTATGAGGGCTCCCAACTCAGCACTCAGCAGTTACAGAAGAAGGGTCTGCACCCTCAGCACTCCAAGAATGAGGAACGGGACAAAAGGCAGAGGAGGGGTTTGTCCCCAGCAAAGCCCATTAAAAATCCCTGGGAGATAAAAATAGAATCTGGGCAATAAAGTCAAGTCTAACCTTTTTTATCCTTTGTGCTTTGTCTAATTTCACGTGCTCCTAGGGTCCCGCATGCAGAGGTTCCACACCCGGCACTTCAGACCAGATTTCCTAGTGCAGAATGGCTGGGTCGACACCTCAGCTCCTGGGGCCCAGTGCAGACTCCACGATATAGAGCCTGAGCTACAGCCAACCCAGCCCTCGAGAGCTCCGCCTCCTCCCTCCCTCCCACTGACTCTGACAGGATCTCTACACAGCAGCCCAGCCCACAGCCCACGGGGTAGTGCATGCTCTCACCTCTCCATTCTCTGATCAAAATATAAAGTTTCCTTTGCTTGTGAACCAAACTCAGTCTCGATCTCTTGGCCCCAATGACACTGGGCAGGGGGACACTTGTTGGGGTCCACTCTGGAGGATCAATAACAGAAATTGAGACTATTGTAACCTCAATGAACAGATGTGTGAGCCAAACTGTAGTTAACATAGAACAGTGTATAAGGCTCGGGTAAAATAAGATGTTTTTAACACTTCCATTTGATATTTCCATCACTTTTTATAAGCAAGTTCAGTGAAAAGGTTTGTCTTATTTGTCAGGTCAATATTAGAGAAACGAAGTGATTTCTTTCCAAGGATGTACAGCTAATAATCTTGGTTAAACCTTCAATCTTGTTTTAAATGCTTTTCCATTGAAAATGATACCTCTCTTTCAGCTCCCCCATTTCTGAGAAGTATAAAATCTTATAATTTATTATTACCAAAGGGGAAAGGTGGGAGGAGGGATAAATTAACAGTTTGGAATGAACACATACACACTGCTATGTATAAAATAGATCATCAACAAGGAACTACTGTATAGCACAGGGAACTACACTCAACATTTTGCAATAACCTATAAGGGGAAATAATCTGAAAAAGAATAGATATTTTTATTGACATCATCTATCAATGACAGTTAAAGTGTAGCCTAAGGGAAGCTGGTGGTGAGTGCTTCTGACCCTGAAGACTTCAATCATCTAAAGTTTGGACTCTGCCTACTCCCCAAGGCCCTTAATGAACATATGTGTAGCCGTAGCTTAAAAACTTCCCCAGTTTGGGTTTCGGGGAGACACTGATTTTGAAAAAGCCCTGGTGTTCTCCTTACATGAATGGGACTCTTCCTACTGCTAAAACATGTCTGTCACACCCAGAGGATGGTATACCGTCTGATCGGGAAGAGTTTGGAAAAGGCATCTCATCTCCTCATCTCCTGGTGCTCGGGTTCACCCCTCCAGCGTCTTTACTAACAGTCTCCCCACTTGGAGATGTCAGCACTGTCAACATCCTGTTGCGTACAGTTTGGAATTTGTCCAGAGGATGAAGCGGAAGGATGAGGAACAATGAGAGACAAGTCCTAGGTGTTCAGACAGGCACATGTCACTCTAATTTCCAATCAGGAAGACGAATTGACCAAAGGCTAGGGTTGCCCATGGAAACAGTATAGGGCTTGAGGAAATCCCGCTGCTTTGTGGCCAGTTCCCATAAACACGAGTTGAACAATGGAACTCAGGGGCAGTAAAATTCACAAAACTGCAGAGTTGAAAATATCCATCACTGAAAAATGTCTTGAGGAAAGTCAGAGAAAAGGACTTGTAAGCAAGGGAGAATGGCAGGAAAGGGATTTGAGGAGGTAGAAAGGACTCGCCATTAAGCACAAGAAAAGGAGCTGAACATTGCCAACATTGCAGTTGGCCAAAAAGGGTGTATGCGTTCTTTTCTGTATATATTCAAGAAAAGGGCATACACTTTTTTAGCCAACCAAACAGGTGGGCACTGGAAGTCAATACTACAAAAGATATCACTTCGCATCAGTCAGAAGAGCCATCCTCATAAAGCGTAAACAACAGAAATGCAGGACAGGGCAACGAGAAGAGGGAGCCCTGTGAGACTTATAGTGGAAATGTATATTGCCAACGGCCATTCTGGAGAAGTGTATTGTGTTTACTAAAGCATCTAAAAAATGAGCTACAGAGCATAGGGCACTTGCACTCATGGGCGTATATCTTGGGAAAAACAAAAATCGAGAGGACACAGGCACCCCAATGTTTACCCCCTCTCTGTTTAAAAGATCCTCGACTAGGATATAACTTAAATGTCTCTGGAGGGAAAAAATGGATAGAGATGTGGTACTTAGGTAGAGTGGAATATTATTCAGCCTGGAAATCAATGAAATATGGCCAGTTGTAACGACTCCGGAGGAGTTACGTATGATCATTCTAAGTGACAGAATTCAAAAAGAAAAAGACACATATCATAAGATATCACTTAAAGGTGGAATCCAAAATGGCTACACATGAAATAAATTACAAAACAAAAACATAGTCAAATATGTAGAAAACACGCATAAGGCTGCTAAACGGGAAAGGTGGGGAGGGGTGAGGCATCATCCAGGAGGTTGAAATTAGCAAAGATACCATTCCAAATACCAAACTGATAATCAACAAGGCCTACACGGTAGCTAAAAGAACTGCACTCAGCACACTCAAGTCACCGGAAAAGAATATATACGACTGGTAAGAATCTGAAAAAGAATTTATTGATGTCTCTCTGTACGCGAATCAAGTGGATGTACAGCAGCAAGAAACAGAGCTTTGAAAATCAGCTGTAACCAATATAGTAATAAATTGAAAAAAATAAACGACAGAGAGACAGAGAAAACCTCTTACAACTTTTCCTCAGGGACGGTGATGCAACATGGATTGAACACATCTAGACCCACAGCAGGATGAGACATAAGGCTGGAAACTGTTTGTGCTAAGAGAAATGTGAGGTTGGGTGAGGAAATGCACACCCTTTAAAGTAATACTACTTGGTACCCATTCAATGGGTCCCAAATCTGCAGGTTCAAGGGATCTTCCTACAGCTAAAACATGCATGGAAAACCCAGAGGACTGTACACCATGTGATCGGGAGATGTGTCTAAAATGCACCTCATTTATCCTCTCCTGGTGCTCCTGTTCACCATTCCAGCCACGCTACTTAGAATCTCCCCACTTGGAGAATCAGCACATTTAAACTTCTGTTTCACACATTTTGCAAATTGTGAGGAGGATGAACGGGAAGAGGGGGAACCAATGAGAGAAGAGTTGTAGGGGTTTGGACGGGCACATATCACTCTAATTTCCCATTAAGAATAAGAATTAAAGAAAGGCTCAGCCTGCCTCGCCGGAGCCAAAATAGGGCCTGAAGCAATCCTGCGGGTTTGAGGCCAGCTCACAAAAGAGCAACTTAAAAAATGGAGCTCAGGGTCACTGCAATTCACAAACCTGCAGAGTTATAAATGAAAACTAACGTCCAAAAATATGTTGAGGTAAGGCAAAGAAGAGGATCTGAATGCAAGACAGAATTGCAAGAAACAGATTTCAAGAGATAGATTGGACTCGTCTTTAACGCACATGAAAAGCGGCAGAATTTCGACAATGATGCAGTTGGCCCAAAAGGGCGTATGTGTTTTTTCCTGATTATATCCAGGAAAAAACGCATACGCACTTTATGGGCAATGAAGCAAGCAAGCAATGCAAATGTGCACAACAAAGAAGTCTCACTTCCCACCGGTCAAAAGGGCCATCCTAAAAAATTGTAAAAACCAGAAATGCAGGACAGGCCATGGAGAACAGGGAGCCTTTATACGCTGATGGGCAGTGTGTGAACTGCCGAGAGCCACTCTGGAGAAGTGTATGGTGGTTCCTAAATCATCTAAAAAACAGAGCTACAGAGCATAGGACACTTCCAATCATGGGAGTATATCTAGGGAAGTCTAAAAATCAACAAGACACAAGCACACCACAGTTTAGGGCTACTCTGTTTACAAGAACCTCAACTTCAGTACACCTTAAATATCCCAGGAAAGAGAACAATGGATAAAGAAGATGTGGTACTTATGTACAATGGAATATCTCTTCACCATGAAATCAATGTAATAAGGCTAGTAGAAGGATAAAGAGTGGATTTAGGTCCGATAATACTACTTGAAATAAGTCAAACAGAAAAAGAAACATATCATAAGATATCACTTATAGAGGGAGGGTAAATATGGCTGCACAAGAAATGAATTACAGAACAGAACAGTGTCTCACATTTAGAAAACACACTTATGTCAGCTTAAGGGGAAAGGAGAGGTGGGGTGATGCATAAAACCAGAGTTTGAAATTAGCACAGATACCGTTCAATAAACCAAATAGGTATTAGACAAGATCTACACCTTGCTCAATGAACAGGCCTCAACACACCCTATACACCGCAGAAAAATATATCTGAGGAATAAGAATCTTAAAACCCATGTATTGATATATCTCCATAAGGGAATCAAGTGTGTGCAGAGCGGCACAAACACAGCAGTGAAAAGGAGCTAAACCCCATTATAGAAATAAATTTTAAAAACAAAACGCTGAAACAATGAAAGAGAGAAAAATTCTTACAAAATTGGCTCAGGGGCTGTGATGCAACCTGGATTGACCACATATAAACCCACAGCTGGATAAGACATAAGGCTGGACACTTGGGGCTGACAGAATTGGTGAGCTTTGGTGAGCAACTGCCGAAAGTTTAATGCAATACTTCATGCTACTCAGTCCAAGGGTCCCAACACTCCAGGTTGAAGGGAATCTTCCTACAGCTAAACCATGCTTGGGAAACCCAGCGACTGGTATACCATATGATCGGGAAAGGTTTCTAAAACGCACCTCATTTTTCCTCTCCTGGGGCTCCGGATCGACATTCCAGCCGCTTTACTAACAACATCCCCACATGGAGTCAATGCCTTTAAGTTCTGGTATCGCACAGTCTGCAGTTAGTGCAGAGGATGAATGGGAATAGGGGGAACCAGTGAGAAACTAGCTGTAGCGGTTTCAATGGGCCCATGTCACTCTAATATCACATCAGTAAGAAGAATTAACCAAAGGCACAGCAGGTGCCCCAGAAGAAAAATAGGGCTTCAAGGAATCCTGTGGTTATGGGGCAATACCACAAAAATAAGAGCTAAAAAATGGAGCTAAGGGCCACTGCAATTCAAAAACCTGCAGAGTTATAAAGGCCAACTATTTTTAAAAAATATATTGAGGTAAGGCTATGAAGAGGCATTGAAAGCAAGGCAGAATTGCAGGAAACCGATTTCAGGAGGTAGACTGGAATTGCATTGAAAGCATAGGAAGAGAGTCAGAAACTCGACAATGATGCACTTGGCCAAAAAGGGCGTATGCGTTTTTTCCTGAATATATTCAGGAAAAAACGCATACGCACTTTTTGGCCAACCAAGCAAGCTTGCAAAGGAAATCTGCACAACAATGAAGTCTCATTTCCACCTGGTCAAAAGGGACATCTGAAAAAAGTGTAAAATCCATAAAGGCACGACAGGCCATGGAGAACTGGGAGCCTTCTTATGCTGATGGGCGGGATGTAAATTGCCAACAGCCACTCTGGAGAAGTGTATGGTGTTTCCTGAAACATCTAAAAAACAAAGCAACAGAACCTAGGGCACTTCCACTTATGGTCCTATAGCTTAGGGAAATTAAAATCAAAAAGACACAGCCACCCCAAAGTTTGGGAGGGCTCTGTTTACAAGAACCTCGTTTACAGTACAAGTTCAATATTGCAGAAAGTGAAAAATGGATAAAGAACTTGTGGTACTTACGTACAATGCAATATCACTCAGCAATGAAATCTATGTCATCAGGCCCGTAGCAGCATAATGAGTGGATTCAGGTACGATGATTCGAACTGAAATAAGTCACACAGAAAAGAAACATCATAAGGTATCACTAATACACAGAATGTGAACTTGGCTACACATGAACTGAATTAAAAACAGAACATTGTCTCAAGTTTAGAAAACCAACTTATGCTTGCTTAAGGGGGAAGGTGAGTTGGGGTGCTGCATAAAACCAGAGATTGAAATGAGCACAGATAAAGTTCCTTAAGCCAAATATGGAATAGACAAGAGCTACTCCTTGCTCAACGAAATGGACTCAACACCCCATATTAAACGCCTAAGAATGTACCTGACTAGTAAGTATCTTAAAACCTATGGATTGCTATGTCTCCAAAAGAGAATCAAGCATGTGTACAGGGGCATAAACGCAGCAGTGATAGGATTGGAGAGGTTGGGTGAGCAAATGAAGACCCTTTGAACTCATATTGCAGGGTACCCATTCCACGTGTTTCAACTACCTAGGTTTAAGGTATTCTTCCTTCATCTAAAACATGCATGTGGAACCTAGAGTATGATCAACCATGTGATCGGGAGACGTGTTCAAATATGTCTCAGTTTTCGTACCCTGGTACTCGGGTGCAACATTCCAGACGCTTTACTAACACTCTCCCGACTTGGAGAGTCAGTCCCTTTAACCTCCTGTTTGGCCCAGTTTGCAATTTCTGCGGAAGATGAACAGGAATAGCGAGAACCAATGGAGACTAGCTGGAGGTGTCTGGACGGGCAAATTTAACTCTCATTTCCTACCAGGAAGAGGAATTAACCAAAGGCTCACCGTGCCATGCCAGAATCAGATTAGGGCCTGAAGCCATCCTGCGGTGTTGCGGCCAGGTCACAAGAAAGCGAGTTGAAGAAAGGAGCTCAGGGGCACTGGAATTCACAAACCTGCAGAGTTATAAATGACAGCTATCGTCCAAAAATAGACTGAAGTAAGGATGCCAAGAGGACTTGAAAGCGGGGCAGAATTGCAGGAAACCGATTTCAGGAGGTAGACTGGAATTGCATTGAAAGCATAGGAAAAGAGGCAGAACGTCCACAATGATGCACTTGGCCAAAAAGGGCGTATGCGTTTTTTCCTGAATATATTCAGGAAAAAACGCATACGCCCTTTTTGGCCAACCAAGCAAGCTTGCAAAGGAAATCTGCACTACAATGAAGTCTCACTTCCCCCCGGTCAAAAGGGCCATCTGAAAAAAGTGTAAAATCCAGAAAGGCAGGACAGGCCATGGAGAACTGGGAGCCTTGTTATGCTGATGGGCGGGATGTAAATTGCCAACAACCACTCGGGAGAAGTGTATGGTGTTTCCTGAAACATCTAAAAAACAAAGCAACAGAACCTAGGGCACTTCCACTTATGGTCCTATAGCTTAGGGAAATTAAAATCAAAAAGACACAGCCACCCCAAAGTTTGGAACGGCTCTGTTTACAAGAACCTCGTTTACAGTACAAGTTCAACATCGCAGAAAGTGAAAAATGGAGAAAGAAGTTGTGGTATTTACTTACAAAGCAATATCACTCAGCAATGAAATCTGTGTCATCAGGCCCTTAGCAGCACAATGAGTGGATTCAGGTATGATGATTCTAACTGAAGTAAGTCACACAGAAAAAGAAACATCATAAGATATCAGTAATACACGGAATGTAAACTTGGCTACACAGGAACTGAATTACAGAACAGAACAGGGACTCAAATTTAGAAAAACAACTTATGCTTGCTTAAGGGTAAAGGTGAGTTGGGGTGCTGCATAAAACCAGAGATTGAAATGAGCACAGATAAAGTTCCTTAAGCCAAATATGGAATAGACAAGAGCTACTCCTTGCTCAACGAAATGGACTCAACACCCCATATTAAACGCCTAAGAATGTACCTGACTTGTAAGTATCTTAAAACCTATGGATTGCTATGTCTCCAAAAGAGAATCAAGCATGTGTACAGGGGCATAAACGCAGCAGTGATAGGATCGGAGAGGTTCGGTGAGCAAATGAAGACCCTTTGAAGTCATATTGCATGGTACCCATTCCACGGGTTTCAACTACCCAGGTTTAAGGTATTCTTCCTTCAGCTAAAACATGCATGTGGAACCTAGAGTATGATCAACCATGTGATCGGGAGACGTGTTCAAATATGTCTCAGTTTTCGTACCCTGGTACTCGGGTGCAACATTCCAGACGCTTTACTAACACTCTCCCGACTTGGAGAGTCAGTCCCTTTAACCTCCTGTTTGGCCCAGTTTGCAATTTCTGCGGAAGATGAACAGGAATAGCGAGAACCAATGAGAGACTAGCTGGAGGTGTCTGAACGGGCAAATTTAACTCTCATTTCCCACCAGGAAGAGGAATTAACCAAAGGCTCAGCATGCCGGGCCGCAACCAGATTAGGGCCTGAAGCCATCCTGCGGTGTTGCGGCCAGGTCACAAGAAAGCGAGTTGAAGAAAGGAGCTCAGGGACACTGTAATTCACAAACCTGCAGAGTTATAAATGACAGCTATCGTCCAAAAATAGACTGAAGTAAGGCTGCCAAGAGGACTTGAAAGCGGGGCAGAATTGCAGGAAACCGATTTCAGGAGGTAGACTGGAATTGCATTGAAAGCATAGGAAAAGAGGCAGAACGTCCACAATGATGCACTTGGCCAAAAAGGGCGTATGCGTTTTTTCCTGAATATATTCAGGAAAAAACGATTACGCCCTTTTTGGCCAACCAAGCAAGCTTGCAAAGGAAATCTGCACTACAATGAAGTCTCACTTCCCCCCGGTCAAAAGGGCCATCTGAAAAAAGTGTAAAATCCAGAAAGGCAACAGGCCATGGAGAACTGGGAGCCTTGTTATGCTGATGGGCGGGATGTAAATTGCCAACAGACACTCGGGAGAAGTGTATGGTGTTTCCTGAAACATCTAAAAAAAAAAGCAACAGAACCTAGGGCACTTCCACTTATGGTCCTATAGCTTAGGGAAATTAAAATCAAAAAGACACAGCCACCCCAAAGTTTGGAACGGCTCTGTTTACAAGAACCTCGTTTACAGTACAAGTTCAACATCGCAGAAAGTGAAAAATGGATAAAGAACTTGTGGTACTTACGTACAATGCAGTATCACTCAGCAATGAAATCTATGTCATCAGGCCCGTAGCAGCATAATGAGTAGATTCAGGTACGATGATTCTAACTGAAATAAGTCACACAGAAAAAGAAACATCATAAGATATCACTAATACACGGAATGTAAACTTGGCTACACAGGAACTGAATTCCAAAACAGAACAGGTTCTCAAATTTAGAAAACCAACTTATGCTTGCTTAAGGGGAAAGGTGAGTTGGGTTGCTGCATAAAACCAGAGTTTGAAATGAGCACAGATAAAGTTCCTTAAGCCAAATATGGAATAGACAAGAGCTACTCCTTGCTCAACGAAATGGACTCAACACCGCATATTAAACGCCTAAGAATGTACCTGACTAGTAAGTATCTTAAAACCTATGGATTGCTATGTCTCCGAAAGAGAATCAAGCATGTGTACAGGGGCATAAACGCAGCAGTGATAGGATTGGAGAGGTTCGGTGAGCAAATGAAGACCCTTTGAAGTCATATTGCATGGTACCCATTCCACGGGTTTCAACTACCAAGGTTTTAGGTATTCTTCCTTCAGCTAAAACATGCATGTGGAACCCAGAGTATGATCAAGCATGTGATCGGGAGACGTGTTCAAATATGTCTCAGTTTTCCTCCCCTGGTACTCGGGTGCAACATTCCAGACGCTTTACTAACACTCTCCCCACTTGGAGAGTCAGTCCCTTTAACCTCCTGTTTGGCCCAGTTTGCAATTTCTGCGGAAGATGAACAGGAATAGCGAGAACCAATGAGAGGCTAGCTGGACGTGTCTGGACGGGCAAATTTAACTCTCATTTCCCACCAGGAAGAGGAATTAACCAAAGGCTCAGCATGCCGGGCCGGAACCAGATTAGGGCCTGAAGCCATCCTGCGGTGTTGCGGCCAGGTCACAAGAAAGCGAGTTGAAGAAAGGAGCTCAGGGGCACTGTAATTCACAAACCTGCAGAGTTATAAATGACAGCTATCGTCCAAAAATAGACTGAAGTAAGGCTGCCAAGAGGACTTGAAAGCGGGGCAGAATTGCAGGAAACCGATTTCAGGAGGTAGACTGGAATTGCATTGAAAGCATAGGAAAAGAGGCAGAACGTCCGCAATGATGCACTTGGCCAAAAAGGGCATATGCGTTTTTTCCTGAATATATTCAGGAAAAAACGCATACGCCCTTTTTGGCCAACCAAGCAAGCTTGCAAAGGAAATCTGCACTACAATGAAGTCTCACTTCCCCCCGGTCAAAAGGGCCATCTGAAAAAAGTGTAAAATCCAGAAAGGCAACAGGCCATGGAGAACTGGCAGCCTTGTTATGCTGATGGGCGGGATGTAAATTGCCAACAGACACTCGGGAGAAGTGTATGGTGTTTCCTGAAACATCAAAAAAAAAAGCAACAGAACCTAGGGCACTTCCACTTATGGTCCTATAGCTTAGGGAAATTAAAATCAAAAAGACACAGCCACCCCAAAGTTTGGAACGGCTCTGTTTACAAGAACCTCGTTTACAGTACAAGTTCAACATCGCAGAAAGTGAAAAATGGAGAAAGAAGTTGTGGTATTTACTTACAAAGCAATATCACTCAGCAATGAAATCTGTGTCATCAGGCCCTTAGCAGCACAATGAGTAGATTCAGGTACGATGATTCTAACTGAAATAAGTCACACAGAAAAAGAAACATCATAAGATATCAGTAATACACGGAATGTAAACTTGGCTACACAGGAACTGAATTACAGAACAGAAGAGGGTCTCAAATTTAGAAAACCAACTTATTCTTGCTTAAGGGTAAAGGTGAGTTGGGGTGCTGCATAAAACCAGAGATTGAAATGAGCACAGATAAAGTTCCTTAAGTCAAATATGGAATAGACAAGAGCTACTCCTTGCTCAACGAAATGGACTCAACACCCCATATTAAACGCCTAAGAATGTACCTGACTAGTAAGTATCTTAAAACCTATGGATTGCTATGTCTCCGAAAGAGAATCAAGCATGTGTACAGGGGCATAAACGCAGCAGTGATAGGATTGGAGAGGTTCGGTGAGCAAATGAAGACCCTTTGAAGTCATATTGCATGGTACCCATTCCACGGGTTTCAACTACCCAGGTTTAAGGTATTCTTCCTTCAGCTAAAACATGCATGTGGAACCTAGAGTATGATCAACCATGTGATCGGGAGACGTGTTCAAATATGTCTCAGTTTTCCTCCCCTGGTACTCGGGTGCAACATTCCAGACGCTTTACTAACACTCTCCCCACTTGGAGAGTCAGTCCCTTTAACCTCCTGTATGGCCCAGTTTGCAATTTCTGCGGAAGATGAACAGGAATAGCGAGAACCAATGAGAGGCTAGCTGGAGGTGTCTGGACGGGCAAATTTAACTCTCATTTCCCACCAGGAAGAGGAATTAACCAAACGCTCAGCGTGCCGTACCGGAGCCAGATTAGGGCCTGAAGCCATCCTGCGGTGTTGCGGCCAGGTCACAAGAAAGCGAGTTGAAGAAAGGAGCTCAGGGGCACTGTAATTCACAAACCTGCAGAGTTATAAATGACAGCTATCGTCCAAAAATAGACTGAAGTAAGGCTTCCAAGAGGACTTGAAAGCGGGGCAGAATTGCAGGAAACCGATTTCAGGAGGTAGACTGGAATTGCATTGAAAGCATAGGAAAAGAGGCAGAACGTCCACAATGATGCACTTGGCCAAAAAGGGCGTATACGATTTTTCCTGAATATATTCAGGAAAAAACGCATACGCCCTTTTTGGCCAACCAAGCAAGCTTGCAAAGGAAATCTGCACTACAATGAAGTCTCACTTCCCCCCGGTCAAAAGGGCCATCTGAAAAAAGTGTAAAATCCAGAAAGGCAGGACAGGCCATGGAGAACTGGGAGCCTTGTTATGCTGATGGGCGGGATGTAAATTGCCAACAGACACTCGGGAGAAGTGTATGGTGTTTCCTGAAACATCTAAAAAACAAAGCAACAGAGCCTAGGGCACTGCCACTTATAGTCCTATAGCTTAGGGAAATTAAAATCAAAAAGACACAGCCACCCCAAAGTTTGGGACGCCTCTGTTTACAAGAACCTCGTTTACAGTACAAGTTCAACATCGCAGAAAGTGAAAAATGGATAAAGAAGTTGTGGTATTTACTTACAAAGCAATATCACTCAGCAATGAAATCTATGTCATCAGGCCCTTAGCATCACAATGAGTGGATTCAGGTATGATGATTCTAACTGAAATAAGTCACACAGAAAAAGAAACATCATAAGATATCAGTAATACACGGAATGTAAACTTGGCTACACAGGAACTGAATTACAGAACAGAACAGGGTCTCAAATTTAGAAAACCAACTTATGCTTGCTTAAGGGTAAAGGTGAGTTGGGGTGCTGCATAAAACCAGAGATTGAAATGAGCACAGATAAAGTTCCTTAAGTCAAATATGGAATAGACAAGAGCTACTCCTTGCTCAACGAAATGGACTCAACACCTCATATTAAACGCCTAAGAATGTACCTGACTAGTAAGTATCGTAAAACCTATGGATTGCTATGTCTCCGAAAGAGAATCAAGCATGTGTACAGGGGCATAAACGCAGCAGTGATAGGATTGGAGAGGTTCGGTGAGCAAATGAAGACCCTTTGAAGTCATATTGCATGGTACCCATTACACGGGTCTCAACTCTCCAGGTTTAAGGTATTCTTCCTTCAGCTAAAACATGCATGTGGAACCCAAGTATGATCAACCATGTGAACGGGAGACGTGTTCAAATATGTCTCAGTTTTCCTCCCCTGGTACTCGGGTGCAACATTCCAGACGCTTTACTAACACTCTCCCCACTTGGAGAGTCAGTCCCTTTAACCTCCTGTTTGGCGCAGTTTGCAATTTCTGCGGAAGATGAACAGGAATAGCGAGAACCAATGAGAGGCTAGCTGGAGGTGTCTGGACGGGCAAATTTAACTCTCATTTCCCACCAGGAAGAGGAAATAACCAAAGGCTCAGCGTGCTGTACCGGAACCAGATTAGGGCCTGAAGCCATCCTGCGGTGTTGCGGCCAGCTCAAAAGAAAGCGAGTTGAAGAAAGGAGCTCAGGGACACTGTAATTCACAAACCTGCAGAGTTATAAATGACAGCTATCGTCCAAAAATAGACTGAAGTAAGGCTGCCAAGAGGACTTGAAAGCAGGGCAGAATTGCAGGAAACCGATTTCAGGAGGTAGACTGGAATTGCATTGAAAGCATAGGAAAAGAGGCAGAACGTCCACAATGATGCACTTGGCCAAAAAGGGCGTATGCGTTTTTTCCTGAATATATTCAGGAAAAAACGCATACGCCCTTTTTGGCCAACCAAGCAAGCTTGCAAAGGAAATCTGCACTACAATGAAGTCTCACTTCCCCCCGGTCAAAAGGGCCATCTGAAAAAAGTGTAAAATCCAGAAAGGCAGGACAGGCCATGGAGAACTGGGAGCCTTGTTATGCTGATGGGCGGGATGTAAATTGCCAACAACCACTCGGGAGAAGTGTATGGTGTTTCCTGAAACATCTAAAAAACAAAGCAACAGAACCTAGGGCACTTCCACTTATGGTCCTATAGCTTAGGGAAATTAAAATCAAAAAGACACAGCCACCCCAAAGTTTGGAACGGCTCTGTTTACAAGAACCTCGTTTACAGTACAAGTTCAACATCGCAGAAAGTGAAAAATGGATAAAGAAGTTGTGGTATTTACTTACAAAGCAATATCACTCAGCAATGAAATCTGTGTCATCAGGCCCTTAGCAGCACAATGAGTGGATTCAGGTATGATGATTCTAACTGAAGTAAGTCACACAGAAAAAGAAACATCATAAGATATCAGTAATACACGGAATGTAAACTTGGCTACACAGGAACTGAATTACAGAACAGAACAGGGTCTCAAATTTAGAAAAACAACTTATGCTTGCTTAAGGGTAAAGGTGAGTTGGGGTGCTGCATAAAACCAGAGATTGAAGTGAGCACAGATAACGTTCCTTAAGTCAAATATGGAATAGACAAGAGCTACTCCTTGCTCAACGAAATGGTCTCAACACCGCATATTAAACGCCTAAGAATGTACCTGACTAGTAAGTATCGTAAAACCTATGGATTGCTATGTCTCCGAAAGAGAATCAAGCATGTGTACAGGGGCATAAACGCAGCAGTGATAGGATTGGAGAGGTTCGGTGAGCAAATGAAGACCCTTTGAAGTCATACTGCATGGTACCCATTCCACGGGTTTCAACTACCCAGGTTTAAGGTATTCTTCCTTCAGCTAAAACATGCATGTGGAACCTAGAGTATGATCAACCATGTGATCGGGAGACGTGTTCAAATATGTTTCAGTTTTCCTCCCCTGGTACTCGGGTGCAACATTCCAGACGCTTTACTAACACTCTCCCCACTTGGAGAGTCAGCGCCTTTAACCTCCTGTTTGGCCCAGTTTGCAATTTCTGCGGAAGATGAACAGGAATAGCGAGAACCAATGAGAGGCTAGCTGGAGGTGTCTGGACGGGCAAATTTAACTCTCATTTCCCACCAGGAAGAGGAATTAACCAAAGGCTCAGCATGCCGCGCCGGAACCAGATTAGGGCCTGAAGCCATCCTGCGGTGTTGCGGCCAGGTCACAAGAAAACGAGTTGAAGACAGGAGCTCAGGGGCACTGTAATTCACAAACCTGCAGAGTTATAAATGACAGCTATCGTCCAAAAATAGACTGAAGTAAGGCTGCCAAGAGGACTTGAAAGCGGGGCAGAATTGCAGGAAACCGATTTCAGGAGGTAGACTGGAATTGCATTGAAAGCATAGGAAAAGAGGCAGAACGTCCACAATGATGCACTTGGCCAAAAAGGGCGTATGCGTTTTTTCCTGAATATATTCAGGAAAAAACGCATACGCCCTTTTTGGCCAACCAAGCAAGCTTGCAAAGGAAATCTGCACTACAATGAAGTCTCACTTCCCCCCGGTCAAAAGGGCCATCTGAAAAAAGTGTAAAATCCAGAAAGGCAGGACAGGCCATGGAGAACTGGGAGCCTTGTTATGCTGATGGGCGGGATGTAAATTGCCAACAGACACTTGGGAGAAGTGTATGGTGTTTCCTGAAACATCTAAAAAACAAAGCAACAGAGCCTAGGGCACTTCCACTTATGGTCCTATAGCTTAGGGAAATTAAAATCAAAAAGACACAGCCACCCCAAAGTTTGGAACGGCTCTGTTTACAAGAACCTCGTTTACAGTACAAGTTCAACATCGCAGAAAGTGAAAAATGGATAAAGAAGTTGTGGTATTCACTTACAAAGCAATATCACTCAGCAATGAAATCTATGTCATCAGGCCCTTAGCAGCACAATGAGTGGATTCAGGTATGATGATTCTAACTGAAATAAGTCACACAGAAAAAGAAACATCATAAGATATCAGTAATACATGGAATGTAAACTTGGCTACACAGGAACTGAATTACAGAACAGAACAGGGTCTCAAATTTAGAAAACCAACTTATGCTTGCTTAAGGGGAAAGGTGAGTTGGGGTGCTGCATAAAACCAGAGATTGAAATGAGCACAGATAAAGTTCCTTAGGCCAAATATGGAATAGACAACAGCTACTCCTTGCTCAACGAAATGGACTCAACACCGCATATTAAACGCCTAAGAATGTACCTGACTAGTAAGTATCGTAAAACCTATGGATTGCTATGTCTCCGAAAGAGAATCAAGCATGTGTACAGGGGCATAAACGCAGCAGTGATAGGATTGGAGAGGTTCGGTGAGCAAATGAAGACCCTTTGAAGTCATATTGCATGGTACCCATTACACGGGTCTTAACTCTCCAGGTTTTAGGTATTCTTCCTTCAGCTAAAACATGCATGTGGAACCCAGAGTATGATCAACCATGTGATCGGGAGACGTGTTCAAATATGTCTCAGTTTTCCTCCCCTGGTACTCGGGTGCAACATTCCAGACGCTTTACTAACACTCTCCCCACTTGGAGAGTCAGCGCCTTTAACCTCCTGTTTGGCCCAGTTTGCAATTTCTGCGGAAGATGAACAGGAATAGCGAGAACCAATGAGAGGCTAGCTGGAGGTGTCTGGACCGGCAAATTTAACTCTCATTTCCCACCAGGAAGAGGAATTAACCAAAGGCTCAGCATGCCGTGCCGGAACAAGATTAGGGCCTGAAGCCATCCTGCGGTGTTGCGGCCAGGTCACAAGAATGCGAGTTGAAGAAAGGAGCTCAGGGGCACTGTAATTCACAAACCTGCAGAGTTATAAATGACAGCTATCGTCCAAAAATAGACTGAAGTAAGGCTGCCAAGAGGACTTGAAAGCGGGGCAGAATTGCAGGAAACCGATTTCAGGAGGTAGACTGGAATTGCATTGAAAGCATAGGAAAAGAGGCAGAACGTCCACAATGATGCACTTGGCCAAAAAGGGCGTATGCGTTTTTTCCTGAATATATTCAGGAAAAAACGATTACGCCCTTTTTGGCCAACCAAGCAAGCTTGCAAAGGAAATCTGCACTACAATGAAGTCTCACTTCCCCCCGGTCAAAAGGGCCATCTGAATAAAGTGTAAAATCCAGAAAGGCAGGACAGGCCATAGAGAACTGGGAGCCTTGTTATGCTGATGGGCGGGATGTAAATTGCCAACAACCACTCGGGAGAAGTGTATGGTGTTTCCTGAAACATCTAAAAAACAAAGCAACAGAACCTAGGGCACTTCCACTTATGGTCCTATAGCTTAGGGAAATTAAAATCAAAAAGACACAGCCACCCCAAAGTTTGGAACGGCTCTGTTTACAAGAACCTCGTTTACAGTACAAGTTCAACATCGCAGAAAGTGAAAAATGGATAAAGAAGCTGTGGTATTTACTTACAAAGCAATATCACTCAGCAATGAAATCTGTGTCATCAGGCCCTTAGCAGCACAATGAGTGGATTCAGGTATGATGATTCTAACTGAAATAAGTCACACAGAAAAAGAAACATCATAAGATATCACTAATACACGGAATGTAAACTTGGCTACACAGGAACTGAATTACAGAACAGAACAGGGTCTCAAATTTAGAAAACCAACTTATGCTTGCTTAAGGGGAAAGGTGAGTTGGGGTGCTGCATAAAACCAGAGATTGAAATGAGCACAGATAAAGTTCCTTAAGCCAAATATGGAATAGACAAGAGCTACTCCTTGCTCAACGAAATGGACTCAAAACCCCATATTAAACCCCTAAGAATGTACCTGACTAGTAAGTATCTTAAAACCTATGGATTGCTATCTCTCCAAAAGAGAATCAAGCGTGTGTACAGGGGAATAAACGCAGCAGTGATAGGATTGGAGAGGTTCGGTGATCAAATGAAGACCCTTTGAAGTCATATTGCATGGTACCCATTACACGGGTCTCAACTCTCCAGGTTTAAGGTATTCTTCCTTCAGCTAAAACATGCATGTGGAACCCAGAGTATGATCAACCATGTGAACGGGAGACGTGTTCAAATATGTCTCAGTTTTCCTCCCCTGGTACTCGGGTGCAACATTCCAGACGCTTTACTAACACTCTCCCGACTTGGAGAGTCAGTCCCTTTAACCTCCTGTTTGGCCCAGTTTGCAATTTCTGCGGAAGATGAACAGGAATAGCGAGAACCAATGAGAGGCTAGCTGGAGGTGTCTGGACGGGCAAATTTAACTCTCATTTCCCACCAGGAAGAGGAATTAACCAAAGGCTCAGCATGCCGGGCCGGAACCAGATTAGGGCCTGAAGCCATCCTGCGGTGTTGCGGCCAGGTCACAAGAAAGCGAGTTGAAGAAAGGAGCTCAGGGGCACTGTAATTCACAAACCTGCAGAGTTATAAATGACAGCTATCGTCCAAAAATTGACTGAAGTAAGGCTGCCAAGAGGACTTGAAAGCGGGGCAGAATTGCAGGAAACCGATTTCAGGAGGTAGACTGGAATTGCATTGAAAGCATAGGAAAAGAGGCAGAACGTCCACAATGATGCACTTGGCCAAAAAGGGCGTATGCGTTTTTTCCTGAATATATTCAGGAAAAAACGCATACGCCCTTTTTGGCCAACCAAGCAAGCTTGCAAAGGAAATCTTCACTACAATGAAGTCTCACTTACCCCCGGTCAAAAGGGCCATCTGAAAAAAGTGTAAAATCCAGAAAGGCAGGACAGGCCATGGAGAACTGGGAGCCTTGTTATGCTGATGGGCGGGATGTAAATTGCCAACAGACACTCGGGAGAAGTGTATGGTGTTTCCTGAAACATCTAAAAAACAAAGCAACAGAACCTAGGGCACTTCCACTTATGGTCCTATAGCTTAGGGAAATTAAAATCAAAAAGACACAGCCACCCCAAAGTTTGGAACGGCTCTGTTTACAAGATCCTCGTTTACATTACAAGTTCAACATCGCAGAAAGTGAAAAATGGATAAAGAAGTTGTGGTATTTACTTACAAAGCAATATCACTCAGCAATGAAATCTGTGTCATCAGGCCCTTAGCAGCACAATGAGTGGATTCAGGTATGATGATTCTAACTGAAATAAGTCACACAGAAAAAGAAACATCATAAGATATCAGTAATACACGGAATGTAAACTTGGCTACACAGGAACTGAATTACAGAACAGAACAGGGTCTCAAATTTAGAAAACCAACTTATGCTTGCTTAAGGGGAAAGGTGAGTTGGGTTGCTGCATAAAACCAGAGATTGAAATGAGCACAGATAAAGTTCCTTAAGCCAAATATGGAATAGACAAGAGCTACTCCTTGCTCAACGAAATGGACTCAACACCGCATATTAAACGCCTAAGAATGTACCTGACTAGTAAGTATCTTAAAACCTATGGATTGCTATGTCTCCGAAAGAGAATCAAGCATGTGTACAGGGGCATAAACGCAGCAGTGATAGGATTGGAGAGGTTCGGTGAGCAAATGAAGACCCTTTGAAGTCATATTGCATGGTACCCATTCCACGGGTTTCAACTACCCAGGTTTTAGGTATTCTTCCTTCAGCTAAAACATGCATGTGGAACCCAGAGTATGATCAACCATGTGATCGGGAGACGTGTTCAAATATGTCTCAGTTTTCCTCCCCTGGTACTCGGGTGCAACATTCCAGACGCTTTACTAACACTCTCCCCACTTAGAGAGTCAGCGCCTTTAACCTCCTGTTTGGCCCAGTTTGCAATTTCTGCGGAAGATGAACAGGAATAGCGAGAACCAATGAGAGGCTAGCTGGAGGTGTCTGGACGGGCAAATTTAACTCTCATTTCCCACCAGGAGGAGGAAATAACCAAAGGCTCAGTGTGCCGTGCCAGAACCAGATTAGGGCCTGAAGCCATCCTGCGGTGTTGCTGCCAGGTCACAAGAAAGCAAGTTGAAGAAAGGAGCTCAGGGGCACTGTAATTCACAAACCTGCAGAGTTATAAATGACAGCTATCGTCCAAAAATAGACTGAAGTAAGGCTGCCAAGAGGACTTGAAAGCGGGGCAGAATTGCAGGAAACCGATTTCAGGAGGTAGACTGGAATTGCATTGAAAGCATAGGAAAAGAGGCAGAACGTCCACAATGATGCACTTGGCCAAAAAGGGCGTATGCGTTTTTTCCTGAATATATTCAGGAAAAAACGCATACGCCCTTTTTGGCCAACCAAGCAAGCTTGCAAAGGAAATCTGCACTGCAATGAAGTCTCACTTCCCCCCGGTCAAAAGGGCCATCTGAAAAAAGTGTAAAATCCAGAAAGGCAGGACAGGCCATGGAGAACTGGGAGCCTTGTTATGCTGATGGGCGGGATGTAAATTGCCAACAGACACTCGGGAGAAGTGTATGGTGTTTCCTGAAACATCTAAAAAACAAAGCAACAGAGCCTAGGGCACTGCCACTTATGGTCCTATAGCTTAGGGAATTTAAAATCAAAAAGACACAGCCACCCCAAAGTTTGGGACGCCTCTGTTTACAAGAACCTCGTTTACAGTACAAGTTCAACATCGCAGAAAGTGAAAAATGGATAAAGAAGTTGTGGTATTTACTTACAAAGCAATATCACTCAGCAATGAAATCTATGTCATCAGGCCCTTAACATCACAATGAGTGGATTCAGGTATGATGATTCTAACTGAAATAAGTCACACAGAAAAAGAAACATCATAAGATATCAGTAATACACGGAATGTAAACTTGGCTACACAGGAACTGAATTACAGAACAGAACAGGGTCTCAAATTTAGAAAACCAACTTATGCTTGCTTAAGGGTAAAGGTGAGTTGGGGTGCTGCATAAAACCAGAGATTGAAATGAGCACAGATAAAGTTCCTTAAGTCAAATATGGAATAGACAAGAGCTACTCCTTGCTCAACGAAAGGGACTCAACACCGCATATTAAACGCCTAAGAATGTACCTGACTAGTAAGTATCGTAAAACCTATGGATTGCTATGTCTCCAAAAGAGAATCAAGCATGTGTACAGGGGCATAAACGCAGCAGTGATAGGATTGGAGAGGTTCGGTGAGCAAATGAAGACCCTTTGAAGTCATATTGCATGGTACCCATTACACGGGTCTCAACTCTCCAGGTTTAAGGTATTCTTCCTTCAGCTAAAACATGCATGTGGAACCCAAGTATGATCAAGCATGTGATCGGGAGACGTGTTCAAATATGTCTCAGTTTTCGTACCCTGGTACTCGGGTGCAACATTCCAGACGCTTTACTAACACTCTCCCCACTTGGAGAGTCAGTCCCTTTAACCTCCTCTTTGGCCCAGTTTGCAAATTCTGTGGAAGATGAACAGGAATAGCGAGAACCAATGAGAGACTAGCTGGAGGTGTCTGGATGGGCAAATTTAACTCTCATTTCCCACCAGGAAGAGGAATTAACCAAAGGCTCAGCGTGCCGTGCCAGAACCAGATTAGGGCCTGAAGACATCCTGCGGTGTTGCGGCCAGGTCACAAGAAAGCGAGTTGAAGAAAGGAGCTCAGGGGCACTGTAATTCACAAACCTGCAGAGTTATAAATGACAGCTATCGTCCAAAAATAGACTGAAGTAAGGCTGCCAAGAGGACTTGAAAGCGGGGCAGAATTGCAGGAAACCGATTTCAGGAGGTAGACTGGAATTGCATTGAAAGCATAGGAAAAGAGGCAGAACGTCCACAATGATGCACTTGGCCAAAAAGGGCGTATGCGTTTTTTCCTGAATATATTCAGGAAAAAACGCATACGCCCTTTTTGGCCAACCAAGCAAGCTTGCAAAGGAAATCTTCACTACAATGAAGTCTCACTTCCCCCCGGTCAAAAGGGCCATCTGAAAAAAGTGTAAAATCCAGAAAGGCAGGACAGGCCATGGAGAACTGGGAGCCTTGTTATGCTGATGGGCGGGATGTAAATTGCCAACAGACACTCGGGAGAAGTGTATGGTGTTTCCTGAAACATCTAAAAAACAAAGCAACAGAACCTAGGGCACTTCCACTTATGGTCCTATAGCTTAGGGAAATTAAAATCAAAAAGACACAGCCACCCCAAAGTTTGGAACGGCTCTGTTTACAAGATCCTCGTTTACATTACAAGTTCAACATCGCAGAAAGTGAAAAATGGATAAAGAAGTTGTGGTATTTACTTACAAAGCAATATCACTCAGCAATGAAATCTGTGTCATCAGGCCCTTAGCAGCACAATGAGTGGATTCAGGTATGATGATTCTAACTGAAATAAGTCACACAGAAAAAGAAACATCATAAGATATCAGTAATACACGGAATGTAAACTTGGCTACACAGGAACTGAATTACAGAACAGAACAGGGTCTCAAATTTAGAAAACCAACTTATGCTTGCTTAAGGGGAAAGGTGAGTTGGGTTGCTGCATAAAACCAGAGATTGAAATGAGCACAGATAAAGTTCCTTAAGCCAAATATGGAATAGACAAGAGCTACTCCTTGCTCAACGAAATGGACTCAACACCGCATATTAAACGCCTAAGAATGTACCTGACTAGTAAGTATCTTAAAACCTATGGATTGCTATGTCTCCGAAAGAGAATCAAGCATGTGTACAGGGGCATAAACGCAGCAGTGATAGGATTGGAGAGGTTCGGTGAGCAAATGAAGACCCTTTGAAGTCATATTGCATGGTACCCATTCCACGGGTTTCAACTACCCAGGTTTAAGGTATTCTTCCTTCAGCTAAAACATGCATGTGGAACCCAGAGTATGATCAACCATGTGATCGGGAGACGTGTTCAAATATGTCTCAGTTTTCCTCCCCTGGTACTCGGGTGCAACATTCCAGACGCTTTACTAACACTCTCCCCACTTAGAGAGTCAGCGCCTTTAACCTCCTGTTTGGCCCAGTTTGCAATTTCTGCGGAAGATGAACAGGAATAGCGAGAACCAATGAGAGGCTAGCTGGAGGTGTCTGGACGGGCAAATTTAACTCTCATTTCCCACCAGGAGGAGGAAATAACCAAAGGCTCAGTGTGCCGTGCCAGAACCAGATTAGGGCCTGAAGCCATCCTGCGGTGTTGCTGCCAGGTCACAAGAAAGCAAGTTGAAGAAAGGAGCTCAGGGGCACTGTAATTCACAAACCTGCAGAGTTATAAATGACAGCTATCGTCCAAAAATAGACTGAAGTAAGGCTGCCAAGAGGACTTGAAAGCGGGGCAGAATTGCAGGAAACCGATTTCAGGAGGTAGACTGGAATTGCATTGAAAGCATAGGAAAAGAGGCAGAACGTCCACAATGATGCACTTGGCCAAAAAGGGCGTATGCGTTTTTTCCTGAATATATTCAGGAAAAAACGCATATGCCCTTTTTGGCCAACCAAGCAAGCTTGCAAAGGAAATCTGCACTGCAATGAAGTCTCACTTCCCCCCGGTCAAAAGGGCCATCTGAAAAAAGTGTAAAATCCAGAAAGGCAGGACAGGCCATGGAGAACTGGGAGCCTTGTTATGCTGATGGGCGGGATGTAAATTGCCAACAGACACTCGGGAGAAGTGTATGGTGTTTCCTGAAACATCTAAAAAACAAAGCAACAGAGCCTAGGGCACTGCCACTTATGGTCCTATAGCTTAGGGAATTTAAAATCAAAAAGACACAGCCACCCCAAAGTTTGGGACGCCTCTGTTTACAAGAACCTCGTTTACAGTACAAGTTCAACATCGCAGAAAGTGAAAAATGGATAAAGAAGTTGTGGTATTTACTTACAAAGCAATATCACTCAGCAATGAAATCTATGTCATCAGGCCCTTAACATCACAATGAGTGGATTCAGGTATGATGATTCTAACTGAAATAAGTCACACAGAAAAAGAAACATCATAAGATATCAGTAATACACGGAATGTAAACTTGGCTACACAGGAACTGAATTACAGAACAGAACAGGGTCTCAAATTTAGAAAACCAACTTATGCTTGCTTAAGGGTAAAGGTGAGTTGGGGTGCTGCATAAAACCAGAGATTGAAATGAGCACAGATAAAGTTCCTTAAGTCAAATATGGAATAGACAAGAGCTACTCCTTGCTCAACGAAAGGGACTCAACACCGCATATTAAACGCCTAAGAATGTACCTGACTAGTAAGTATCGTAAAACCTATGGATTGCTATGTCTCCAAAAGAGAATCAAGCATGTGTACAGGGGCATAAACGCAGCAGTGATAGGATTGGAGAGGTTCGGTGAGCAAATGAAGACCCTTTGAAGTCATATTGCATGGTACCCATTACACGGGTCTCAACTCTCCAGGTTTAAGGTATTCTTCCTTCAGCTAAAACATGCATGTGGAACCCAAGTATGATCAAGCATGTGATCGGGAGACGTGTTCAAATATGTCTCAGTTTTCGTACCCTGGTACTCGGGTGCAACATTCCAGACGCTTTACTAACACTCTCCCCACTTGGAGAGTCAGTCCCTTTAACCTCCTCTTTGGCCCAGTTTGCAAATTCTGTGGAAGATGAACAGGAATAGCGAGAACCAATGAGAGACTAGCTGGAGGTGTCTGGATGGGCAAATTTAACTCTCATTTCCCACCAGGAAGAGGAATTAACCAAAGGCTCAGCGTGCCGTGCCAGAACCAGATTAGGGCCTGAAGACATCCTGCGGTGTTGCGGCCAGGTCACAAGAAAGCGAGTTGAAGAAAGGAGCTCAGGGGCACTGTAATTCACAAACCTGCAGAGTTATAAATGACAGCTATCGTCCAAAAATAGACTGAAGTAAGGCTGCCAAGAGGACTTGAAAGCGGGGCAGAATTGCAGGAAACCGATTTCAGGAGGTAGACTGGAATTGCATTGAAAGCATAGGAAAAGAGGCAGAACGTCCACAATGATGCACTTGGCCAAAAAGGGCGTATGCGTTTTTTCCTGAATATATTCAGGAAAAAACGCATACGCCCTTTTTGGCCAACCAAGCAAGCTTGCAAAGGAAATCTGCACTACAATGAAGTCTCACTTCCCCCCGGTCAAAAGGGCCATCTGAAAAAAGTGTAAAATCCAGAAAGGCAGGACAGGCCATGGAGAACTGGGAGCCTTGTTATGCTGATGGGCGGGATGTAAATTGCCAACAACCACTCGGGAGAAGTGTATGGTGTTTCCTGAAACATCTAAAAAAAAAGCAACAGAACCTAGGGCACTTCCACTTATGGTCCTATAGCTTAGGGAAATTAAAATCAAAAAGACACAGCCACCCCAAAGTTTGGAACGGCTCTGTTTACAAGAACCTCGTTTACAGTACAAGTTCAACATCGCAGAAAGTGAAAAATGGATAAAGAAGTTGTGGTATTTACTTACAAAGCAATATCACTCAGCAATGAAATCTGTGTCATCAGGCCCTTAGCAGCACAATGAGTGGATTCAGGTATGATGATTCTAACTGAAGTAAGTCACACAGAAAAAGAAACATCATAAGATATCAGTAATACACGGAATGTAAACTTGGCTACACAGGAACTGAATTACAGAACAGAACAAGGTCTCAAATTTAGAAAACCAACTTATGCTTGCTTAAGGGTAAAGGTGAGTTGGTGTGCTGCATAAAACCAGAGATTGAAATGAGCACAGATAAAGTTCCTTAAGTCAAATATGGAATAGACAAGAGCTACTCCTTGCTCAACGAAATGGACTCAACACCGCATATTAAACGCCTAAGAATGTACCTGACTAGTAAGTATCGTAAAACCTATAGATTGCTATGTCTCCGAAAGAGAATCAAGCATGTGTACAGGGGCATAAACGCAGCAGTGATAGGATTGGAGAGGTTCGGTGAGCAAATGAAGACCCTTTGAAGTCATATTGCATGGTACCCATTACACGGGTCTCAACTCTCCAGGTTTAAGGTATTCTTCCTTCAGCTAAAACATGCATGTGGAACCCAAGTATGATCAACCATGTGAACGGGAGACGTGTTCAAATATGTCTCAGTTTTCCTCCCCTGGTACTCGGGTGCAACATTCCAGACGCTTTACTAACACTCTCCCCACTTGGAGAGTCAGCGCCTTTAACCTCCTGTTTGGCCCGGTTTGCAATTTCTGCGGAAGATGAACAGGAATAGCGAGAACCAATGAGAGGCTAGCTGGAGGTGTCTGGACGGGCAAATTTAACTCTCATTTCCCACCAGGAACAGGAATTAACCAAAGGCTCACCGTGCCGTGCCGGAACCAGATTAGGGCCTGAAGCCATCCTGCGGTGTTGCGGCCAGGTCACAAGAAAGCGAGTTGAAGAAAGGAGCTCAGGGGCACTGGAATTCACAAACCTGCAGAGTTATAAATGACAGCTATCGTCCAAAAATAGACTGAAGTAAGGCTGCCAAGAGGACTTGAAAGCGGGGCAGAATTGCTGGAAACCGATTTCAGGAGGTAGACTGGAATTGTATGGAAAGCATAGGAAAAGAGGCAGAACGTCCACAATGATGCACTTGGCCAAAAAGGGCGTATGCGTTTTTTCCTGAATATATTCAGGAAAAAACGCATACGCCCTTTTTGGCCAACCAAGCAAGCTTGCAAAGGAAATCTGCACTACAATGAAGTCTCACTTCCCCCTGGTCAAAAGGGCCATCTGAAAAAAGTGTAAAATCCAGAAAGGCAGGACAGGCCATGGAGAACTGGGAGCCTTGTTATGCTGATGGGCGGGATGTAAATTGCCAACAACCACTCGGGAGAAGTGTATGGTGTTTCCTGAAACATCTAAAAAACAAAGCAACAGAGCCTAGGGCACTTCCACTTATGGTCCTATAGCTTAGGGAAATTAAAATCAAAAAGACACAGCCACCCCAAAGTTTGGAACGGCTCTGTTTACAAGAACCTCGTTTACAGTACAAGTTCAACATCGCAGAAAGTGAAAAATGGATAAAGAAGTTGTGGTATTTACTTACAAAGCAATATCACTCAGCAATGAAATCTGTGTCATCAGGCCCTTAGCAGCACAATGAGTGGATTCAGGTATGATGATTCTAACTGAAATAAGTCACACAGAAAAAGAAACATCATAAGATATCAGTAATACACGGAATGTAAACTTGGCTACACAGGAACTGCATTCCAAAACAGAACAGGGTCTCAAATTTAGAAAACCAACTTATGCTTGCTTAAGGGGAAAGGTGAGTTGGGGTGCTGCATAAAACCAGAGATTGAAATGAGCACAGATAAAGTTCCTTAAGCCAAATATGGAATAGACAAGAGCTACTCCTTGCTCAACGAAGTGGACTCAACACTGCATATTAAACGTCTAAGAATGTACCTGACTAGTAAGTATCTTAAAACCTATGGATTGCTATCTCTCCGAAAGAGAATCAAGGATGTGTACAGGGGCATAAACGCAGCAGTGATAGGATTGGAGAGGTTCGGTGAGCAAATGAAGACCCTTTGAGGTCATATTGCATGGTACCCATTCCACGGGTTTCACCTACCCAGGTTTTAGGTATTCTTCCTTCAGCTAAAACATGCATGTGGAACCCAGAGTATGATCAACCATGTGATCAGGAGACGTGTTCAAATATGTCTCAGTTTTCCTCCCCTGGTACTCGGGTGCAACATTCCAGACGCTTTACTAACACTCTCCCCACTTGGAGAGTCAGCGCCTTTAACCTCCTGTTTGGCCCAGTTTGCAATTTCTGCGGAAGATGAACAGGAATAGCGAGAACCAATGAGAGGCTAGCTGGAGGTGTCTGGACGGGCAAATTTAACTCTCATTTCCCAACAGGAAGAGGAAATAACCAAAGGCTCAGCGTGCCGTGCCGGAACCAGATTAGGGCCTGAAGCCATCCTGCGGTGTTGCGGCCAGGTCACAAGAAAGCGAGTTGAAGAAAGGAGCTCAGGGGCACTGTAATTCACAAACCTGCAGAGTTATAAATGACAGGTATCGTCCAAAAATAGACTGAAGTAAGGCTGCCAAGAGGACTTGAAAGCGGGGCAGAATTGCAGGAAACCGATTTCAGGAGGTAGACTGGAATTGCATTGAAAGCATAGGAAAAGAGGCAGAACGTCCACAATGATGCACTTGGCCAAAAAGGGCGTATGCGTTTTTTCCTGAATATATTCAGGAAAAAATGCATACGCCCTTTTTGGCCAACCAAGCAAGCTTGCAAAGGAAATCTGCACTACAATGAAGTCTCACTTCCCCCCGGTCAAAAGGGCCATCTGAAAAAAGTGTAAAATCCAGAAAGGCAACAGGCCATTGAGAACTGGGAGCCTTGTTATGCTGATGGGCGGGATGTAAATTGCCAACAGACACTCGGGAGAAGTGTATGGTGTTTCCTGAAACATCTAAAAAACAAAGCAACAGAGCCTAGGGCACTTCCACTTATGGTCCTATAGCTTAGGGAAATTAAAATCAAAAAGACACAGCCACCCCAAAGTTTGGAACGGCTCTGTTTACAAGAACCTCGTTTACAGTACAAGTTCAACATCGCAGAAAGTGAAAAATGGATAAAGAAGTTGTGGTATTTACTTACAAAGCAATATCACTCAGCAATGAAATCTGTGTCATCAGGCACTTAGCAGCACAGTGAGTGGATTCAGGTATGATGATTCTAACTGAAATAAGTCACACAGAAAAAGAAACATCATAAGATATCAGTAACACATGGAATGTAAACTTGGCTACACAGGAACTGAATTACAGAACAGAACAGGGTCTCAAATTTAGAAAACCAACTTATGCTTGCTTAAGGGTAAAGGTGAGTTGGGGTGCTGCATAAAACCAGAGATTGAAATGAGCACAGATAAAGTTCCTTAAGTCAAATATGGAATAGACAAGAGCTACTCCTTGCTCAACGAAATGGACTCAACACCGCATATTAAACGCCTAAGAATGTACCTGACTAGTAAGTATCGTAAAACCTATGGATTGCTATGTCTCCAAAACAGAATCAAGCATGTGTACAGGGGCATAAACGCAGCAGTGATAGGATTGGAGAGGTTCGGTGAGCAAATGAAGACCCTCTGAAGTCATATTGCATGGTACCCATTACACGGGTCTCAACTCTCCAGGTTTAAGGTATTCTTCCTTCAGCTAAAACATGCATGTGGAACCCAAGTATGATCAACCATGTGAATGGGAGACGTGTTCAAATATGTCTCAGTTTTCCTCCCCTGATACTCGGGTGCAACATTCCAGACGCTTTACTAACACTCTCCCCACTTGGAGAGTCAGCGCCTTTAACCTCCTGTTTGGCCCAGTTTGCAATTTCTGCGGAAGATGAACAGGAATAGCGAGAACCAATGAGAGGCTAGCTGGAGGTGTCTGGACGGGCAAATTTAACTCTCATTTCCCACCAGGAGGAGGAAGTAAACAAAGGCTCAGCGTGCTGTGCCAGAACCAGATTAGGGCGTGAAGCCATCCTGCGGTGTTGCGGCCAGCTCAAAAGAAAGCGAGTTGAAGAAAGGAGCTCAGGGGCACTGTAATTCACAAACCTGCAGAGTTATAAATGACAGCTATCGTCCAAAAATAGACTGAAGTAAGGCTGCCAAGAGGACTTGAAAGCGGGGCAGAATTGCAGGAAACCGATTTCAGGAGGTAGACTGGAATTGCATTGAAAGCATAGGAAAAGAGGCAGAACGTCCACAATGATGCACTTGGCCAAAAAGGGCGTATTCGTCTTTTCCTGAATATATTCAGGAAAAAACGCATACGCCCTTTTTGGCCAACCAAGCAAGCTTGCAAAGGAAATCTGCACTACAATGAAGTCTCACTTCCCCCCGGTCAAAAGGGCCATCTGAAAAAAGTGTAAAATCCAGAAAGGCAGGACAGGCCATGGAGAACTGGGAGCCTTGTTATGCTGATGGGCGGGATGTAAATTGCCAACAGACACTCGGGAGAAGTGTATGGTGTTTCCTGAAACATCTAAAACACAAAGCAACAGAGCCTAGGGCACTTCCACTTATGGTCCTATAGCTTAGGGAAATTAAAATCAAAAAGACACAGCCACCCCAAAGTTTGGGACGCCTCTGTTTACAAGAACCTCATTTACAGTACAAGTTCAACATCGCAGAAAGTGAAAAATGGATAAAGAAGTTGTGGTATTTACTTACAAAGCAATATCACTCAGCAATGAAATCTATGTCATCAGGCCCTTAGCAGAACAATGAGTGGATTCAGGTATGATGATTCTAACTGAAATAAGTCACACAGAAAAAGAAACATCATAAGATATCAGTAATACACGGAATGTAAACTTGGCTACACAGGAACTGAATTACAGAACAGAACAGGGTCTCAAATTTAGAAAACCAACTTATGCTTGCTTAAGGGTAAAGGTGAGTTGGGGTGCTGCATAAAACCAGAGATTGAAATGAGCACAGATAAAGTTCCTTAAGCCAAATATGGAATAGACAAGAGCTACTCCTTGCTCAACGAAATGGACTCAACACCCCATATTAAACGCCTAAGAATGTACCTCACTAGTAAGTATCTTAAAACCTATGGATTGCTATGTCTCTGAAAGAGAATCAAGCGTGTGTACAGGGGCATAAACGCAGCAGTGCTAGGATTGGAGAGGTTCGGTGAGCAAATGAAGACCCTTTGAAGTCATATTGCATGGTACCCATTCCACAGGTTTCAACTACCCAGGTTTAAGGTATTCTTCCTTCAGCTAAAACATGCATGTGGAACCTAGAGTATGATCAACCATGTGATCGGGAGACGTGTTCAAATATGTCTCAGTTTTCCTCCCCTGGTACTCGGGTGCAACATTCCAGACGCTTTACTAACACTCTCCCCACTTGGAGAGTCAGTCCCTTTAACCTCCTGTTTGGCCCAGTTTGCAATTTCTGCGGAAGATGGACAGGAATAGCGAGAACCATTGAGAGGCTAGCTGGAGGTGTCTGGACGGGCAAATTTAACTCTCATTTCCCACCAGGAAGAGGAATTAACCAAAGGCTCAGCGTGCCATGCCGGAACCAGATTAGGGCCTGAAGCCATCCTGCGGTGTTGCGGCCAGGTCACAAGAAAGCGAGTTGAAGAAAGGAGCTCAGGGGCACTGTAATTCACAAACCTGCAGAGTTATAAATGACAGCTATCGTCCAAAAATAGACTGAAGTAAGGCTGCCAAGAGGACTTGAATGCGGGGCAGAATTGCAGGAAACCGATTTCAGGAGGTAGACTGGAATTGCATTGAAAGCATAGGAAAAGAGGCAGAACGTCCACAATGATGCACTTGGCCAAAAAGGGCGTATGCGTTTTTTCCTGAATATAATCAGGAAAAAACGCATACGCCCTTTTTGGCCAACCAAGCAAGCTTGCAAAGGAAATCTGCACTACAATGAAGTCTCACTTCCCCCCGGTCAAAAGGGCCATCTGAAAAAAGTGTAAAATCCAGAAAGGCAACAGGCCATTGAGAACTGGGAGCCTTGTTATGCTGATGGGCGGGATGTAAATTGCCAACAGACACTCGGGAGAAGTGTATGGTGTTTCCTGAAACATCTAAAAAACAAAGCAACAGAGCCTAGGGCACTTCCACTTATGGTCCTATAGCTTAGGGAAATTAAAATCAAAAAGACACAGCCACCCCAAAGTTTGGAACGGCTCTGTTTACAAGAACCTCGTTTACAGTACAAGTTCAACATCGCAGAAAGTGAAAAATGGATAAAGAACTTGTGGTACTTACGTACAATGCAGTATCACTCAGCAATGAAATCTATGTCATCAGGCCCGTAGCAGCATAATGAGTAGATTCAGGTACGATGATTCTAACTGAAATAAGTCACACAGAAAAAGAAACATCATAAGATATCAGTAATACACGGAATGTAAACTTGGCTACACAGGAACTGAATTACAGAACAGAACAGGGTCTCAAATTTAGAAAACCAACTTATGCTTGCTTAAGGGTAAAGGTGAGTTGGGGTGCTGCATAAAACCAGAGATTGAAATGAGCACAGATAAAGTTCCTTAAGCCAAATATGGAATAGACAAGAGCTACTCCTTGCTCAACGAAATGGACTCAACACCCCATATTAAACCCCTAAGAATGTACCTGACTCGTAAGTATCTTAAAACCTATGGATTGCTATGTCTCCGAAAGAGAATCAAGGATGTGTACAGGGGCATAAACGCAGCAGTGATAGGATTGGAGAGGTTCGGTGAGCAAATGAAGACCCTTTGAAGTCATATTGCATGGTACCCATTCCACGGGTTTCACCTACCCAGGTTTTAGGTATTCTTCCTTCAGCTAAAACATGCATGTGGAACCCAGAGTATGATCAACCATGTGATCAGGAGACGTGTTCAAATATGTCTCAGTTTTCCTCCCCTGGTACTCGGGTGCAACATTCCAGACGCTTTACTAACACTCTCCCCACTTGGAGAGTCAGCGCCTTTAACCTCCTGTTTGGCCCAGTTTGCAATTTCTGCGGAAGATGAACAGGAATAGCGAGAACCAATGAGAGGCTAGCTGGAGGTGTCTGGACGGGCAAATTTAACTCTCATTTCCCAACAGGAAGAGGAAATAACCAAAGGCTCAGCGTGCCGTGCCGGAACCAGATTAGGGCCTGAAGCCATCCTGCGGTGTTGCGGCCAGGTCACAAGAAAGCGAGTTGAAGAAAGGAGCTCAGGGGCACTGTAATTCACAAACCTGCAGAGTTATAAATGACAGCTATCGTCCAAAAATAGACTGAAGTAAGGCTGCCAAGAGGACTTGAAAGCGGGGCAGAATTGCAGGAAACCGATTTCAGGAGGTAGACTGGAATTGCATTGAAAGCATAGGAAAAGAGGCAGAACGTCCACAATGATGCACTTGGCCAAAAAGGGCGTATGCGTTTTTTCCTGAATATAATCAGGAAAAAACGCATACGCCCTTTTTGGCCAACCAAGCAAGCTTGCAAAGGAAATCTGCACTACAATGAAGTCTCACTTCCCCCCGGTCAAAAGGGCCATCTGAAAAAAGTGTAAAATCCAGAAAGGCAACAGGCCATTGAGAACTGGGAGCCTTGTTATGCTGATGGGCGGGATGTAAATTGCCAACAGACACTTGGGAGAAGTGTATGGTGTTTCCTGAAACACCTAAAAAACAAAGCAACAGAGCCTAGGGCACTTCCACTTATGGTCCTATAGCTTAGGGAAATTAAAATCAAAAAGACACAGCCACCCCAAAGTTTGGGACGCCTCTGTTTACAAGAACCTCGTTTACCGTACTAGTTCAATATCACAGAAAGTGAAAAATGGATAAAGAACTTGTGGTACTTACGTACAATGCAGTATCACTCAGCAATGAAATCTATGTCATCAGGCCCGTAGCAGCATAATGAGTAGAATCAGGTACGATGATTCTAACTGAAATAAGTCACACAGAAAAAGAAACATCATAAGATATCACTAATACACGGAATTAAACTTGGCTACACAGGAACTGCATTCCAAAACAGAACAGGTTCTCAAATTTAGAAAACCAACTTATGCTTGCTTAAGGGGAAAGGTGAGTTGGGGTGCTGCATAAAACCAGAGATTGAAATGAGCACAGATAAAGTTCCTTAAGCCAAATATGGAATAGACAAGAGCTACTCCTTGCTCAACGAAATGGACTCAACACCGCATATTAAACGCCTAAGAATGTACCTGACTAGTAAGTATCTTAAAACCTATGGATTGCTATGTCTCCAAAAGAGAATCAAGCATGTGTACAGGGGCATAAACGCAGCAGTGATAGGATTGGAGAGGTTCGGTGAGCAAATGAAGACCCTTTGAAGTCATATTGCATGGTACGCATTCCACGGGTTTCAACTACCCAGGTTTAAGGTATTCTTCCTTCAGCTAAAACATGCATGTGGAACCCAGAGTATGATCAACCATGTGATCGGGAGACGTGTTCAAATATGTCTCAGTTTTCCTCCCCTGATACTCGGGTGCAACATTCCAGACGCTTTACTAACACTCTCCCCACTTGGAGAGTCAGCGCCTTTAACCTCCTGTTTGGCCCAGTTTGCAATTTCTGCGGAAGATGAACAGGAATAGCGAGAACCAATGAGAGGCTAGCTGGAGGTGTCTGGACGGGCAAATTTAACTCTCATTTCCCACCAGGAAGAGGAAATAACCAAAGGCTCAGTGTGCCGTGCCGGAACCAGATTAGGGCCTGAAGCCATCCTGCGGTGTTGCGGCCAGCTCAAAAGAAAGCGAGTTGAAGAAAGGAGCTCAGGGGCACTGTAATTCACAAACCTGCAGAGTTATAAATGACAGCTATCGTCCAAAAATAGACTGAAGTAAGGCTGCCAAGAGGACTTGAAAGCGCGGCAGAATTGCAGGAAACCGATTTCAGGAGGTAGACTGGAATTGCATTGAAAGCATAGGAAAAGAGGCAGAACGTCCACAATGATGCACTTGGCCAAAAAGGGCGTATGCGTTTTTTCCTGAATATATTCAGGAAAAAACGCATACGCCCTTTTTGGCCAACCAAGCAAGCTTGCAAAGGAAATCTGCACTACAATGAAGTCTCACTTCCCCCCGGTCAAAAGGGCCATCTGAAAAAAGTGTAAAATCCAGAAAGGCAGGACAGGCCATGGAGAACTGGGAGCCTTGTTATGCTGATGGGCGGGATGTAAATTGCCAACAACCACTCAGGAGAAGTGTATGGTGTTTCCTGAAACATCTAAAAAACAAAGCAACAGAACCTAGGGCACTTCAACTCATGGTCCTATAGCTTAGGGAAATTAAAATCAAAAAGACACAGCCACCCCAAAGTTTGGAACGGCTCTGTTTACAAGAACCTCGTTTACAGTACAAGTTCAACATCGCAGAAAGTGAAAAATGGATAAAGAAGTTGTGGTATTTACTTACAAAGCAATATCAATCAGCAATGAAATCTGTGTCATCAGGCCCTTAGCAGCACAATGAGTGGATTCAGGTATGATGATTCTAACGGAAGTAAGTCACACAGAAAAAGAAACATCATAAGATATCAGTAATACACGGAATGTAAACTTGGCTACACAGGAACTGAATTACAGAACAGAACAGGGTCTCAAATTTAGAAAACCAACTTATGCTTGCTTAAGGGTAAAGGTGAGTTGGGGTGCTGCATAAAACCAGAGATTGAAATGAGCACAGATAAAGTTCCTTAAGTCAAATATGGAATAGACAAGAGCTACTCCTTGCTCAACGAAATGGACTCAACACCGCATATTAAACGCCTAAGAATGTACCTGACTAGTAAGTATTGTAAAACCTATGGATTGCTATGTCTCCAAAAGAGAATCAAGAATGTGGACAGGGGCATAAACGCAGCAGTAATAGGATTGGAGAGGTTCGGTGAGCAAATGAAGACCCTTTGAAGTCATATTGCATGGTACCCATTACACGGGTCTCAACTCTCCAGGTTTAAGGTATTCTTCCTTCAGCTAAAACATGCATGTGGAACCCAGAGTATGATCAACCATGTGAACGGGAAACGTGTTCAAATATGTCTCAGTTTTCCTCCCCTGGTACTCGGGTGCAACATTCCAGACGCTTTACTAACACTCTCCCCACTTGGAGAGTCAGCGCCTTTAACCTCCTGTTTGGCCCAGTTTGCAATTTCTGCGGAAGATGAACAGGAATAGCGAGAACCAATGAGAGGCTAGCTGGAGGTGTCTGGACGGGCAAATTTAACTCTCATTTCCCACCAGGAAGAGGAAATAACCAAAGGCTCAGTGTGCCGTGCCGGAACCAGATTAGGGCCTGAAGCCATCCTGCGGTGTTGCGGCCAGCTCAAAAGAAAGCGAGTTGAAGAAAGGAGCTCAGGGGCACTGTAATTCACAAACCTGCAGAGTTATAAATGACAGCTATCGTCCAAAAATAGACTGAAGTAAGGCTGCCAAGAGGACTTGAAAGCGGGGCAGAATTGCAGGAAACCGATTTCAGGAGGTAGACTGGAATTGCATTGAAAGCATAGGAAAAGAGGCAGAACGTCCACAATGATGCACTTGGCCAAAAAGGGCGTATGCGTTTTTTCCTGAATATATTCAGGAAAAAACGCATACGCCCTTTTTGGCCAACCAAGCAAGCTTGCAAAGGAAATCTGCACTACAATGAAGTCTCACTTCCCCCCGGTCAAAAGGGCCATCTGAAAAAAGTGTAAAATCCAGAAAGGCAGGACAGGCCATGGAGAACTGGGAGCCTTGTTATGCTGATGGGCGGGATGTAAATTGCCAACAGACACTCGGGAGAAGTGTATGGTGTTTCCTGAAACATCTAAAACACAAAGCAACAGAGCCTAGGGCACTGCCCCTTATGGTCCTATAGCTTAGGGAAATTAAAATCAAAAAGACACAGCCACCCCAAAGTTTGGGACGCCTCTGTTTACAAGAACCTCGTTTACAGTACAAGTTCAACATCGCAGAAAGTGAAAAATGGATAAAGAAGTTGTGGTATTTACTTACAAAGCAATATCACTCAGCAATGAAATCTATGTCATCAGGCCCTTAGCATCACAATGAGTGGATTCAGGTATGATGATTCTAACTGAAATAAGTCACACAGAAAAAGAAACATCATAAGATATCAGTAATACACGGAATGTAAACTTGGCTACACAGGAACTGAATTACAGAACAGAACAGGGTCTCAAATTTAGAAAACCAACTTATGCTTGCTTAAGAGTAAAGGTGAGTTGGGGTGCTGCATAAAACCAGAGATTGAAATGAGCACAGATAAAGTTCCTTAAGTCAAATATGGAATAGACAAGAGCTACTCCTTGCTCAACGAAATGGACTCAACACTGCATATTAAACGCCTAAGAATGTACCTGACTAGTAAGTATCTTAAAACCTATGGATTGCTATGTCTCCGAAAGAGAATCAAGCATGTGTACAGGGGCATAAACGCAGCAGTGATAGGATTGGAGAGGTTCGGTGAGCAAATGAAGACCCTTTGAAGTCATATTGCATGGTACCCATTCCACGGGTCTCAACTCTCCAGGTTTAAGGTATTCTTCCTTCAGCTAAAACATGCATGTGGAACCCAAGTATGATCAACCATGTGAACGGGAGACGTGTTCAAATATGTCTCAGTTTTCCTCCCCTGGTACTCGGGTGCAACATTCCAGACGCTTTACTAACACTCTCCCCACTTGGAGAGTCAGCGCCTTTTACCTCCTGTTTGGCCCAGTTTGCAATTTCTGCGGAAGATGAACAGGAATAGCGAGAACCAATGAGAGGCTAGCTGGAGGTGTCTGAATGGGCAAATTTAACTCTCATTTCCCACCAGGAAGAGGAAATAACCAAAGGCTCAGCGTGCCGTACCGGAACCAGATTAGGGCCTGAAGCCATCCTGCGGTGTTGCGGCCAGCTCAAAAGAAAGCGAGTTGAAGAAAGGAGCTCAGGGGCACTGTAATTCACAAACCTGCAGAGTTATAAATGACAGCTATCGTCCAAAAATATACTGAAGTAAGGCTGCCAAGAGGACTTGAAAGCGGGGCAGAATTGCAGGAAACCGATTGCAGGAGGTAGACTGGAATTGCATTGAAAGCATAGGAAAAGAGGCAGAACGTCCACAATGATGCACTTGGCCAAAAAGGGCGTATGCGTTTTTTTCTGAATATATTCAGGAAAAACCGCATACGCCCTTTTGGGCCAACCAAGCAAGCTTGCAAAGGAAATCTGCACTACAATGAAGTCTCACTTCCCCCTGGTCAAAAGGGCCATCTGAAAAACGTGTAAAATCCAGAAAGGCAGGACAGGCCATGGAGAACTGGGAGCCTTGTTATGCTGATGGGCGGGATGTAAATTGCCAACAACCACTGGGGAGAAGTGTATGGTGTTTCCTGAAACATCTAAAAAACAAAGCAACAGAGCCTAGGGCACTGCCACTTATGGTCCTATAGCTTAGGGAAATTAAAATCAAAAAGACACAGCCACCCCAAAGTTTGGAACAGCTCTGTTTACAAGAACCTCGTTAACAGTACAAGTTCAACATCGCAGAAAGTGAAAAATGGATAAAGAACTTGTGGGACTTACGTACAATGCAGTATCACTCAGCAATGAAATCTATGTCATCAGGCCCGTAGCAGCATAATGAGTAGATTCAGGTACGATGATTCTAACTGAAATAAGTCACACAGAAAAAGAAACATCATAAGATATCACTAATACACGGAATGTAAACTTGGCTACACAGGAACTGAATTCCAAAACAGAACAGGTTCTCAAATTTAGAAAACCAACTTATGCTTGCTTAAGGGGAAAGGTGAGTTGGGTTGCTACATAAAACCAGAGATTGAAATGAGCACAGATAAAGTTCCTTAAGCCAAATATGGAATAGACAAGAGCTACTCCTTGCTCAACGAAATGGACTCAACACCGCATATTAAACGCCTAAGAATGTACCTGACTAGTAAGTATCTTAAAACCTATGGATTGCTATGTCTCCGAAAGAGAATCAAGCATGTGTACAGGGGCATAAACGCAGCAGTGATAGGATTGGAGAGGTTCGGTGAGCAAATGAAGACCCTTCGAAGTCATATTGCATGGTACCCATTCCACGGGTTTCAACTACCCAGGTTTTAGGTATTCTTCCTTCAGCTAAAACATGCATGTGGAACCCAGAGTATGATCAACCATGTGATCGGTAGACGTGTTCAAATATGTCTCAGGTTTCCTCCCCTGGTACTCAGGTGCAACATTCCAGACGCTTTACTAACACTCTCCCCACTTGGAGAGTCAGCGCCTTTAACCTCCTGTTTGGCACAGTTTGCAATTTCTGCGGAAGATGAACAGGAATAGCGAGAACCAATGAGAGGCTAGCTGGAGGTTTCTGGACGGGCAAATTTAACTCTCATTTCCCAACAGGAAGAGGAAATAACCAAAGGCTCAGCGTGCCGTACCGGAACCAGATTAGGGCCTGAAGCCATCCTGCGGTGTTGCGGCCAGGTCACAAGAAAGCGAGTTGAAGAAAGGAGCTCAGGGGCACTGTAATTCACAAACCTGCAGAGTTATAAATGACAGCTATCGTCCAAAAATAGACTGAAGTAAGGCTGCCAAGAGGACTTGAAAGCGGGGCAGAATTGCAGGAAACCGATTTCAGGAGGTAGACTGGAATTGCATTGAAAGCATAGGAAAAGAGGCAGAACGTCCACAATGATGCACTTGGCCAAAAAGGGCGTATGCGTTTTTTCCTGAATATATTCAGGAAAAAACGCATACGCCCTTTTTGGCCAACCAAGCAAGCTTGCAAAGGAAATCTGCACTACAATGAAGTCTCACTTCCCCCCGGTCAAAAGGGCCATCTGAAAAAAGTGTAAAATCCAGAAAGGCAGGACAGGCCATGGAGAACTGGGAGCCTTGTTATGCTGAAGGGCGGGATGTAAATTGCCAACAACCACTCCGGAGAAGTGTATGGTGTTTCCTGAAACATCTAAAAAACAAAGCAACAGAACCTAGGGCACTTCCACTTATGGTCCTATAGCTTAGGGAAATTAAAATCAAAAAGACACAGCCACCCCAAAGTTTGGAACGGCTCTGTTTACAAGAACCTCGTTTACAGTACAAGTTCAACATCGCAGAAAGTGAAAAATGGATAAAGAAGTTGTGGTATTTACTTACAAAGCAATATCACTCAGCAATGAAATCTGTGTCATCAGGCCCTTAGCAGCACAATGAGTGGATTCAGGTATGATGATTCTAACTGAAATAAGTCACACAGAAAAAGAAACATCATAAGTTATCAGTAATACACGGAATGTAAACTTGGCTACACAGGAACTGAATTACAGAACAGAACAGGGTCTCAAATTTAGAAAACCAACTTATTCTTGCTTAAGGGTAAAGGTGAGTTGGGGTGCTGCATAAAACCAGAGATTGAAATGAGCACAGATAAAGTTCCTTAAGCCAAATATGGCATAGACAAGAGCTACTCCTTGCTCAACGAAATGGACTCAACACCCCATATTAAACCCCTAAGAATGTACCTGACTCGTAAGTATCTTAAAACCTATGGATTGCTATGTCTCCGAAAGAGAATCAAGCATGTGTACAGGGGCATAAATGCAGCAGTGATAGGATTGGAGAGGTTCGGTGAGCAAATGAAGACCCTTTGAAGTCATATTGCATGGTACCCATTCCACAGGTTTCAACTACCCAGGTTTAAGGTATTCTTCCTTCAGCTAAAACATGCATGTGGAACCTAGAGTATGATCAACCATGTGATCGGGAGACGTGTTCAAACATGTCTCAGTTTTCCTCCCCTGGTACTCGGGTGCAACATTCCAGACGCTTTACTAACACTCTCCCCACTTGGAGAGTCAGTCCCTTTAACCTCCTGTTTGGCCCAGTTTGCAATTTCTGCGGAAGATGAACAGGAATAGCGAGAACCAATGAGAGGCTAGCTGGAGGTGTCTGGACGGGCAAATTTAACTCTCATTTCCCACCAGGAAGAGGAATTAACCAAAGGCTCAGCATGCCGGGCCGGAACCAGATTAGGGCCTGAAGCCATCCTGCGGTGTTGCGGCCAGGTCACAAGAAAGCGAGTTGAAGAAAGGAGCTCAGGGGCACTGTAATTCACAAACCTGCAGAGTTATAAATGACAGCTATCGTCCAAAAATAGACTGAAGTAAGGCTGCCAAGAGGACTTGAAAGCGGGGCAGAATTGCAGGAAACCGATTTCAGGAGGTAGACTGGAATTGCATTGAAAGCATAGGAAAAGAGGCAGAACGTCCACAATGATGCACTTGGCCAAAAAGGGCGTATGCCTTTTTTCCTGAATATAATCAGGAAAAAACGCATACGCCCTTTTTGGCCAACCAAGCAAGCTTGCAAAGGAAATCTGCACTACAATGAAGTCTCACTTCCCCCCGGTCAAAAGGGCCATCTGAAAAAAGTGTAAAATCCAGAAAGGCAACAGGCCATGGAGAACTGGGAGCCTTGTTATGCTGATGGGCGGGATGTAAATTGCCAACAGACACTCGGGAGAAGTGTATGGTGTTTCCTGAAACATCTAAAAAACAAAGCAACAGAGCCTAGGGCACTTCCACTTATGGTCCTATAGCTTAGGGAAATTAAAATCAAAAAGACACAGCCACCCCAAAGTTTGGAACGGCTCTGTTTACAAGAACCTCGTTTACAGTACAAGTTCAACATCGCAGAAAGTGAAAAATGGATAAAGAACTTGTGGTACTTACGTACAATGCAGTATCACTCAGCAATGAAATCTATGTCATCAGGCCCGAAGCAGCATAATGAGTAGATTCAGGTACGATGATTCTAACTGAAATAAGTCACACAGAAAAAGAAACATCATAAGATATCACTAATATACGGAATGTAAACTTGGCTACACAGGAACTGAATTACAGAACAGAACAGGGTCTCAAATTTAGAAAACCAACTTATGCTTGCTTAAGGGTAAAGGTGAGTTGGGGTGCTGCATAAAACCAGAGATTGAAATGAGCACAGATAAAGTTCCTTAAGCCAAATATGGAATAGACAAGAGCTACTCCTTGCTCAACGAAATGGACTCAACACCCCATATTAAACGCCTAAGAATGTACCTGACTAGTAAGTATCTTAAAACCTATGGATTGCTATGTCTCCGAAAGAGAATCAAGCATGTGTACAGGGGCATAAACGCAGCAGTGATAGGATTGGAGAGGTTCGGTGAGCAAATGAAGACCCTTTGAAGTCATATTGCATGGTACCCATTCCACGGGTTTCAACTACCCAGGTTTAAGGTATTCTTCCTTCAGCTAAAACATGCATGTGGAACCTAGAGAATGATCAACCATGTGATCGGGAGACGTGTTCAAATATGTCTCAGTTTTCCTCCCCTGGTTCTCAGGTGCAACATTCCAGACGCTTTACTAACACTCTCCCCACTTGGAGAGGCAGTCCCTTTAACCTCCTGTTTGGCCCAGTTTGCAATTTCTGCGGAAGATGAACAGGAATAGCGAGAACAAATGAGAGGCTAGCTGGAGGTGTCTGGACGGGCAAATTTAACTCTCATTTCCCACCAGGAAGAGGAATTAACCAAAGGCTCAGCATGCCGGGCCGGAACCAGATTAGGGCCTGAAGCCATCCTGCGGTGTTGCGGCCAGGTCACAAGAAAGCGAGTTGAAGAATGGAGCTCAGGGACACTGTAATTCACAAACCTACAGAGTTATAAATGACAGCTATCGTCCAAAAATAGACTGAAATAAGGCTGCCAAGAGGACTTGAAAGCGGGGCAGAATTGCAGGAAACCGATTTCAGGAGGTAGACTGGAATTGCATTGAAAGCATAGGAAAAGAGGCAGAACGTCCACAATGATGCACTTGGCCAAAAAGGGCGTATACGTTTTTTCCTGAATATATTCAGGAAAAAACGCATACGCCCTTTTTGGCCAACCAAGCAAGCTTGCAAAGGAAATCTGCACTACAATGAAGTCTCACTTCCCCCCGGTCAAAAGGGCCATCTGAAAAAAGTGTAAAATCCAGAAAGGCAGGACAGGCCATGGAGAACTGGGAGCCTTGTTATGCTGATGGGCGGGATGTAAATTGCCAACAACCACTCGGGAGAAGTGTATGGTGTTTCCTGAAACATCTAAAAAACAAAGCAACAGAGCCTAGGGCACTGCCACTTATGGTCCTATAGCTTAGGGAAATTAAAATCAAAAAGACACAGCCACCCCAAAGTTTGGAACGGCTCTGTTTACAAGAACCTCGTTTACAGTACAAGTTCAACATCGCAGAAAGTGAAAAATGGATAAAGAAGTTGTGGTATATACTTACAAAGCAATATCACTCAGCAATGAAATCTATGTCATCAGGCCCTTAGCATCACAATGAGTGGATTCAGGTATGATGATTCTAACTGAAATAAGTCACACAGAAAAAGAAACATCATAAGATATCAGTAATACACAGAATGTAAACTTGGCTACACAGGAACTGAATTACAGAACAGAACAGGGTCTCAAATTTAGAAAACCAACTTATGCTTGTTTAAGGGTAAAGGTGAGTTGGGGTGCTGCATAAAACCAGAGATTGAAATGAGCACAGATAAAGTTCCTTAAGTCAAATATGGAATAGACAAGAGCTACTCCTTGCTCAACGAAATGGACTCAACACCGCATATTAAACGCCTAAGAATGTACCTGACTAGTAAGTATCGTAAAACCTATGGATTGCTATGTCTCCAAAAGAGAATCAAGCATGTGTACAGGGGCATAAACGCAGCAGTGATAGGATTGGAGAGGTTCGGTGAGCAAATGAAGACCCTTTGAAGTCATATTGCATGGTACCCATTACACGGGTCTCAACTCTCCAGGTTTAAGGTATTCTTCCTTCAGCTAAAACATGCATGTGGAACCCAAGTATGATCAACCATGTGAACGGGAGACGTGTTCAAATATGTCTCAGTTTTCCTCCCCTGGTACTCGGGTGCAACATTCCAGACACTTTACTAACACTCTCCCCACTTGGAGAGTCAGCGCCTTTAACCTCCTGTTTGGCCCAGTTTGCAATTTCTGCGGAAGATGAACAGGAATAGCGAAAACCAATGAGAGGCTAGCTGGAGGTGTCTGGACGGGCAAATATAACTCTCATTTTCCACCAGGAAGAGGAAATAACCAGAGGCTCAGCGTGCCGTGCCGGAACCAGATTAGGGCCTGAAGCCATCCTGCGGTGTTGCGGCCAGGTCACAAGAAAGCCAGTTGAAGAAAGGAGCTCAGGGGCACTGTAATTCACAAACCTGCAGAGTTATAAATGACAGCTATCGTCCAAAAATAGACTGAAGTAAGGCTGCCAAGAGGACTTGAAAGCGGGGCAGAATTGCAGGAAACTGATTTCAGGAGGTAGACTGGAATTGCATTGAAAGCATAGGAAAAGAGGCAGAACGTCCACAATGATGCACTTGGCCAAAAAGGGCGTATGCGTTTTTTCCTGAATATATTCAGGAAAAAACGCATACGCCCTTTTTGGCCAACCAAGCAAGCTTGCAAAGGAAATCTGCACTACAATGAAGTCTCACTTCCCCCCGGTCAAAAGGGCCATCTGAAAAAAGTGTAAAATCCAGAAAGGCAGGACAGGCCATGGAGAACTGGGAGCCTTGTTATGCTGATGGGCGGGATGTAAATTGCCAAAAACCACTCGGGAGAAGTGTATGGTGTTTCCTGAAACATCTAAAAAACAAAGCAACAGAGCCTAGGGCACTGCCACTTATGGTCCTATAGCTTAGGGAAATTAAAATCAAAAAGACACAGCCACCCCAAAGTTTGGGACGCCTCTGTTTACAAGAACCTCGTTTACTGTACTAGTTCAATATCACAGAAAGTGAAAAATGGATAAAGAACTTGTGGTACTTACGTACAATGCAGTATCACTCAGCAATGAAATCTATGTCATCAGGCCCGTAGCAGCATAATGAGTGGATTCAGGTACGATGATTCTATCAGAAATAAGTCACACAGAAAAAGAAACATCATAAGATATCACTAATACACGGAATTAAACTTGGCTACACAGGAACTGAATTCCAAAACAGAACAGGGTCTCAAATTTAGAAACCCAACTTATGCTTGCTTAAGGGGAAAGGTGAGTTGGGGTGCTGCATAAAACCAGAGATTGAAATGAGCACAGATAAAGTTCCTTAAGCCAAATATGGAATAGACAAGAGCTACTCCTTGCTCAACGAAATGGACTCAACACCGCATATTAAACGCCTAAGAATGTACCTGACTAGTAAGTATCTTAAAACCTATGGATTGCTATGTCTCCGAAAGAGAATCAAGCATGTGTACAGGGGCATAAACGCAGCAGTGATAGGATTGGAGAGGTTCGGTGAGCAAATGAAGACCCTTTGAAGTCATATTGCATGGTACCCATTCCACGGGTTTCAACTACCCAGGTTTTAGGTATTCTTCCTTCAACTAAAACATGCATGTGGAACCCAGAGTATGATCAACCATGTGATCGGGAGACGTGTTCAAATATGTCTCAGTTTTCCTCCCCTGGTACTCGGGTGCAACATTCCAGACGCTTTACTAACACTCTCCCCACTTGGAGAGTCAGCGCCTTTAACCTCCTGTTTGGCCCAGTTTGCAATTTCTGCGGAAGATGAACAGGAATAGCGAGAACCAATGAGAGGCTAGCTGGAGGTGTCTGGACGGGCAAATTTAACTCTCATTTCCCACCAGGAAGAGGAAATAACCAAAGGCTCAGCGTGCCGTACCGGAACCAGATTCGGGCCTGAAGCCATCCTGCGGTGTTGCGGCCAGCTCAAAAGAAAGCGAGTTGAAGAAAGGAGCTCAGGGGCACTGTAATTCACAAACCTGCAGAGTTATAAATGACAGCTATCGTCCAAAAATAGACTGAAGTAAGGCTGCCAAGAGGACTTGAAAGCGGGGCAGAATTGCAGGAAACCGATTTCAGGAGGTAGACTGGAATTGCATTGAAAGCATAGGAAAAGAGGCAGAACGTCCACAATGATGCACTTGGCCAAAAAGGGCGTATGCGTTTTTTCCTGAATATATTCAGGAAAAAACGCATACGCCCTTTTTGGCCAACCAAGCTAGCTTGCAAAGGAAATCTGCACTACAATGAAGTCTCACTTCCCCCCGGTCAAAAGGGCCATCTGAAAAAAGTGTAAAATCCAGAAAGGCAGGACAGGCCATGGAGAACTGGGAGCCTTGTTATGCTGATGGGCGGGATGTAAATTGCCAACAACCACTCGGGAGAAGTGTATGGTGTTTCCTGAAACATCTAAAAAACAAAGCAACAGAACCTAGGGCACTTCCACTTATGGTCCTATAGCTTAGGGAAATTAAAATCAAAAAGACACAGCCACCCCAAAGTTTGGAACGGCTCTGTTTACAAGAACCTCGTTTACAGTACAAGTTCAACATCGCAGAAAGTGAAAAATGGATAAAGAAGTTGTGGTATTTACTTACAAAGCAATATCACTCAGCAATGAAATCTGTGTCATCAGGCCCTTAGCAGCACAATGAGTGGATTCAGGTATGATGATTCTAACTGAAATAAGTCACACAGAAAAAGAAACATCATAAGATATCAGTAATACACGGAATGGAAACTTGGCTACACAGGAACTGAATTACAGAACAGAACAGGGTCTCAAATTTAGAAAACCAACTTATTCTTGCTTAAGGGTAAATGTGAGTTGGGGTGCTGCATAAAACCAGAGATTGAAATGAGCACAGATAAAGTTCCTTAAGCCAAATATGGAATAGACAAGAGCTACTCCTTGCTCAACGAAATGGACTCAACACCCCATATTAAACGCCTAAGAATGTACCTGACTAGTAAGTATCTTAAAACCTATGGATTGCTATGTCTCCGAAAGAGAATCAAGCATGTGTACAGGGGCATAAACGCAGCAGTGATAGGATTGGAGAGGTTCGGTGAGCAAATGAAGACCCTTTGAAGTCATATTGCATGGTACCCATTCCACAGGTTTCAACTACCCAGGTTTAAGGTATTCTTCCTTCAGCTATAACATGCATGTGGAACCTAGAGTATGATCAACCATGTGATCGGGAGACGTGTTCAAATATGTCTCAGTTTTCCTCCCCTGGTACTCGGGTGCAACATTCCAGACGCTTTACTAACACTCTCCCCACTTGGAGAGTCAGTCCCTTTAAACTCCTGTTTGGCCCAGTTTGCAATTTCTGCGGAAGATGAACAGGAATAGCGAGAACCAATGAGAGGCTAGCTGGAGGTGTCTGGACGGGCAAATTTAACTCTCATTTCCCACCAGGAAGAGGAATTAACCAAAGGCTCAGCGTGCCGTGCCGGAACCAGATTAGGGTCTGAAGACAACCTGCGGTGTTGCGGCCAGGTCACAAGAAAGCGAGTTGAAGAAAGGAGCTCAGGGGCACTGTAATTCACAAACCTGCAGAGTTATAAATGACAGCTATCGTCCAAAAATAGACTGAAGTAAGGCTGCCAAGAGGACTTGAAAGCGGGGCAGAATTGCAGGAAACCGATTGCAGGAGGTAGACTGGAATTGCATTGAAAGCATAGGAAAAGAGGCAGAACGTCCACAATGGTGCACTTGGCCAAAAAGGGCGTATGCGTTTTTTCCGGAATATATTCAGGAAAAAACGCATACGCCCTTTTTGGCCAACCAAGCAAGCTTGCAAAGGAAATCTGCACTACAATGAAGTCTCACTTCCCCCCGGTCAAAAGGGCCATCTGAAAAAAGTGTAAAATCCAGAAAGGCAGGACAGGCCATGGAGAACTGGGAGCCTTGTTATGCTGATGGGCGGGATGTAAATTGCCAACAGACACTCGGGAGAAGTGTATGGTGTTTCCTGAAACATCTAAAACACAAAGCAACAGAGCCTAGGGCACTGCCACTTATGGTCCTATAGCTTAGGGAAATTAAAATCAAAAAGACACAGCCACCCCAAAGTTTGGGACGCCTCTGTTTACAAGAACCTCATTTACAGTACAAGTTCAACATCGCAGAAAGTGAAAAATGGATAAAGAAGTTGTGGTATTTACTTACAAAGCAATATCACTCAGCAATGAAATCTATGTCATCAGGCCCTTAGCAGAACAATGAGTGGATTCAGGTATGATGATTCTAACTGAAATAAGTCACACAGAAAAAGAAACATCATAAGATATCAGTAATACACGGAATGTAAACTTGGCTACACAGGAACTGAATTACAGAACAGAACAGGGTCTCAAATTTAGAAAACCAACTTATGCTTGCTTAAGGGTAAAGGTGAGGTGGGGTGCTGCATAAAACCAGAGATTGAAATGAGCACAGATAAAGTTCCTTAAGTCAAATATGGAATAGACAAGAGCTACTCCTTGCTCAACGAAATGGACTCAACACCACATATTAAACGCCTAAGAATGTACCTGACTAGTAAGTATCGTAAAACCTATGGATTGCTATGTCTCCAAAAGAGAATCAAGCATGTGCACAGGGGCATAAACGCAGCAGTGATAGGATTGGAGAGTTTCGGTGAGCAAATGAAGACCCTTTGAAGTCATATTGCATGGTACCCATTACACGGGTCTCAACTCTCCAGGTTTAAGGTATTCTTCCTTCAGCTAAAACATGCATGTGGAACCCAAGTATGATCAACCATTTGAATGGGAGACGTGTTCAAATATGTCTCAGTTTTCCTCCCCTGGTACTCGGGTGCAACATTCCAGACGCTTTACTAACACTCTCCCCACTTGGAGAGTCAGCGCCTTTAACCTCCTGTTTGGCCCAGTTTGCAATTTCTGCGGAAGATGAACAGGAATAGCGAGAACCAATGAGAGGCTAGCCGGAGGTGTCTGGACGGGCAAATTTAACTCTCATTTCCCACCAGGAAGAGGAAATAACCAAAGGCTCAGCGTGCCGTACCGGAACCAGATTAGGGCCTGAAGCCATCCTGCGGTGTTGCGGCCAGCTCAAAAGAAACCGAGTTGAAGAAAGGAGCTCAGGGGTACTGTAATTCACAAACCTGCAGAGTTATAAATGACAGCTATCGTCCAAAAATATACTGAAGTAAGGCTGCCAAGAGGACTTGAAAGCGGGGCAGAATTGCAGGAAACCGATTTCAGGAGGTAGACTGGAATTGCATTGAAAGCATAGGAAAAGAGGCAGAACGTCCACAATGATGCACTTGGCCAAAAAGGGCGTATGCGTTTTTTCCTGAATATATTCAGGAAAAAACGCATACGCTCTTTTTGGCCAACCAAGCAAGCTTGCAAAGGAAATCTGCACTACAATGAAGTCTCACTTCCCCCCGGTCAAAAGGGCCATCTGAAAAAAGTGTAAAATCCAGAAAGGCAGGACAGGCCATGGAGAACTGGGAGCCTTGTTATGCTGATGGGAGGGATGTAAATTGCCAACAACCACTCGGGAGAAGTGTATGGTGTTTCCTGAAACATCTAAAAAACAAAGCAACAGAACCTAGGGCACTTCCACTTATGGTCCTATAGCTTAGGGAAATTAAAATCAAAAAGACACAGCCACCCCAAAGCTTGGAACGGCTCTGTTTACAAGAACCTCGTTTACAGTACAAGTTCAACATCGCAGAAAGTGAAAAATGGATAAAGAAGTTGTGGTATTTACTTACAAAGCAATATCACTCAGCAATGAAATCTGTGTCATCAGGCCCTTAGCAGCACAATGAGTGGATTCAGGTATGATGATTCTAACTGAAGTAAGTCACACAGAAAAAGAAACATCATAAGATATCAGTAATACACGGAATGTAAACTTGGCTACACAGGAACTGAATTACAGAACAGAACAGGGTCTCAAATTTAGAAAACCAACTTATGCTTGCTTAAGGGTAAAGGTGAGGTGGGGTGCTGCATAAAACCAGAGATTGAAATGAGCACAGATAAAGTTCCTTAAGTCAAATATGGAATAGACAAGAGCTACTCCTTGCTCAACGAAATGGACTCAACACCCCATATTAAACGCCTAAGAATGTACCTGACTAGTAAGTATCGTAAAACCTATGGATTGCTATGTCTCCAAAAGAGAATCAAGCATGTGTACAGGGGCATAAACGCAGCAGTGCTAGGATTGGAGAGGTTCGGTGAGCAAATGAAGACCCTTTGAAGTCATATTGCATGGTACCCATTACACGGGTCTCAACTCTCCAGGTTTAAGGTATTCTTCCTTCAGCTAAAACATGCATGTGGAACCCAAGTATGATCAACCATGTGAATGGGAGACGTGTTCAAATAGGTCTCAGTTTTCCTCCCCTGGTACTCGGGTGCAACATTCCAGACGCTTTACTAACACTCTCCCCACTTGGAGAGTCAGCGCCTTTAACCTCCTGTTTGGCCCAGTTTGCAATTTCTGCGGAAGATGAACAGGAATAGCGAGAACCAATGAGAGGCTAGCCGGAGGTGTCTGGACGGGCAAATTTAACTCTCATTTCCCACCAGGAAGAGGAAATAACCAAAGGCTCAGCGTGCCGTACCGGAACCAGATTAGGGCCTGAAGCCATCCTGCGGTGTTGCGGCCAGCTCAAAAGAAACCGAGTTGAAGAAAGGAGCTCAGGGGCACTGTAATTCACAAACCTGCAGAGTTATAAATGACAGCTATCGTCCAAAAATAGACTGAAGTAAGGCTGCCAAGAGGACTTGAAAGCGGGGCAGAATTGCAGGAAACCGATTTCAGGAGGTAGACTGGAATTGCATTGAAAGCATAGGAAAAGAGGCAGAACGTCCACAATGATGCACTTGGCCAAAAAGGGCGTATGCGTTTTTTCCTGAATATATTCAGGAAAAAACGCATACGCCCTTTTTGGCCAACCAAGCAAGCTTGCAAAGGAAATCTGCACTACAATGAAGTCTCACTTCCCCCCGGTCAAAAGGGCCATCTGAAAAAAGTGTAAAATCCAGAAAGGCAGGACAGGCCATGGAGAACTGGGAGCCTTGTTATGCTGATGGGCGGGATGTAAATTGCCAACAACCACTCGGGAGAAGTGTATGGTGTTTCCTGAAACATCTAAAAAACAAAGCAACAGAACCTAGGGCACTTCCACTTATGGTCCTATAGCTTAGGGAAATTAAAATCAAAAAGACACAGCCACCCCAAAGTTTGGAACGGCTCTGTTTACAAGAACCTCGTTTACAGTACAAGTTCAACATCGCAGAAAGTGAAAAATGGATAAAGAAGTTGTGGTATTTACTTACAAAGCAATATCACTCAGCAATGAAATCTGTGTCATCAGGCCCTTAGCAGCACAATGAGTGGATTCAGGTATGATGATTCTAACTGAAGTAAGTCACACAGAAAAAGAAACATCATAAGATATCAGTAATACACGGAATGTAAACTTGGCTACACAGGAACTGAATTACAGAACAGAACAGGGTCTCAAATTTAGAAAACCAACTTATGCTTGCTTAAGGGTAAAGGTGAGTTGGGGTGCTGCATAAAACCAGAGATTGAAATGAGCACAGATAAAGTTCCTTAAGTCAAATATGGAATAGACAAGAGCTACTCCTTGCTCAACGAAATGGACTCAACACCGCATATTAAACGCCTAAGAATGTACCTGACTAGTAAGTATCTTAAAACCTATGGATTGCTATGTCTCCGAAAGAGAATCAAGCATGTGTACAGGGGCATAATCGCAGCAGTGATAGGATTCGAGAGGATCGGTGTGCAAATGAAGACCCTTTGAAGTCATATTGCATGGTACCCATTCCACGGGTTTCAACTACCCAGGTTTTAGGTATTCTTCCTTCAGCTAAAACATGCATGTGGAACCCAGAGTATGATCAACCATGTGATCGGGAGACGTGTTCAAATATGTCTCAGTTTTCGTACGCTGGTACTCGGGTGCAACATTCCAGACGCTTTACTAACACTCTCCCGACTTGGAGAGTCAGTGTCTTTAACCTCCTGTTTGGCACAGTTTGCAATTTCTGCGGAAGATGAACAGGAATAGCGAGAACCAATGAGAGACTAGCTGGAGGTGTCTGGACGGGCAAATTTAACTCTCATTTCCCACCAGGAAGAGGAATTAACCAAAGGCTCAGCGTGCCGTGCCGGAACCAGATTAGGGCCTGAAGCCATCCTGCGGTGTTGCGGCCAGCTCACAAGAAAGCGAGTTCAAGAAAGGAGCTCAGGGGCACTGTAATTCACAAACCTGCAGAGTTATAAATGACAGCTATCGTCCAAAAATAGACTGAAGTAAGGCTGCCAAGAGGACTTGAAAGCGGGGCAGAATTGCAGGAAACCGATTTCAGGAGGTAGACTGGAATTGCATTGAATGCATAGGAAAAGAGGCAGAACGTCCACAATGATGCACTTGGCCAAAAAGGGCGTATGCGTTTTATCCTGAATATATTCAGGAAAAAACGCATACGCCCTTTTTGGCCAACCAAGCAAGCTTGCAAAGGAAATCTCACTACAATGAAGTCACACTTCCCCCCGGTCAAAAGGGCCATCTGAAAAAAGTGTAAAATCCAGAAAGGCAGGACAGGCCATGGAGAACTGGGAGCCTTGTTATGCTGATGGGCGGGATGTAAATTGCCAACAACCACTCGGGAGAAGTGTATGGTGTTTCCTGAAACATCTAAAAAACAAAGCAACAGAGCCTAGGGCACTTCCACTTATGGTCCTATAGTTTAGGGAATTCAAAATCAAAAAGACACAGCCACCCCAAAGTTTGGAACGGCTCTGTTTACAAGAACCTCGTTTACAGTACAAGTTCAACATCGCAGAAAGTGAAAAATGGAGAAAGAAGTTGTGGTATTTACTTACAAAGCAATATCACTCAGCAATGAAATCTGTGTCATCAGGCCCTTAGCAGCACAATGAGCGGATTCAGGTATGATGATTCTAACTGAAATAAGTCACACAGAAAAAGAAACATCATAAGATATCAGTAATACACGGAATGTAAACTTGGCTACACAGGAACTGAATTACAGAACAGAACAGGGTCTCAAATTTAGAAAACCAACTTATGCTTGCTTAAGGGGAAAGGTGAGTTGGGGTGCTGCATAAAACCAGAGATTGAAATGAGAACAGATAAAGTTCCTTAAGCCAAATATGGAATAGACAAGAGCTACTCCTTGCTCCACGCAATGGACTCAACACCGCATATTAAACGCCTAAGAATGTACCTGACTAGTAAGTATCTTAAAACCTATGGATTGCTATGTCTCCGAAAGAGAATCAAGCATGTGTACAGGGGCATAAACGCAGCTGTGATAGGATTGGGGAGGTTCGGTGAGCAAATGAAGACCCTTTGAAGTCATATTGCATGGTACCCATTCCACGGGTTTCAACTACCCAGGTTTTAGGTATTCTTCCTTCAGCTAAAACATGCATGTGGAACCCAAGTATGATCAACCATGTGAACGGGAGACGTGTTCAAATATGTCTCAGTTTTCCTCCCCTGGTACTCGGGTGCAACATTCCAGACGCTTTACTAACACTCTCCCCACTTGGAGAGTCAGCGCCTTTAACCTCCTCTTTGGCACAGTTTGCAATTTCTGCGGAAGATGAACAGGAATAGCGAGAACCAATGAGAGGCTAGCTGGAGGTGTCTGGACGGGCAAATTTAACTCTCATTTCCCACCAGGAAGAGGAAATAACCAAAGGCTCAGTGTGCCGTGCCGGAACCAGATTAGGGCCTGAAGCCATCCTGCGGTGTTGCGGCCAGGTCACAAGAAAGCGAGTTGAAGAAAGGAGCTCAGGGGCACTGTAATTCACAAACCTGCAGAGTTATAAATGACAGCTATCGTCCAAAAATAGACTGAAGTAAGGCTGCCAAGAGGACTTGAAAGCGGGGCAGAATTGCAGGAAACCGATTTCAGGAGGTAGACTGGAATTGCATTGAAAGCATAGGAAAAGAGGCAGAACGTCCACAATGATGCACTTGGCCAAAAAGGGCGTATGCGTTTTTTCCTGAATATATTCAGGAAAAAACGCATACGCCCTTTTGGCCAACCAAGCAAGCTTGCAAAGGAAATCTGCACTACAATGAAGTCTCACTTCCCCCCGGTCAAAAGGGCCATCTGAAAAAAGTGTAAAATCCAGAAAGGCAGGACAGGCCATGGAGAACTGGGAGCCTTGTTATGCTGATGGGCGGGATGTAAATTGCCAACAACCACTCGGGAGAAGTGTATGGTGTTTCCTGAAACATCTAAAAAACAAAGCAACAGAACCTAGGGCACTTCCACTTATGGTCCTATAGCTTAGGGAAATTAAAATCAAAAAGACACAGCCACCCCAAAGTTTGGAACGGCTCTGTTTAGAAGAACCTCGTTTACAGTACAAGTTCAACATCGCAGAAAGTGAAAAATGGAGAAAGAAGTTGTGGTATTTACTTACAAAGCAATATCACTCAGCAATGAAATCTGTGTCATCAGGCCCTTAGCAGCACAATGAGTGGATTCAGGTATGATGATTCTAACTGAAATAAGTCACACAGAAAAAGAAACATCATAAGATATCAGTAATACACGGAATGGAAACTTGGCTACACAGGAACTGAATTACAGAACAGAACAGTGTCTCAAAGTTCGAAAACCAACTTATGCTTGCTTAAGGGGAAAGGTGAGTTGGGGTGCTGCATAAAACCAGAGATTGAAATGAGCACAGATAAAGTTCCTTAAGCCAAATATGGAATAGACAAGAGCTACTCCTTGCTCAACGAAATGGACTCAACACCGCATATTAAACGCCTAAGAATGTACCTGACTAGTAAGTATCTTAAAACCTATGGATTGCTATGTCTCCGAAAGAGAATCAAGCATGTGTACAGGGGCATAAACGCAGCAGTGATAGGATTGGAGAGGTTCGGTGAGCAAATGAAGACCCTTTGAAGTCATATTGCATGGTACCCATTCCACGGGTTTCAACTACCCAGGTTTTAGGTATTCTTCCTTCAGCTAAGACATGCATGTGGAACCCAAGTATGATCAACCATGTGAACGGGAGACGTGTTCAAATATGTCTCAGTTTTCCTCCCCTGGTACTCGGGTGCAACATTCCAGACGCTTTACTAACACTCTCCCCACTTGGAGAGTCAGTCCCTTTAACCTCCTGTTTGGCCCAGTTTGCAATTTCTGCGGAAGATGAACAGGAATAGCGAGAACCAATGAGAGGCTAGCTGGAGGTGTCTGGACGGGCAAATTTAACTCTCATTTCCCACCAGGAAGAGGAAATAACCAAAGGCTCAGTGTGCCGTGCCGGAACCAGATTAGGGCCTGAAGCCATCCTGCGGTGTTGCGGCCAGCTCAAAAGAAAGCGAGTTGAAGAAAGGAGCTCAGGGGCACTGTAATTCACAAACCTGCAGAGTTATAAATGACAGCTATCGTCCAAAAATAGACTGAAGTAAGGCTGCCAAGAGGACTTGAAAGCGGGGCAGAATTGCAGGAAACCGATTTCAGGAGGTAGACTGGAATTGCATTGAAAGCATAGGAAAAGAGGCAGAACGTCCACAATGATGCACTTGGCCAAAAAGGGCGTATGCGTTTTTTCCTGAATATATTCAGGAAAAAACGCATACGCCCTTTTTGGCCAACCAAGCAAGCCTGCAAAGGAAATCTGCACTACAATGAAGTCTCACTTCCCCCCGGTCAAAAGGGCCATCTGAAAAAAGTGTAAAATCCAGAAAGGCAGGACAGGCCATGGAGAACTGGGAGCCTTGTTATGCTGATGGGCGGGATGTAAATTGCCAACAGACACTCGGGAGAAGTGTATGGTGTTTCCTGAAACATCTAAAAAACAAAGCAACAGAGCCTAGGGCACTGCCACTTATGGTCCTATAGCTTAGGGAAATTAAAATCAAAAAGACACAGCCACCCCAAAGTTTGGAACGGCTCTGTTTACAAGAACCTCGTTTACAGTACAAGTTCAACATCGCAGAAAGTGAAAAATGGATAAAGAAGTTGTGGTATTTACTTACAAAGCAATATCACTCAGCAATGAAATCTGTGTCATCAGGCCCTTAGCAGCACAATGAGTGGATTCAGGTATGATGATTCTAACTGAAATAAGTCACACAGAAAAAGAAACATCATAAGATATCAGTAATACACGGAATGTAAACTTGGCTACACAGGAACTGAATTACAGAACAGAACAGGGTCTCAAATTTCGAAAACCAACTTATGCTTGCTTAAGGGGAAAGGTGAGTTGGGGTGCTGCATAAAACCAGAGATTGAAATGAGCACAGATAAAGTTCCTTAAGCCAAATATGGAATAGACAAGAGCTACTCCTTGCTCAACGAAATGGACTCAACACCCCATATTAAACGTCTAAGAATGTACCTGACTAGTAAGTATCTTAAAACCTATGGATTGCTATGTCTCCGAAAGAGAATCAAGCATGTGTACAGGGGCATAAACGCAGCAGTGATAGGATTGGAGAGGTTCGGTGAGCAAATGAAGACCCTTTGAAGTCATATTGCATGGTACCCATTCCACGGGTTTCAACTACCCAGGTTTTAAGTATTCTTCCTTCAGCTAAAACATGCATGTGGAACCCAAGTATGATCAACCATGTGAACGGGAGACGTGTTCAAATATGTCTCAGTTTTCCTCCCCTGGTACTCGGGTGCAACATTCCAGACGCTTTACTAACACTCTCCCCACTTGGAGAGTCAGCGCCTTTAACCTCCTGTTTGGCCCAGTTTGCAATTTCTGCGGAAGATGAACAGGAATAGCGAGAACCAATGAGAGGCTAGCTGGAGGTGTCTGGACGGGCAAATTTAACTCTCATTTCCCACCAGGAAGAGGAAATAACCAAAGGCTCAGTGTGCCGTGCCGGAACCAGATTAGGGCCTGAAGCCATCCTGCGGTGTTGCGGCCAGCTCACAAGAAAGCGAGTTGAAGAAAGGAGCTCAGGGGCACTGTAATTCACAAACCTGCAGAGTTATAAATGACAGCTATCGTCCAAAAATAGACTGAAGTAAGGCTGCCAAGAGGACTTGAAAGCGGGGCAGAATTGCAGGAAACCGATTTCAGGAGGTAGACTGGAATTGCATTGAAAGCATAGGAAAAGAGGCAGAACGTCCACAATGATGCACTTGGCCAAAAAGGGCGTATGCGTTTTTTCCTGAATATATTCAGGAAAAAACGCATACGCCCTTTTTGGCCAACCAAGCAAGCTTGCAAAGGAAATCTGCACTACAATGAAGTTTCACTTCCCCCCGGTCAAAAGGGCCATCTGAAAAAAGTGTAAAATCCAGAAAGGCAGGACAGGCCATGGAGAACTGGGAGCCTTGTTATGCTGATGGGCGGGATGTAAATTGCCAACAGACACTCCGGAGAAGTGTATGGTGTTTCCTGAAACATCTAAAAAACAAAGCAACAGAACCTAGGGCACTTCCACTTATGGTCCTATAGCTTAGGGAAATTAAAATCAAAAAGACACAGCCACCCCAAAGTTTGGAACGGCTCTGTTTACAAGAACCTCGTTTACAGTGCAAGCTCAACATCGCAGAAAGTGAAAAATGGATAAAGAAGTTGTGGTATTTACTTACAAAGCAATATCACTCAGCAATGAAATCTATGTCATCAGGCCCTTAGCAGCACAATGAGTGGATTCAGGTATGATTATTCTAACTGAAATAAGTCACACAGAAAAAGAAACATCATAAGATATCAGTAATACACGGAATGTAAACTTGGCTACACAGGAACTGAATTACAGAACAGAACAGGGTCTCAAATTTAGAAAACCAACTTATGCTTGCTTAAGGGTAAAGGTGAATTGGGGTGCTGCATAACCAGAGATCGAAATGAGCACAGATAAAGTTCCTTAAGCCAAATATGGAATAGACAAGAGCTACTCCTTGCTCAACGAAATGGACTCAACACCGCATATTAAACGCCTAAGAATGTACCTGACTAGTAAGTATCTTAAAACCTATGGATTGCTATGTCTCCGAAAGAGAATCAAGCATGTGTACAGGGGCAAAAACGCAGCAGTGATAGGATTGGAGAGGTTCGGTGAGCAAATGAAGACCCTTTGAAGTCATATTGCATGGTACCCATTCCACGGGTTTCAACTACCCAGGTTTAAGGTATTCTTCCTTCAGCTAAAACATGCATGTGGAACCTAGAGTATGATCAACCATGCGATCGGGAGACGTGTTCAAATATGTCTCAGTTTTCGTACCCTGGTACTCGGGTGCAACATTCCAGACGCTTTACTAACACTCTCCCGACTTGGAGAGTCAGCGCCTTTAACCTCCTGTTTGGCCCAGTTTGCAATTTCTGCGGAAGATGAACAGGAATAGCAAGAACCAATGAGAGGCTAGCTGGAGGTTTCTGGACGGGCAAATTTAACTCTCATTTCCCACCAGGAAGAGGAATTAACCAAAGGCTCAGCGTGCCGTGCCGGAACCAGATTAGGGCCTGAAGCCATCCTGCGGTGTTGCGGCCAGCTCAAAAGAAAGCGAGTTGAAGAAAGGAGCTCAGGGGCACTGTAATTCACAAACCTGCAGAGTTATAAATGACAGCTATCGTCCAAAAATAGACTGAAGTAAGGCTGCCAAGAGGACTTGAAAGCGGGGCAGAATTGCAGGAAACCGATTTCAGGAGGTAGACTGGAATTGCATTGAAAGCATAGGAAAAGAGGCAGAACGTCCACAATGATGCACTTGGCCAAAAAGGGCGTATGCGTTTTTTCCTGAATATATTCAGGAAAAAACGCATACGCCCTTTTTGGCCAACCAAGCAAGCTTGCAAAGGAAATCTGCACTACAATGAAGTCTCACTTCCCCCTGGTCAAAAGGGCCATCTGAAAAAAGTGTAAAATCCAGAAAGGCAGGACAGGCCATGGAGAACTGGGAGCCTTGTTATGCTGATGGGCGGGATGTAAATTGCCAACAACCACTCGGGAGAAGTGTATGGTGTTTCCTGAAACATCTAAAAAACAAAGCAACAGAGCCTAGGGCACTGCCACTTATGGTCCTATAGCTTAGGGAAATTAAAATCAAAAAGACACAGCCACCCCAAAGTTTGGAACGGCTCTGTTTACAAGAACCTCGTTTACAGTACAAGTTCAACATCGCAGAAAGTGAAAAATGGATAAAGAACTTGTGGTATTCACTTACAAAGCAATATCACTCAGCAATGAAATCTATGTCATCAGGCCCTTAGCAGCACAATGAGTGGATTCAGGTATGATTATTCTAACTGAAATAAGTCACACAGAAAAAGAAACATCATAAGATATCAGTAATACACGGAATGTAAACTTGGCTACACAGGAACTGAATTACAGAACAGAACAGGGTCTCAAATTTAGAAAACCAACTTATGCTTGCTTAAGGGTAAAGGTGAATTGGGGTGCTGCATAACCAGAGATCGAAATGAGCACAGATAAAGTTCCTTAAGCCAAATATGGAATAGACAAGAGCTACTCCTTGCTCAACGAAATGGACTCAACACCGCATATTAAACGCCTAAGAATGTACCTGACTAGTAAGTATCTTAAAACCTATGGATTGCTATGTCTCCGAAAGAGAATCAAGCATGTGTACAGGGGCAAAAACGCAGCAGTGATAGGATTGGAGAGGTTCGGTGAGCAAATGAAGACCCTTTGAAGTCATATTGCATGGTACCCATTCCACGGGTTTCAACTACCCAGGTTTAAGGTATTCTTCCTTCAGCTAAAACATGCATGTGGAACCTAGAGTATGATCAACCATGCGATCGGGAGACGTGTTCAAATATGTCTCAGTTTTCGTACCCTGGTACTCGGGTGCAACATTCCAGACGCTTTACTAACACTCTCCCGACTTGGAGAGTCAGCGCCTTTAACCTCCTGTTTGGCCCAGTTTGCAATTTCTGCGGAAGATGAACAGGAATAGCAAGAACCAATGAGAGGCTAGCTGGAGGTGTCTGGACGGGCAAATTTAACTCTCATTTCCCACCAGGAAGAGGAATTAACCAAAGGCTCAGCGTGCCGTGCCGGAACCAGATTAGGGCCTGAAGCCATCCTGCGGTGTTGCGGCCAGCTCAAAAGAAAGCGAGTTGAAGAAAGGAGCTCAGGGGCACTGTAATTCACAAACCTGCAGAGTTATAAATGACAGCTATCGTCCAAAAATAGACTGAAGTAAGGCTGCCAAGAGGACTTGAAAGCGGGGCAGAATTGCAGGAAACCGATTTCAGGAGGTAGACTGGAATTGCATTGAAAGCATAGGAAAAGAGGCAGAACGTCCACAATGATGCACTTGGCCAAAAAGGGCGTATGCGTTTTTTCCTGAATATATTCAGGAAAAAACGCATACGCCCTTTTTGGCCAACCAAGCAAGCTTGCAAAGGAAATCTGCACTACAATGAAGTCTCACTTCCCCCTGGTCAAAAGGGCCATCTGAAAAAAGTGTAAAATCCAGAAAGGCAGGACAGGCCATGGAGAACTGGGAGCCTTGTTATGCTGATGGGCGGGATGTAAATTGCCAACAACCACTCGGGAGAAGTGTATGGTGTTTCCTGAAACATCTAAAAAACAAAGCAACAGAGCCTAGGGCACTGCCACTTATGGTCCTATAGCTTAGGGAAATTAAAATCAAAAAGACACAGCCACCCCAAAGTTTGGAACGGCTCTGTTTACAAGAACCTCGTTTACAGTACAAGTTCAACATCGCAGAAAGTGAAAAATGGATAAAGAACTTGTGGTATTCACTTACAAAGCAATATCACTCAGCAATGAAATCTATGTCATCAGGCCCTTAGCAGCACAATGAGTGGATTCAGGTATGATGATTCTAACTGAAATAAGTCACACAGAAAAAGAAACATCATAAGATATCAGTAATATACGGAATGTAAACTTGGCTACACAGGAACTGAATTACAGAACAGAACAGGGTCTCAAATTTAGAAAACCAACTTATGCTTGCTTAAGGGTAAAGGTGAGTTGGGGTGCTGCATAAAACCAGAGATTGAAATGAGCACAGATAAAGTTCCTTAAGTCAAATATGGAATAGACAAGAGCTACTCCTTGCTCAACGAAATGAACTCAACACCCCATATTAAACGCCTAAGAATGTACCTGACTAGTAAGTATCTTAAAACCTATGGATTGCTATGTCTCCGAAAGAGAATCAAGCATGTGTACAGGGGCATAAACGCAGCAGTGATAGGATTGGAGAGGTTCGGTGAGCAAATGAAGACCCTTTGAAGTCATATTGCATGGTACCCATTCCACGGGTCTCAACTCTCCAGGTTTAAGGTATTCTTCCTTCAGCTAAAACATGCATGTGGAACCCAGAGTATGATCAACCATGTGAACGGGAGACGTGTTCAAATATGTCTCAGTTTTCCTCCCCTGGTACTCGGGTGCAACATTCCAGATGCTTTACTAACACTCTCCCGACTTGGAGAGTCAGTCCCTTTAACCTCCTGCTTGGCCCAGTTTGCAATTTCTGCGGAAGATGAACAGGAATAGCGAGAACCAATGAGAGGCTAGCTGGAGGTGTCTGGACGGGCAAATTTAACTCTCATTTCCCACCAGGAAGAGGAATTACCAAAGGCTCAGCATGCCGGGCCAGAACCAGATTAGGGCCTGAAGCCATCCTGCGGTGTTGCGGCCAGGTCACAAGAAAGCGAGTTGAAGAAAGGAGCTCAGGGGCACTGTAATTCACAAACCTGCAGAGTTATAAATGACAGCTATCGTCCAAAAATAGACTGAAGTAAGGCTGCCAAGAGGACTTGAAAGCGGGGCAGAATTGCAGGAAACCGATTTCAGGAGGTAGACTGGAATTGCATTGAAAGCATAGGAAAAGAGGCAGAACGTCCACAATGATGCACTTGGCCAAAAAGGGCGTATGCGTTTTTTCCTGAATATATTCAGGAAAAAACGCATACGCCCTTTTTGGCCAACCAAGCAAGCTTGCAAAGGAAATCTGCACTACAATGAAGTCTCACTTCCCCCCGGTCAAAAGGGCCATCTGAAAAAAGTGTAAAATCCAGAAAGGCAGGACAGGCCATGGAGAACTGGGAGCCTTGTTATGCTGATGGGCGGGATGTAAATTGCCAACAGACACTCGGGAGAAGTGTATGGTGTTTCCTGAAACATCTAAAAAACAAAGCAACAGAGCCTAGGGCACTGCCACTTATGGTCCTATAGCTTAGGGAAATTAAAATCAAAAAGACACAGCCACCCCAAAGTTTGGGACGCCTCTGTTTACAAGAACCTCGTTTACAGTACAAGTTCAACATCGCAGAAAGTGAAAAATGGATAAAGAACTTGTGGTACTTACGTACAATGCAGTATCACTCAGCAATGAAATCTATGTCATCAGGCCCGTAGCAGCATAATGAGTGGATTCAGGTACGATGATTCTAACTGAAATAAGTCACACAGAAAAAGAAACATCATAAGATATCACTAATACACGGAATGTAAACTTGGCTACACAGGAACTGCATTCCAAAACAGAACAGGGTCTCAAATTTAGAAAACCAACTTATGCTTGCTTAACGGTAAAGGTGAGTTGGGGTGCTGCATAAAACCAGAGATTGAAATGAGCACAGATAAAGTTCCTTAAGCCAAATATGGAATAGACAAGAGCTACTCCTTGCTCAACGAAATGGACTCAAAACCCCATATTAAACCCCTAAGAATGTACCTGACTAGTAAGTATCTTAAAACCTATGGATTGCTATGTCTCCAAAAGAGAATCAAGCGTGTGTACAGGGGAATAAACGCAGCAGTGATAGGATTGGAGAGGTTCGGTGAGCAAATGAAGACCCTTTGAAGTCATATTGCATGGTACCCATTCCACGGGTCTCAACTACCCAGGTTTTAGGTATTCTTCCTTCAGCTAAAACATGCATGTGGAACCCAGAGTATGATCAACCATGTGAACGGGAGACGTGTTCAAATATGTCTCAGTTTTCCTCCCCTGGTACTCGGGTGCAACATTCCAGATGCTTTACTAACACTCTCCCGACTTGGAGAGTCAGTCCCTTTAACCTCCTGCTTGGCCCAGTTTGCAATTTCTGCGGAAGATGAACAGGAATAGCGAGAACCAATGAGAGGCTAGCTGGAGGTGTCTGGACGGGCAAATTTAACTCTCATTTCCCACCAGCAAGAGGAATTAACCAAAGGCTCAGCATGCCGGGCCAGAACCAGATTAGGGCCTGAAGCCATCCTGCGGTGTTGCGGCCAGGTCACAAGAAAGCGAGTTGAAGAAAGGAGCTCAGGGGCACTGTAATTCACAAACCTGCAGAGTTATAAATGACAGCTATCGTCCAAAAATAGACTGAAGTAAGGCTGCCAAGAGGACTTGAAAGCGGGGCAGAATTGCAGGAAACCGATTTCAGGAGGTAGACTGGAATTGCATTGAAAGCATAGGAAAAGAGGCAGAACGTCCACAATGATGCACTTGGCCAAAAAGGGCGTATGCGTTTTTTCCTGAATATATTCAGGAAAAAACGCATACGCCCTTTTTGGCCAACCAAGCAAGCTTGCAAAGGAAATCTGCACTACAATGAAGTCTCACTTCCCCCCGGTCAAAAGGGCCATCTGAAAAAAGTGTAAAATCCAGAAAGGCAGGACAGGCCATGGAGAACTGGGAGCCTTGTTATGCTGATGGGCGGGATGTAAATTGCCAACAGACACTCGGGAGAAGTGTATGGTATCTCCTGAAACATCTAAAAAACAAAGCAACAGAGCCTAGGGCACTGCCACTTATGGTCCTATAGCTTAGGGAAATTAAAATCAAAAAGACACAGCCACCCCAAAGTTTGGGACGCCTCTGTTTACAAGAACCTCGTTTACAGTACAAGTTCAACATCGCAGAAAGTGAAAAATGGATAAAGAACTTGTGGTACTTACGTACAATGCAGTATCACTCAGCAATGAAATCTATGTCAACAGGCCCGTAGCAGCATAATGAGTGGATTCAGGTACGATGATTCTAACTGAAATAAGTCACACAGAAAAAGAAACATCATAAGATATCACTAATACACGGAATGTAAACTTGGCTACACAGGAACTGCATTCCAAAACAGAACAGGGTCTCAAATTTAGAAAACCAACTTATGCTTGCTTAACGGTAAAGGTGAGTTGGGGTGCTGCATAAAACCAGAGATTGAAATGAGCACAGATAAAGTTCCTTAAGCCAAATATGGAATAGACAAGAGCTACTCCTTGCTCAACGAAATGGACTCAAAACCCCATATTAAACCCCTAAGAATGTACCTGACTAGTAAGTATCTTAAAACCTATGGATTGCTATGTCTCCAAAAGAGAATCAAGCGTGTGTACAGGGGAATAAACGCAGCAGTGATAGGATTGGAGAGGTTCGGTGAGCAAATGAAGACCCTTTGAAGTCATATTGCATGGTACCCATTCCACGGGTCTCAACTACCCAGGTTTTAGGTATTCTTCCTTCAGCTAAAACATGCATGTGGAACCCAGAGTATGATCAACCATGTGAACGGGAGACGTGTTCAAATATGTCTCAGTTTTCCTCCCCTGGTACTCGGGTGCAACATTCCAGATGCTTTACTAACACTCTCCCGACTTGGAGAGTCAGTCCCTTTAACCTCCTGCTTGGCCCAGTTTGCAATTTCTGCGGAAGATGAACAGGAATAGCGAGAACCAATGAGAGGCTAGCTGGAGGTGTCTGGACGGGCAAATTTAACTCTCATTTCCCACCAGGAAGAGGAATTAACCAAAGGCTCAGCATGCCGGGCCAGAACCAGATTAGGGCCTGAAGCCATCCTGCGGTGTTGCGGCCAGCTCACAAGAAAGCGAGTTGAAGAAAGGAGCTCAGGGGCACTGTAATTCACAAACCTGCAGAGTTATAAATGACAGCTATCGTCCAAAAATAGACTGAAGTAAGGCTGCCAAGAGGACTTGAAAGCGGGGCAGAATTGCAGGAAACCGATTTCAGGAGGTAGACTGGAATTGCATTGAAAGCATAGGAAAAGAGGCAGAACGTCCACAATGATGCACTTGGCCAAAAAGGGCGTATGCGTTTTTTCCTGAATATATTCAGGAAAAAACGCATACGCCCTTTTTGGCCAACCAAGCAAGCTTGCAAAGGAAATCTGCACTACAATGAAGTCTCACTTCCCCCCGGTCAAAAGGGCCATCTGAAAAAAGTGTAAAATCCAGAAAGGCAGGACAGGCCATGGAGAACTGGGAGCCTTGTTATGCTGATGGGCGGGATGTAAATTGCCAACAGACACTCGGGAGAAGTGTATGGTATCTCCTGAAACATCTAAAAAACAAAGCAACAGAGCCTAGGGCACTGCCACTTATGGTCCTATAGCTTAGGGAAATTAAAATCAAAAAGACACAGCCACCCCAAAGTTTGGGACGGCTCTGTTTACAAGAACCTCGTTTACAGTACAAGTTCAACATCGCAGAAAGTGAAAAATGGATAAAGAACTTGTGGTACTTACGTACAATGCAGTATCACTCAGCAATGAAATCTATGTCAACAGGCCCGTAGCAGCATAATGAGTGGATTCAGGTACGATGATTCTAACTGAAATAAGTCACACAGAAAAAGAAACATCATAAGATATCACTAATACACGGAATGGAAACTTGGCTACACAGGAACTGAATTACAGAACAGAACAGGGTCTCAAATTTAGAAAACCAACTTATGCTTGCTTAAGGGTAAAGGTGAGTTGGGGTGCTGCATAAAACCAGAGATTGAAATGAGCACAGATAAAGTTCCTTTAGCCAAATATGGAATAGACAAGAGCTACTCCTTGCTCAACGAAATGGACTCAACACCCCATATTAAACGCCTAAGAATGTACCTGACTGGTAAGTATCTTAAAACCTATGGATTGCTATGTCTCCAAAAGAGAATCAAGCGTGTGTACAGGGGCATAAACGCAGCAGTGATAGGATTGGAGAGGTTCGGTGAGCAAATGAAGACCCTTTGAAGTCATATTGCATGGTACCCATTCCACGGGTTTCAACTACCCAGGTTTAAGGTATTCTTCCTTCAGCTAAAACATGCATGTGGAACCTAGAGTATGATCAACCATGTGATCGGGAGACGTGTTCAAATATGTCTCAGTTTTCCTCCCCTGGTACTCGGGTGCAACATTCCAGACGCTTTACTAACACTCTCCCGACTTGGAGAGTCAGTCCCTTTAACCTCCTGTTTGGCCCAGTTTGCAATTTCTGCGGAAGATGAACAGGAATAGCGAGAACCAATGAGAGGCTAGCTGGAGGTGTCTGGACGGGCAAATTTAACTCTCATTTCCCAACAGGAAGAGGAAATAACCAAAGGCTCAGCGTGCCGGGCCGGAACCAGATTAGGGCCTGAAGCCATCCTGCGGTGTTGCGGCCAGCTCAAAAGAAAGCGAGTTGAAGAAAGGAGCTCAGGGGCACTGTAATTCACAAACCTGCAGAGTTATAAATGACAGCTATCGTCCAAAAATAGACTGAAGTAAGGCTGCCAAGAGGACTTGAAAGCGGGGCAGAATTGCAGGAAACCGATTTCAGGAGGTAGACTGGAATTGCATTGAAAGCATAGGAAAAGAGGCAGAACGTCCACAATGATGCACTTGGCCAAAAAGGGCGTATGCGTTTTTTCCTGAATATATTCAGGAAAAAACGCATACGCCCTTTTTGGCCAACCAAGCAAGCTTGCAAAGGAAATCTGCACTACAATGAAGTCTCACTTCCCCCTGGTCAAAAGGGCCATCTGAAAAAAGTGTAAAATCCAGAAAGGCAGGACAGGCCATGGAGAACTGGGAGCCTTGTTATGCTGATGGGCAGGATGTAAATTGCCAACAACCACTCGGGAGAAGTGTATGGTGTTTCCTGAAACATCTAAAAAACAAAGCAACAGAACCTAGGGCACTTCCACTTATGGTCCTATAGCTTAGGGAAATTAAAATCAAAAAGACACAGCCACCCCAAAGTTTGGGACGCCTCTGTTTACAAGAACCTCGTTTACAGTACATGTTCAACATCGCAGAAAGTGAAAAATGGATAAAGAAGTTGTGGTATTCACTTACAAAGCAATATCACTCAGCAATGAAATCTCTGTCATCAGGCCCTTAGCAGCACAATGAGTGGATTCAGGTATGATGATTCTAACTGAAATAAGTCACACAGAAAAAGAAACATCATAAGATATCAGTAATACATGGAATGGAAACTTGGCTACACAGGAACTGAATTACAGAACAGAACAGTGTCTCAAATTTAGAAAAACATCTTATGCTTGCTTAAGGGTAAATGTGAGTTGGGGTGCTGTATAACACCAGAGATTGAAATGAGCACAGATAAAGTTCCTTAAGCCAAATATGGAATAGACAAGAGCTACTCCTTGCTCAACGAAATGGACTCAAAACCGCGTATTAAAGGCCTAAGAATGTACCTGACTAGTAAGTATCTTAAAACCTATGGATTGTTATGTCTCCGAAAGAGAATCAAGCATGTGTACAGGGGCATAAACGCAGCAGTGATAGGATTGGAGAGGTTCGGTGAGCAAATGAAGACCCTTTGAAGTCATATTACATGGTACCCATTCCACGGGTTTCAACTACCCAGGTTTAAGGTATTCTTCCTTCAGCTAAAACATGCATGTGGAACCTAGAGTATGATCAACCATGTGATCGGGAGACATGTTCAAATATGTCTCAGTTTTCCTCCCCTGGTACTCGGGTGCAACATTCCAGATGCTTTACTAACACTCTCCCCACTTGGAGAGTCAGTCCCTTTAACCTCCTGTTTGGCCCAGTTTGCAATTTCTGCGGAAGATGAACAGGAATAGCGAGAACCAATGAGAGGCTAGCTGGAGGTGTCTGGACGGGCAAATTTAACTCTCATTTCCCACCAGGAAGAGGAATTAACCAAAGGCTCAGCGTGCCGTGCCGGAACCAGATTAGGGCCTGAAGCCATCCTGCGATGTTGCGGCCAGGGCACAAGAAAGCGAGTTGAAGAAAGGAGCTCAGGGGCACTGTAATTCACAAACCTGCAGAGTTATAAATGACAGCTATTGTCCAAAAATAGACTGAAGTAAGGCTGCCAAGAGGACTTGAAAGGGGGGCAGAATTGCAGGAAACCGATTTCAGGAAGTAGACTGGAGTTGCATTGAAAGCATAGGAAAAGAGGCAGAACGTCCACAATGATGCACTTGGCCAAAAAGGGCGTATGCGTTTTTTCCTGAATATATTCAGGAAAAAACGCATACGCCCTTTTTGGCCAACCAAGCAAGCTTGCAAAGGAAATCTGCACTACAATGAAGTCTCACTTCTCCCCGGTCAAAAGGGCCATCTGAAAAAAGTGTAAAATCCAGAAAGGCAGGACAGGCCATGGAGAACTGGGAGCCTTGTTATGCTGATGGGCGGGATGTAAATTGCCAACAACCACTCGGGAGAAGTGTATGGTGTTTCCTGAAACATCTAAAAGACAAAGCAACAGAACCTAGGGCACTTCCACTTATGGTCCTATAGCTTAGGGAAATTAAAATCAAAAAGACACAGCCACCCCAAAGTTTGGAACGGCTCTGTTTACAAGAACCTCGTTTACAGTACAAGTTCAACATCGCAGAAAGTGAAAAATGGAGAAAGAAGTTGTGGTATTTACTTACAAAGCAATATCACACAGCAATGAAATCTGTGTCATCAGGCCCTTAGCAGCACAATGAGTGGATTCAGGTATGATGATTCTAACTGAAATAAGTCACACAGAAAAAGAAACATCATAAGATATCAGTAATACACGGAATGTAAACTTGGCTACACAGGAACTGAATTACAGAACAGAACAGGGTCTCAAATTTAGAAAACCAACTTATTCTTGCTTAAGGGTAAAGGTGAGTTGGGGTGCTGCATAAAACCAGAGATTGAAATGAGCACAGATAAAGTTCCTTAAGCCAAATATGGAATAGACAAGAGCTACTCCTTGCTCAACGAAATGGACTCAACACCCCATATTAAACGCCTAAGAATGTACCTGACTAGTAAGTATCTTAAAACCTATGGATTGCTATGTCTCTGAAAGAGAATCAAGCATGTGTACAGGGGCATAAACGCAGCAGTGATAGGATTGGAGAGGTTCGGTGAGCAAATGAAGACCCTTTGAAGTCATATTGCATGGTACCCATTCCACGGGTTTCAACTACCCAGGTTTAAGGTATTCTTCCTTCAGCTAAAACATGCATGTGGAACCTAGCGTATGATCAACCATGTGATCGGGAGACGTGTTCAAATATGTCTCAGTTTTCCTCCCCTGGTACTCGGGTGCAACATTCCAGACGCTTTACTAACACTCTCCCCACTTGGAGAGTCAGTCCCTTTAACCTCCTGTTTGGCCCAGTTTGCAATTTCTGCGGAAGATGAACAGGAATAGCGAGAACCAATGAGAGGCTAGCTGGAGGTGTCTGGACGGGCAAATTTAACTCTCATTTCCCACCAGGAAGAGGAAATAACCAAAGGCTCAGCGTGCCGGGCCGGAACCAGATTAGGGCCTGAAGCCATCCTGCGGTGTTGCGGCCAGGTCACAAGAAAGCGAGTTGAAGAAAGGAGCTCAGGGACACTGTAATTCACAAACCTGCAGAGTTATAAATGACAGCTATCGTCCAAAAATAGACTGAAGTAAGGCTGCCAAGAGGACTTGAAAGCGGGGCAGAATTGCAGGAAACCGATTTCAGGAGGTAGACTGGAATTGCATTGAAAGCATAGGAAAAGAGGCAGAACGTCCACAATGATGCACTTGGCCAAAAAGGGCGTATGCATTTTTTCCTGAATATATTCAGGAAAAAACGCATACGCCCTTTTTGGCCAACCAAGCAAGCTTGCAAAGGAAATCTGCACTACAATGAAGTCTCACTTACCCCCGGTCAAAAGGGCCATCTGAAAAAAGTGTAAAATCCAGAAATGCAACAGGCCATTGAGAACCGGGAGCCTTGTTATGCTGATGGGCGGGATGTAAATTGCCAACAGACACTTGGGAGAAGTGTATGGTGTTTCCTGAAACATCTAAAAAACAAAGCAACAGAGCCTAGGGCACTTCCACTTATGGTCCTATAGCTTAGGGAAATTAAAATCAAAAAGACACAGCCACCCCAAAGTTTGGAACGGCTCTGTTTACAAGAACCTCGTTTACAGTACAAGTTCAACATCGCAGAAAGTGAAAAATGGATAAAGAAATTGTGGTATTCACTTACAAAGCAATATCACTCAGCAATGAAATCTATGTCATCAGGCCCTTAGCAGCACAATGAGTGAATTCAGGTATGATGATTCTAACTGAAATAAGTCACACAGAAAAAGAAACATCATAAGATATCAGTAATACACGGAATGGAAACTTGGCTACACAGGAACTGAATTACAGAACAGAACAGGGTCTCACATTTAGAAAAACAACTTATGCTTGCTTAAGGGTAAAGGTGAGTTGGGGTGCTGCATAAAACCAGAGATTGAAATGAGCACAGATAAAATTCCTTAAGCCAAATATGGAATAGACAAGAGCTACTCCTTGCTCAACGAAATGGACTCAACACCGCATATTAAACGCCTAAGAATGTACCTGACTTGTAAGTATCTTAAAACCTATGGATTGCTATGTCTCTGAAAGAGAATCAAGCATATGTACAGGGGCATAAACGCAGCAGTGATAGGATTGGAGAGGTTCGGTGAGCAAATGAAGACCCTTTGAAGTCATATTGCATGGTACCCATTCCACGGGTTTCAACTACCCAGGTTTAAGGTATTCTTCCTTCAGCTAAAACATGCATTTGGAACCCAAGTATGATCAACCATGTGAACGGGAGACGTGTTCAAATATGTCTCAGTTTTCCTCCCCTGGTACTCGGGTGCAACATTCCAGACGCTTTACTAACACTCTCCCCACTTGGAGAGTCAGTCCCTTTAACCTCCTGTTTGGCCCAGTTTGCAATTTCTGCGGAAGATGAACAGGAATAGCGAGAACCAATGAGAGGCTAGCTGGAGGTGTCTGGACGGGCAAATTTAACTCTCATTTCCCACCAGGAAGAGGAATTAACCAAAGGCTCAGCATGCCGGGCCGGAACCAGATTAGGGCCTGAAGCCATCCTGCGGTGTTGCGGCCAGGTCACAAGAAAGCGAGTTGAAGAAAGGAGCTCAGGGGCACTGTAATTCACAAACCTGCAGAGTTATAAATGACAGCTATCGTCCAAAAATAGACTGAAGTAAGGCTGCCAAGAGGACTTGAAAGCGGGGCAGAATTGCAGGAAACCGATTTCAGGAGGTAGACTGGAATTGCATTGAAAGCATAGGAAAAGAGGCAGAACGTCCACAATGATGCACTTGGCCAAAAAGGGCGTATGCGTTTTTTCCTGAATATATTCAGGAAAAAACGCATACGCCCTTTTTGGCCAACCAAGCAACCTTGCAAAGGAAATCTGCACTACAATGAAGTCTCACTTCCCCCCGGTCAAAAGGGCCATCTGAAAAAAGTGTAAAATCCAGAAAGGCAGGACAGGCCATGGAGAACTGGGAGCCTTGTTATGCTGAAGGGCGGGATGTAAATTGCCAACAACCACTCGGGAGAAGTGTATGGTGTTTCCTGAAACATCTAAAAAACAAAGCAACAGAGCCTAGGGCACTTCCACTTATGGTCCTATAGCTTAGGGAATTTAAAATCAAAAAGACACAGCCACCCCAAAGTTTGGAACGGCTCTGTTTACAAGAACCTCGTTTACAGTACATGTTCAACATCGCAGAAAGTGAAAAATGGATAAAAAAGTTGTGGTATTTACTTACAAAGCAATATCACTCAGCAATGAAATCTGTGTCATCAGGCCCTTAGCAGCACAATGAGTGGATTCAGGTATGATGATTCTAACTGAAATAAGTCACACAGAAAAAGAAACATCATAAGATATCAGTAGGGCGGAGGTCGGGGCTGCGTAGTGGGAGGCGGACTGGCGAGGGGCGCCGGAAGAGCTGCAGGTGCGGCCCAGCGGCCGATTCCGCGGGCCCGCCGAGCCAGGAGGTACTGAGCCGCCGCCGCCGCCGCCGCCGCCCTCGGCCCGGCCTGCAGCGGGGTATGGGGGCGCTGTGGCCCCTCGGCCCCCTCCCCCTCTCTCCCTCCTCTCCACCCCTCCCCTTCCCGTGGTCCCGGGCTCCCGGACCCTCCCCCAGGGCCGCATTCTCCTCTCCCCGTCTTCCTGTCCTCTTCCGCTGTCCTCTCGTTCCCCACCCCCAAGCATAATCACCCCTCCGCATCCCTGGCGTCTCCCGTCGCCCCTCCCCCCTCCCCGGGGGTCCGCCCTCCAGCGTTCCGGGGGTTCCCGAGGTCTCTCTAGCGGCAGGTTTCTGTAAGCGCGGTCCCGAAGATGGGAGGCGCGGTGAGTGCTGGTGAAGACAACGACGAGCTGATAGACCATCTGAAGGCGGCGCAGTACATCCGCTCCGAGCTGGTGGAGCAGGCCTTCCGAGCTGTTGACCGCGCCGACTATTACCTCGAGGAGTTTAAGGAGAACGCGTACAAGGACCTGGCATGGAAGCACGGGAACATCCACCTCTCTGCTCCGTGCATCTATTCGGAGGTGATGGAGGCCCTGGACCTGCAGCCTGGCCTTTCCTTCCTGAACCTGGGCAGCGGCACCGGCTACCTCAGCTCCATGGTGGGGCTCATCCTCGGTCCTTTTGGTGTGAACCACGGGGTGGAACTCCATTCAGATGTGACAGAGTATGCGAAGCAGAAGCTGGACTTTTTCATCAGGACGAGTGACAGCTTCGACAAGTTTGACTTCTGCGAGCCCTCCTTCGTCACCGGCAATTGCCTGGAGATCTCTCCAGGCTGCTCTCAGTATGACCGGGTGTACTGCGGGGCAGGCGTGCAGAAGCAGCATGAGGGGTACATGAAGAGCCTCCTCAAAGTCGGGGGTGTCCTGGTCATGCCGCTGGAAGAGAAGTTGACTAAGATAACTCGGACGGGTCCTTCCGCCTGGGAAACCAAAAAGATTCTGGCTGTGTCTTTTGCTCCACTCGTCCAGCCCTGCCAGTCGGAGTCAGGAGAATGACGACTTGTCCACACCCCTGGCGGTTCGCAGCCTCCAGGACCTGGCGCGCATTGCCATCTGGGGCACCATTAAGAAGGTCATCCACCAGGAAGCTGTGAACAAAAACGGGAACGGACTGAAGAACACTCCCAGGTTTAAACGGAGGAGAGTTCGCCGCCGCCGAATGGAAACGATTGTCTTTTTGGACAAAGAGGTGTTTGCCAGTCGGCTCTCCAACCCCTCTGATGACACCAGCTGCGGAGACCTGGAAGACGAGCGGCAAGAAGAAGAGGTGACAACCCCGCCGGACACCAAGCCCGAGCCCCCGGTGAACTTCCTGCGTGAGAAGGTCCTGAGCCTCCCTCTGCCAGATCCCCTGAAGTACTACCTGCTTTATTACAGAGAAAAGTAAGTCTGTGGTCCAGGGGAGGAGGCCAAGCCTTCCTGGAGGGCTGCCCGCAGCAGGTGCACTGGAGGAGGAAGGGGCTCCCGCTCTGCATCTCGTCTTCTCGTCTGTCCTTGACTGTCCTGTAGAGTTTTCATCCAGTCATCTGATTTCTGTAAACATAGTCTGACAAACATAAGGTGCAAGGGGGAATGTCTCAAAAGGGCGAGAGTCTCCTGGAGGAGGGGTTGACTTCACACTCTCAGGAAATGCTGAGGTCTACACGTGGAGGTGGCCTGGAGACCGTTTCTTACACAAGGTACACGTGTCTGCATCAGAAAGGAAAACTGAAGTTGAAATTAATCTGTGTTTCTTATAAAAGGTGAGACAAAAAGCACAAGTTGCTAAGTGTATGAAATCTTTTCTGAGTGGGACACGCCTATGTGCAAGTTTGAATTTTACGGAATCAACCTCTTAATTACTGGCACCGAGTAATTAAAGATTTATTAAAAGATTAATTTAAAAGATTTAACTAAATGTTTTAGTTATTTGGAACGTGGATACTTGATTGAAAAGCCCTCTCTTATTTTAAGTAAATTAATTACATCTTACGTGAGTTGTCAATTGTAATTTTAAAAAACAAAAATTGTGATGGGGAGAGGAATGAACGTATCAGATTGCCAGGTGTCTTTGTGGAATTGCAAAAGAATTCCAAGGCATTTTTTTCTGACACCTTTTGTTACCTTTAAAGTAACCAACATTGAGTAATCCCGTCAAAGAAAGTCCTGAAGAATGAAACAAGTGTTGTGTGTAAGTAATGAGCTGCATTACTTTTGCCCCAGAGACAGAGAGTACTGTTGACTCAACTTTAAATACAGTCAACGGTGTCTAAGGCTCAGTCCTCAGAGCAGGTGGGAAGTACTGGCTGCAGGAAATGGATTGGGGACGGTGTAGACGGCCTGTGGGTTGGTGTTTTGTTTTTTTTTTCAGTTGGCTATTGTTCTGTAATCACATAACAGTACTGATTCATAGATTTTATCTTTTATAATTCTGGAGAAAAATATTTGTTAGTTTTGTAATTTTTCCTAAGAACAAACGCGTGTTTGGTACATTGCATTAGAACAGTTTCACTCAAGTTTGACTTGTGGAATCCATCTTCTCCAGCGCTGTGTGTTGAGAGCTTCCTGTCTTATTAAGTCATGGGTCTAGAAGAAGAGGCCGTCCTTTTAGTTAGGTGGCAGGATGTTTACAAGTGACACTGCTTCTTCCAAAACATTGGTTCTTTTCAGACTTTTCAGTTTTAACCAAAGTTAAACCCCAAATCAGAGTCATCCAGATTTTATGATTCATTTGATCTCTCAGCCTCTCAGGAGTTGCTGGATTTCAGTGTCTTTGTGGTTTTACCAGCTTCGCGGAGTTCTGGTTATTTTGTTTTGCCATTTATGCTTTTTTAAAGTAACTGAGTCATTTTATCACAGAACACTGCGTGCACACATAGCTGGGAAAGCGGGTATATTGCCCTAAATGGGTACCGTTAAGCTGTTGTAAAGAAGGGTTTCTTCATAGTCGTGTTTACCTGCCTTTAACTGAACGTCAAGCCTCATTGTCTCAGAGAGAAAAGCATGAGTCACGTTTACTTGCTAAGACTTCGGTTTGCAGATCTTGTTGACGTCATTCTAATTGATTTGTAGAGACCTCTGCAACACGTGGACGTTTTTGGACATGATATCTGAAATATTTTATATTAGGTGGCTTGACTAAATGTTTTTCTGTAATTGTATATGGATTTCCTTTTTTTTCAACCACATTTGCCTTTATGCTAGATTGTAGAAAGTCTTTGCGAGGCATAAGACATGTTTTCCCCTATGTATGTTAAACCTTTCCTAACATTTTGTATTTACATGTTGGTTTGTGACTTTTAAACCAGAATTTGGTTACAAGATATATATATATAGATATTGAATATAATATATGAGAAATAATTTGGTATTGATCTATCTAATAAACATAAAGGAGAATCATCAGTGAGTTTCCCTGTGTGTCAGCACCTTTCTCCAGAGTCAGTCTGAGACACTACTTTCTGTTTTCAGACAGATGACTTATATATATAGTCTGTGTTGTCTGCAAGCTCTGTATTGTAAACCACATTCTAGACAATGGCTGACTTTTGTGTTTCGATTAGTCTGTATTTTTATATGTGACTTTCGTCTTGCAAGTAGTGCAGCCATAGACATGTGCAAAACAAGCAACAAATGTATAATATTAAGCACATAAGACAGAAGCCAGCTGCGTATTTAAAAGTATTTTTGCCCATCTGGAACTTTCAGGGGATTAAGGCGAGAAATATGAAACAAAGGTTTTGATGAACTGATACACAAGCGATACCAATAAAGGTAGTTACAGCAAAAAAAAAAAAAAGATATCAGTAATACACGGAATGTAAACTTGGCTACACAGGAACTGAATTACAGAACAGAACAGGGTCTCAAATTTAGAAAACCAACTTATGCTTGCTTAAGGGTAAAGGTGAGTTGGGGTGCTGCATAAAACCAGATTGAAATGAGCACAGATAAAGTTCCTTAAGCCAAATATGGAATAGACAAGAGCTACTCCTTGCTCAATGAAATGGACTCAACACCGCATATTAAACGCCTAAGAATGTACCTGACTAGTAAGTATCTTAAAACCTATGGATTGCTATGTCTCCGAAAGAGAATCAAGCATGTGTACAGGGGCATAAACGCAGCAGTGATAGGATTGGAGAGGTTCGGTGAGCAAATGAAGACCCTTTGAAGTCATATTGCATGGTACCCATTCCACGGGTTTCAACTACCCAGGTTTAAGGTATTCTTCCTTCAGCTAAAACATGCATGTGGAACCTAGAGTATGATCAACCATGTGATCGGGAGACGTGTTCAAATATGTCTCAGTTTTCGTACCCTGGTACTCGGGTGCAACATTCCAGACGCTTTACTAACACTCTCCCGACTTGGAGAGTCAGTCCCTTTAACCTCCTGTTTGGCCCAGTTTGCAATTTCTGCGGAAGATGAACAGGAATAGCGAGAACCAATGAGAGGCTAGCTGGAGGTGTCTGGACGGGCAAATTTAACTCTCATTTCCCACCAGGAAGAGGAATTAACCAAAGGCTCAGCATGCCGTGCCGGAACCAGATTAGGGCCTGAAGCCATCCTGCGGTGTTGCGGCCAGCTCACAAGAAAGCGAGTTGAAGAAAGGAGCTCAGGGGCACTGTAATTCACAAACCTGCAGAGTTATAAATGACAGCTATCGTCCAAAAATAGACTGAAGTAAGGCTGCCAAGAGGACTTGAAAGCGGGGCAGAATTGCAGGAAACCGATTTCAGGAGGTAGACTGGAATTGCATTGAAAGCATAGGAAAAGAGGCAGAACGTCCACAATGATGCACTTGGCCTAAAAGGGCGTATGCGTTTTTTCCTGAATATATTCAGGAAAAAACGCATACGCCCTTTTTGGCCAACCAAGCAAGCTTGCAAAGGAAATCTGCACTACAATGAAGTCTCACTTCCCCCCGGTCAAAAGGGCCATCTGAAAAAAGTGTAAAATCCAGAAAGGCAGGACAGGCCATGGAGAACTGGGAGCCTTGTTATGCTGATGGGCGGGATGTAAATTGCCAACAATCACTCGGGAGAAGTGTATGGTGTTTCCTGAAACATCTAAAAAACAAACCAACAGAGCCTAGGGCACTTCCACTTATGGTCCTATAGCTTAGGGAAATTAAAATCAAAAAGACACAGCCACCCCAAAGTTTGGAATGGCTCTGTTTACAAGAACCTCGTTTACAGTACAAGTTCAACATCGCAGAAAGTGAAAAATGGATAAAAAAGTTGTGGTATTTACTTACAAAGCAATATCACTCAGCAATGAAATCTGTGTCATCAGGCCCTTAGCAGCACAATGAGTGGATTCAGGTATGATGATTCTAACTGAAATAAGTCACACAGAAAAAGAAACATCATAAGATATCAGTAATACACGGAATGGAATCTTGGCTACACAGGAACTGAATTACAGAACAGAACAGGGTCTCAAATTTAGAAAACCAACTTATTCTTGCTTAAGGGTAAAGGTGAGTTGGGGTGCTGCATAAAACCAGAGATTCAAATGAGCACAGATAAAGTTCCTTAAGCCAAATATGGTATAGACAAGAGCTACTCGTTGCTCAACGAAATGGACTCAACACCCCATATTAAACGCCTAAGAATGTTCCTGACTAGTAAGTATCTTAAAACCTATGCATTGCTATGTCTCCGAAAGAGAATCAAGCATGTGTACAGGGGCATAAATGCAGCAGTGATAGGATTGGAGAGGTTCGTGAGCAAATGAAGACCCTTTGAAGTCATATTGCATGGTACCCATTCCACGGGTTTCAACTACCCAGGTTTAAGGTATTCTTCCTTCAGCTAAAACATGCATGTGGAACCTAGAGTATGATCAACCATGTGATCGGGAGACATGTTCAAATATGTCTCAGTTTTCGTACGCTGGTACTCGGGTGCAACATTCCAGACGCTTTACTAACACTCTCCCCACTTGGAGAGTCAGTCCCTTTAACCTCCTGTTTGGCCCAGTTTGCAATTTCTGTGGAAGATGAACAGGAATAGCGAGAACCAATGAGAGACTAGGTGGAGGTGTCTGGATGGGCAAATTTAACTCTCATTTCCCACCAGGAAGAGGAATTAACCAAAGGCTCAGCGTGCCGTGCCAGAACCAGATTAGGGCCTGAAGACATCCTGCGGTGTTGCGGCCAGGTCACAAGAAAGCGAGTTGAAGAAAGGAGCTCAGGGGCACTGTAATTCACAAACCTGCAGAGTTATAAATGACAGCTATTGTCCAAAAATAGACTGAAGTAAGGCTGCCAAGAGGACTTGAAAGCGGGGCAGAATTGCAGGAAACCGATTTCAGGAGGTAGACTGGAATTGCATTGAAAGCATAGGAAAAGAGGCAGAACGTCCACAATGATGCACTTGGCCAAAAAGGGCGTATGCGTTTTTTCCTGAATATATTCAGGAAAAAACGCATACGCCCTTTTTGGCCAACCAAGCAAGCTTGCAAAGGAAATCTGCACTACAATGAAGTCTCACTTCCCCCCGGTCAAAAGGGCCATCTGAAAAAAGTGTAAAATCCAGAAAGGCAGGACAGGCCATGGAGAACTGGGAGCCTTGTTATGCTGAAGGGCGGGATGTAAATTGCCAACAACCACTCGGGAGAAGTGTATGGTGTTTCCTGAAACATCTAAAAAACAAACCAACAGAACCTAGGGCACTTCCACTTATGGTCCTATAGCTTAGGGAAATTAAAATCAAAAAGACACAGCCACCCCAAAGTTTGGAACGGCTCTGTTTACAAGAACCTCGTTTACAGTACAAGTTCAACATCACAGAAAGTGAAAAATGGATAAAAAAGTTGTGGTATTTACTTACAAAGCAATATCACTCAGCAATGAAATCTGTGTCATCAGGCCCTTAGCAGCACAATGAGTGGATTCAGGTATGATGATTCTAACTGAAGTAAGTCACACAGAAAAAGAAACATCATAAGATATCAGTAATACACGGAATGGAAACTTGGCTACACAGGAACTGAATTACAGAACAGAACAGGGTCTCAAATTTAGAAAACCAACTTATGCTTGCTTAAGGGTAAAGGTGAGTTGGGGTGCTGCATAAAACCAGAGATTGAAATGAGCACAGATAAAGTTCCTTAAGCCAAATATGGAATAGACAAGAGCTACTCCTTGCTCAACGAAATGGACTCAACACCCCATATTAAACGCCTAAGAATGTTCCTGACTAGTAAGTGTCTTAAAACCTATGGATTGCTATGTCTCCGAAAGAGAATCAAGCATGTGTACAGGGGCATAAACGCAGCAGTGATAGGATTGGAGAGGTTCGTGAGCAACTGAAGACCCTTTGAAGTCATATTGCATGGTACCCATTCCACGGGTTTCAACTACCCAGGTTTTAGGTATTCTTCCTTCAGCTAAAACATGCATGTGGAACCTAGAGTATGATCAACCATGTGATCGGGAGACGTGTTCAAATATGTCTCAGTTTTCGTACGCTGGTACTCGGGTGCAACATTCCAGACTCTTTACTAACACTCTCCCCACTTGGAGAGTCAGCGCCTTTAACCTCCTGTTTGTCCCAGTTTGCAATTTCTGTGGAAGATGAACAGGAATAGCGAGAACCAATGAGAGACTAGGTGGAGGTGTCTGGATGGGCAAATTTAACTCTCATTTCCCACCAGGAAGAGGAAATAACCAAAGGCTCAGCGTGCCGTGCCAGAACCAGATTAGGGCCTGAAGACATCCTGTGGTGTTGCGGCCAGGTCACAAGAAAGCGAGTTGAAGAAAGGAGCTCAGGGGCACTGTAATTCACAAACCTGCAGAGTTATAAATGACAGCTATCGTCCAAAAATAGACTGAAGTAAGGCTGCCAAGAGGACTTGAAAGCGGGGCAGAATTGCAGGAAACCGATTTCAGGAGGTAGACTGGAATTGCATTGAAAGCATAGGAAAAGAGGCAGAACGTCCACAATGATGCACTTGGCCAAAAAGTGCGTATGCGTTTTTTCCTGAATATATTCAGGAAAAAACGCATACGCCCTTTTTGGCCAACCAAGCAAGCTTGCAAAGGAAATCTGCACTACAATGAAGTCTCACTTCCCCCCGGTGAAAAGGGCCATCTGAAAAAAGTGTAAAATCCAGAAAGGCAGGACAGGCCATGGAGAACTGGGAGCCTTGTTATGCTGAAGGGCGGGATGTAAATTGCCAACAACCACTCGGGAGAAGTGTATGGTCTTTCCTGAAACATCTAAAAAACAAAGCAACAGAGCCTAGGGCAGTTCCACTTATGGTCCTATAGCTTAGGGAATTTAAAATCAAAAAGACACAGCCACCCCAAAGTTTGGAACGGCTCTGTTTACAAGAACCTCGTTTACAGTACAAGTTCAACATCGCAGAAAGTGAAAAATGGATATAAAAGTTGTGGTATTTACTTACAAAGCAATATCACTCAGCAATGAAATCTGTGTCATCAGGCCCTTAGCAGCACAATGAGTGGATTCAGGTATGATGATTCTAACTGAAATAAGTCACACAGAAAAAGAAACATCATAAGATATCAGTAATACACGGAATGTAAACTTGGCTACACAGGAACTGAATTACAGAACAGAACAGGGTCTCAAATTTAGAAAACCAACTTATGCTTGCTTACGGGTAAAGGTGAGTTGGGGTGCTGCATAAAACCAGAGATTGAAATGAGCACAGATAAAGTTCCTTAAGTCAAATATGGAATAGACAAGAGCTACTCCTTGCTCAACGAAATGGACTCAACACCCCATATTAAACGCCTAAGAATGTTCCTGAATAGTAAGTATCTTAAAACCTATGGATTGCTATGTCTCCGAAAGAGAATCAAGCATGTGTAAAGGGGCATAAACGCAGCAGTGATAGGATTGGAGAGGTTCATGAGCAAATGAAGACCCTTTGAAGTCATATTGCATGGTACCCATTCCACGGGTTTCAACTACCCAGGTTTAAGGTATTCTTCCTTCAGCTAAAACATGCATGTGGAACCTAGAGTATGATCAACCATGTGATCGGGAGACGTGTTCAAATATGTCTCAGTTTTCGTACGCTGGTACTCGGGTGCAACATTCCAGACGCTTTACTAACACTCTCCCCACTTGGAGAGTCAGCGCCTTTAACCTCCTGTTTGGCCCAGTTTGCAATTTCTGTGGAAGATGAACAGGAATAGCGAGAACCAATGAAAGACTAGCTGGAGGTGTCTGGATGGGCAAATTTAACTCTCATTTCCCACCAGGAAGAGGAATTAACCAAAGGCTCAGCGTGCCGTGCCAGAACCAGATTAGGGCCTGAAGACATCCTGCGGTGTTGCGGCCAGGTCACAAGAAAGCGAGTTGAAGAAAGGAGCTCAGGGACACTGTAATTCACAAACCTGCAGAGTTATAAATGACAGCTATCGTCCAAAAATAGACTGAAGTAAGGCTGCCAAGAGGACTTGAAAGTGGGGCAGAATTGCAGGAAACCGATTTCAGGAGGTAGACTGGAATTGCATTTCAAGCATAGGAAAAGAGGCAGAACGTCCACAATGATGCACTTGGCCAAAAAGGGCGTATGCGTTTTTTCCTGAATATATTCAGGAAAAAACGCATACGCCCTTTTTGGCCAACCAAGCAAGCTTGCAAAGGAAATCTGCACTACAATGAAGTCTCACTTCCCCCCGGTCAAAAGGGCCATCTGAAAAAAGTGTAAAATCCAGAAAGGCAGGACAGGCCATGGAGAACTGGGAGCCTTGTTATGCTGAAGGGCGGGATGTAAATTGCCAACAACCACTCGGGAGAAGTGTATGGTGTTTCCTGAAACATCTAAAAAACAAACCAACAGAACCTAGGGCACTTCCACTTATGGTCCTATAGCTTAGGGAAATTAAAATCAAAAAGACACAGCCACCCCAAAGTTTGGAACGGCTCTGTTTACAAGAACCTCGTTTACAGTACAAGTTCAACATCGCAGAAAGTGAAAAATGGATAAAAAAGTTGTGGTATTTACTTACAAAGCAATATCACTCAGCAATGAAATCTGTGTCATCAGGCCCTTAGCAGCACAATGAGTGGATTCAGGTATGATGATTCTAACTGAAATAAGTCACACAGAAAAAGAAACATCATAAGATATCAGTAAT